>NC_143441.1:19668214-20008571 GCF_987193195.1 Phasianus colchicus | reverse complement strand
CTATTGCGTACTTCAGTGCATACTTCAATGTAATAAATGCACGTGAATGATGTCCTGTGGGTAAAGCTGTTTCAGATTAGACCAGTGCATAAACACATTAGCAGCTGAGTGCAGCTGCACAGGTAGAAATGGTCACTGCTGAACAGTACAAACTTTGTTACCATTAGTTGGACCTAACTAATGTAGTAGGAACCAGACAACAAAGTCATAGGAACAGAATAAGTCAACTTTTTTTGTGTGTTTCTTGCAGCTTGTTCCTCTGAAATCCACTTCTGATCTAAACCAAGAGGTTTCCAGCATTAGTAATCTAAAAACTAGTACTAACTGTGATTACACTGCATGAATAAAGAGGGTGTCAAAAGCTCAGAAAACTGCACCAAACTAAAAAAAAACAAGATAATGTTCTTGCACACTGGCACAAGACTATTTTCAAATTTGGAATATATATGTATAAATATATTTTTTAAGTAAATGCTTAGATTTTTTTCTGTGCACTACCTATGGTCCTCTAGGTTTTGCTTCATGCTTTTAGGTTGAAACTAGTGGGCAACAGAAATGGGGTTAGAGCTCCCTGACCGCTGTAGAAACAGCTGGGACAGATACTTGTTTGCACAAGCAACCGGGAAGATATTTTTAAAATAATAAATAAAGTTCTCAACTCTGGACTACTGCAAAAGCTCTGGCATGGTCCCGCATCACATCCTTATATCTAAATTGATGAGATATGAGTTTGAAGGATGGATTATTCAGTGCATAAGGAATTGGTTGGAAGGCTGAAGCCAGAGAGTTGTTGTCAGTGGCTTTATGTTCAGGTGGAGGCTAGTGATGAGTGGTGTCCCTCAGGGGTCCATCTCAGGCCTAGTACTCTTTAACACCTTTATCAGTGACATAGATGATGGCATTGAGTGCACCCTCATCAAGTTTGCAGTTGACACCAAGTGCATTTGACACAATAGAAGGGAGGGACGCCATCCAAAGGGACCATGGAAAAGGTGAGCCTGTGTAAACCTAATGAAGGTCAACAAAGCCAAGTACAAGGTATGTGTGGGTATTTGGTATTTGTGTTGGGGCAATCCCAAATACGTGTATAGGCTGAGAGAAGAACTTGGCAATAACTCCCTGTCCTCAACAGAAACAAGGAAGACTCTCCTGGGGTGAGGCCATAGCATTTCCAGCTGGAAAACTGCCTTTAAATAATCCTGGGGAAACCAAGGTTGTTTGTGTATATTCTGAGTACACAATCTGAGGTGTGAGGGTGAGGAATGAAGGCAGCCATCTGCCTGCACCCACAGCCCCTTCCCAGACAGATGCAGTTCACCAAGTGGAGGCCTTTGGCACTGGGATGGAGCAGCGGCACCTTTGTGCTGTTGGGCAGTGTTTTGGGTTCCATGTGGGCGTTTGAAAAGAGAAGCCAAGGTGTGTGCTTGAGTGATGAGACACTGCAGTGCAGGACAGTGCTTCACAGGTGAGGATGGGGTTGGGGATGAGGAATGGGCAGCGCAGGCATCCAGGGCCTCTTCTTGAGGGCAAGCCCCGTGTACCCAGGGCTAAGCCCTCAGCTGTCGTCCAGGACCATCTCGAACAGGTGGCAGCTGGTGCTGCGGGGCTGCCGGCATCAGAAACAGCTGGCTGCAGCCGGCCTCCGTCTGTCTCCCACTCAGTACGCGTGCACGTGTGTGTGTATTACATTACTACTTAATATTTAGTTATTTGTTTGTTGTTCTCTCTTGAGGATTGCGACGAGCTCCTCTCCCCTTCAGATTTCAGATTTCCCTCCTTACACACACCTCCTTCCCCCGCCTCCCGACCAACCCCCGCTCCCCCGAGGGGAGGCGGGCAGGCGCCGTACCTGGCGCCCTCTGCCCGGGGAGGAGCGCGCCTCTCCGTCCCGACCCCGGCGGCACCGGCAGCGGCACCGCGAGCAGGTGGGCGCCGAGGGAGGCGAGGGCTGCCGGCCGCCCCCGGCCCGGCCCGCCTCTCCCCTCCGCTCCACTCAGCGCGGGGCCGCGGCGGGGAGGCGCCGGCGAAGGGGCCGGCAGCGGGGCCGGGGGCCGTGAAGAACGACGGCCGGGGCTGCCCCGGCTCCGCGGGGCCGGGACGGCTCCTCGTGCAAACTTAGAGCCGGCGGACGGCTGCGGGGCCGGGGAGGGTGGGGGTCAGAGTGCCTGAGGCTGCGGGACGTGTGAGGGCTGTGGATGAGGAGAGCACAGTTGCGTGTGAGCTGCGGAGCTGGTGCGGTGCTGCGCTGTTTGTTTATCGCCCTCAAACGGGCTGTTTGCACGCAGGAAGAACTTTTTTTTCCTGGTTGGTGCCCTTGAAGTAAACGTGTTGGAATAGGTGAGCCGAGGAAAGGGGGATTTGTATAAACGTAAGCGGTGCACTGTGTTAAATGCTTGTGTACCTATTGCAGAGGGCATGTGGGAATGCCCGGTGTGGCCCACCAGCATAGGGAGGATGCAGGGAGGGATGGAAGGAGAAATGGAGGGATGCAGGAGCCAGCACGGCTGCGGGTGGGCTTCGAGATTCTGGGGATGGGAAGGATGCACTCAGGTTGGGCTTGGGACAAAACGCGGTTTGTTGTGAAGTGAGTGGGCTGCAAGACAGCAAAAGAAGAGAAGGTATGGAGGTATAGAATAAGGGTTGGTGATTTTAACACAGAACGGTCTCGGGACAGTCTGGATTTATGGGCTAAAGTTTCTGGGTTCTTCTGCTGATTCAGACAGCGAGATACTGCCGCGATTGTGCTAACAGCAATACTTGTTACTGTGTGTGCTGCACGGTATGCTGAGCTGCCCCTGATGCTATCAGTATTTTCAGTTTCTTCAGCTCTGTATCCAGCACAAACTCATGGTCGTTTAACAGTGTGCCAGTGTTTCTGAAATCATTGTTAAAGTCTTCAGCTTGCTTGCTTACTGATAAGCAAGCCACAGGGAAGAAGATGAACACAGGCTTGCTTAGAGCAGTGTGATCTGGGACACTCGTTAGGTATGCGTGCCTGCAGATCCTGCTCCTGCGTGGCCCTGTGACCCAAGCAGTCCTGATGGAATGTGCGGGTGGTGCGGACTCTGCTGCCGCCCACGACTGTGGGACTGTGCCCAGCCCGAGGAGGAAGGATGCAGCCTGCTTTGCTGACAGTTACCAGCTTCTATGTAGAAGGAGCTCAGTGTAGGATGCTTAAAGGATTGCGTAAGTGTGTGTTGTTTCACTGACAGTGCTTTGGATGTTTTGCTTTAGATGATGCCAGAATGTGAGTTAGAGTCATAAGATTCAGACTTTGGTCATGTGAGGATAGGTATAGAGCTGAAATCAGCATTCAAATCATTCCTGGTTTGATTCTATTTCTGAGAAAGATCAACTTGCACTTGAAGTTCTGACTCTGCACTGGAAAGAGCAACGTATACTACATTTATCAAATTATGTCGTATAATACAAAGCAACTGCTTTTTTTCTTCTCTCTCTCCATCTCTAATGGCTCTTCCAAAAGGAAATATAGATAAATTAACATGTAAAGATCCTGCAGCATGTCATTTACTGCGATGCATCAGGAAGGGCCATGCACTGAATTTGTTTATGATTGCTATTAAATTTGCACAAAGTATTTAGATAACTTTTTTGAACTGTAAATCAAAACATAGCAGTAACCATACCATAAAAGTCAGCAGTGCTTGTTGAATATCTTGTCTTAACAGATCCTAGCTTATTTATGCTAATGGATGCTCTTTGTACTTGAAAAGAGTCACTTTTTGGAGGAGGTGGTGAAGTCAATATTTTGGGAAATTAATTGTCCTCTGGAAGGAAGACCTTGAACTAAAAACATTATGGTAGTCATAACAAATAGGAGAGTGCACTTTTTAAGACATAAATGTGGAAAGCATTAAAGCCGAGTAACACATGATTTAATATTTTAAATTAAAATATGTTAAATGATATTAAAATATCAGCCAAGGTTTAATATTTTAAGCTTATTCCAGCTCCAAAGCAAAGCAGAGAAAGAATTGGCATCAAACTTCTTTGTGTGCTTTATAAGTCAGAACCTACCTACAGGAAAAGCATGATTTTCAGTAGAATCTCCTTCTCTGGAAGCTTTTTGTCTCTTTGTTTGGTGGCTGGTACAAGTTCTGCTTAGTTAACAAAAGTAGGTGAGATGGGTCTAGACAAGTTCAGCTCTCTTCCCCTGGGCTTCTGTAATTGATTGATCCTGGATGTGTGTGAGCATCAGACACATTGTTACATAGGTATTTGACACCTTTCATTTAAAGATCTAATGAATCAGATGAAAAATTGAAGCAGGTGATTGCTTCAGGAAAATGATGGTGGGCTCTTTTGTGCCATGATACAAATTTCTAGCTTCTTCTAAAGTGCATGTAAAATTAATAGCTAAATAAATATATAAAAGAAATATAGTATCTAACAAATTCTTCTGACTAAGTCTTCAGTACTTGCTGTTATTCTTAGAGATCTTCCTCAGCCTGTGCTCTTACAGGAAGTGGTTATACTTCTTGAAAGACTGAAGCTTTCTGAAAAAGAGCTGAAGGAGCAGAACCTGAATGAGACTTCACAGTTACTTATTAATCTCTGGTATCTCTACATCAGGGTTGTCCTTTGTAACCAGGGTGACCAGTGATGTAAGTTGCGCTGTGTTTGCAAACAGAAAGATGTCCTCAGGGCTTCCAAGTCAGAAAGGGGATATCATGGAATCAGAGAATCATAAAATGGCTTGGGTTGGAAGGACCTTAAAGATCACCTAGTTCCAACCTCCAGCCATGTGCATGGCTGCCACCCACCACTCAGGCTGCCCAGGGCCCCATCCAACCTGGCCTTGAGTGCCTTCAGAGATGGGGCACCACAGCTTCTTTGGACTTTTACTTTTGTACCACCAACTGTATATGTTTCGACCAACTTGTATATTTTTAAATATGTCCACCTTAAGTGGTATCATTAAGTGACCTCATTTGGTAGTATGCACAACAGCTGTAAAGGCACCTTTGGACTGCTATAAAGTATGTGAAACAACTAAAGATTGTTCATAAGGATGTGAAAAGCGTGTTTTCATTCCTTGGTAATTCAGACAACAGTTCAGATGGATTTCCTTTAGATTACCAGAAGTAGCTCTCCTTTGATTAAGATCATGGGAAACCTGATTCTTCTTTGCATTGACCCTGTGTCACTGCTGACCACTGTTAAGAGGAGACAAACAGCCCTCCTTGAGGAGAATGGTGACATCAGCATTGTTATCTGGAATGCAGCATCCAGGCCTGGGGCCCCTAGTTCAAGAAGGATGCAGAGCTGTTGGATAGCTATGAAGATGCTCAGAGGGCTGGAGCATCTCTCCTGTCAGGAAAGGTTGAGGGAGGTGGGCTTGTTTAATTTGGAGAAGAGAAGGCTCCAGGAGACCTCATTGTACTTTAAGGGAGCTTATAAGCAGGAGGAGGACTGAATTTTCACATGGTCTAATAGTAATAGCACAAGGGGGAATGGTCTTAAACTAAAAGAGGGGAGATTTAGGTTGGATTTTAGAAAGAAATTTTTTATTCAGAGGGTGATGAGGCACTGGCACAGGCTGCCCCATCTCTGGAGATGTTCAAGGCCAGGTTGGATGGGGCCCTGGGCAGCCTAAGCTGGTGGATGGCAGCCCTGCTCATGGCTGGGAGTTACAACTGGGTGATCATTGTCATCCCTTCCAACTCAAGTCATTCTGTGATTGTGTGATATTGTAGCCCAACTGGGCAGAGGAGAGTAACAGAATAGCTGCGCTACAGCTCCAATACAGGTGATTATACAGAGTGAAAAACATAGGCAAATTGGACAGGAGGTTCCTACGAGGTAAGATTCATTAAACTCAGAAAAAGAAAGTTCAGCAGGAAAACATTTACTCAGTTTCAACACTGCTTATACAAACATCTAAGAAAACTACCCAGTGTCTGTCGTGCAGTTTTTAAGTAATGGATATGCTATATCCTTCATTAACATTGTGGCAATTGCAGTGTCTGTCTCCATAAATTAAAGAGTTGGCTAGAAACTACAGTGCTTCTGCTTGATTCATAAGATAAGAGGAAAATGCTTCCTTCCAAATGAAGAACAAAGTGAATGAATGGATTCAGAGATAGTAACCCCTTTGTGTCAGTCCTTTTCACTAACTTTAAGCAGCTCTGTTAATGACTGTTGTACCATTTAGCTTTTTTCTAGTTAGCATATCATGTACTCTCTTCATTATAAATAACAAAAAAAAAAAAAAAAAAAAAAAAGAAGAACGAGGAGAGCGGAGTATGGCAGCAGCTCACAATGGAGGTCTTGGGATCTTTTGTTCCTCCTTTGAATCTTCATGTCTGAAAGGTATTATGTTATTGCTTTCCTAACTGGCATCGTTTTGTGCAGTGAAAATTTCATACACCAGCACTGCTGACTGCATATAAAATACCCCTGGCAGGTTGAGGGCTTTTGTCCATATAAGTTATGCCTTTATCATAGGCTAAAGAAGAAAAGAAGAAAGCACAGTACCTGTACAAAGTCTTTAGATATGCTGTTAGTTGAATAGTAGATGTGGTGCTTTGGGACATGGTTTAGTGAGCATGGTGGTAGTGGGTGAACCGTTGGGCTAGATGATCCTAGTGGTCTTTTCCAACCTTAATTATGTAATAGTTCTTTGATTCTATGAGTAGACAGATAAGAAAATCACGAGGAGGAGGGAAGGCAAGCCAGCCTTACATATGAGGAAAACAGCGCATGTTTGAGTAACTTGTTTTTGGGAGGAATGTTTGCTCCTCTTGGGGATGCATGAATCACTTCAAAAACATCTGCCAAAATCTCTCTAGGATTTGGTCAGAAAGATGCTTTGACTGATCAGTTGTGCAAGCACAAACAGCTTTGCGTGCTTAGGGATGTTACTTGTGCTACCTCAGCTTGTTATTTGCCTGGGTTTTCAAAATGAAGCCCTAAGGAACTGACATCAGTTCTACTGAAAACAGTGGAAAATTGAGCATAAAAATTAATCAGGGATGGGTTAGTCCCTAAATCAGTAAATTGACAGAGTGGGTGGAGACTGTAGTGTACTGTGGGAATGACAGGTGTGGGACCTAACGGGATGCTTACTGCAGAAAGCAATCTTTTTTAGCCTTGAAAGAAGGATGTAGCAAGGTGATTATACAGAAGTGGGTTGTGGGGGGGGGGGGGGGGGGAACAACAAACCTTGGATCAAGTGATCATGAAGCTACATTGACTTTACTGGAGGATAAATAGTGCCGTGTTTTGTAGGGATATCTGAGCTTGCTTTAAAAAAGCTGTAGCAGGAGCTGCGGAGGTCCCGTATAGCTGCAGTGTATACTTCAGTTGTTTTGCTGCTTTCCTCTGCCCAGTCTTTTGTGCCTGTTTTTTTTAATTCCCGTATTCCAATCTGGTACAAAACTATCAGGTAAAGCTTTGTATTATTTGGCATTAAGACTTATCTACTTTACTCAGAATACATTTCCTCACTAGAAATCACATTTCTGCTACCTGATAGGATCACATTTCCCTTTCACAGACAGGTCAGCTTTCTGCATTTCTTCTGTATTTCTCAGTATTAGCAATCAGTGCTGAACCTCTGATATTGCCAGTGCAGAGTTATTTACTTGTGCAACATGTGCTGTGTTTCTTTCTTCAAGGCAGACAACTCAACCTTGTAAATGAATTGTCTCAATTTGTCTGGCAGGCATCAGCAACAGGCAACAGTGGAGGTGAATGTTGAAAGGAACAAAGATAAAGACGGATGCAAGTGGGGAGGGGAATGGAGAGACCAGTAAACCACTAGGAAAGGAGAGAGATTTTAACAGAAGGAAAACAAGAGAAGAGGGCCAGATCCAGACTGGTAGAAGTGAATGTTGGAGTCCCAAACCAGCATAAAACTTGATACCAGAGTAAGTTTGAGTCCTCCTCTTGTCCCTGCTTGCAGTGATAGTAGGAGACACTGGCTGCACTAGAAGTGTTCATGAGAGCTCGTTCTGGCATCAGGCTTTTGCTCTATAAATGAATCTGCTTGTTCAGAGAAGGGAAAACTGAAAAAATACCTTGTTCCTTTGTTCCTGTGAAGGTGCACTTTCAAATAATCCTGCTGCCAGTTAATTCCTTTGAATTACTTTCCTTCTTCAGCAGGCAACAAAGGAAGTTGACTATTTTTGTATGTCTAGTGTTCACCGCTTATTCTGTATGTATGTGTAGATATCCCTTGCATTGTCCACTCTGAATGTGATTTTTTAACAAAGACTTGTAACTCAAGTCCTTTGATGAACTGAAGGGCTGAATCTTCAATTTAATAAAACTCAAATTGCTTCCTTTGAGGACTTTGTTTGATTAGGAATTCAGAACTGGATTGGCAGGTCAAAGTGTCTTTTATCTGCAGTTCTCTAGGAATTAACAGTTACAAGTGACTTCGCAACTTATTATTCCTTATAAAAAATGAAGGCATTGTCCTAAGTAAATGGATGACAGCAGAGATAGATATTTTGTCTATTGACTTCAAAACTAATTTTCTGCTTACGAGAGTAATTACATTTTTATGTACGTAATTTTATAAATTATTGTCTATGAAACTTTCGGAGCCATAAAAACACTTTACATTTTATTTGCTTTAGGACACTGAATTAGCTAGAGTACTTAAAATACAACACTTTTGCAACACAGTGTAGCTCATCTTCTTTAGTAACACTGGAGTTTATATACCTTTTACCTGTAAGTATGGAAGCCTTGCATTGCTGTGAAGAATATCTAAGATGAGTTTATCAGTTATGTCATTGAAATGAAGCAGCAGTTTCAGCAGGATTGGCAAATGAGCAGGAAAGGAAGAATGTGTAAGCATGTTTACAAGTTGCAGTTCAGTTGGTCAGTACATCAGTGCTAACATTTATACCATTGAAAATAGATTTGGAAGGGAAAAGAGATAACCACAGCTTCACTGAAAACCTGGATCAAAACTTCCCATTCTTTCTTTGAGGTGAAGTTTTCCTGGAAGCATCTTCCCAGAGGTGATGAGATAATTGCATTTTATATCTCTTATGGAAGACAATTATCCTTACAGTACAGTAACCAGAGTCCAGTTCCACGCCGAGATATTGATGCCATCTTGTAGGGAGGAATGACTCGCATTGCTCTGCGACTTTTGTTTTTCTTGCACTGCAAGCACTGGACTGTTTCTTAAGCTAGTAGAGATCAATCTGATATTGCACGTCTGCAGGTCTCTGTATGCTTATATTTTCAAGATGAAAAACATGTGAATGTTTAAAATAGAATCTTTAATGAATTGTCAAGGAGGTGTTATGAATGAAACGTTCTCTTGTAATTAGTTGACATTTGGCTGACCATGAGCTAGCAGTGTGCCCAGGTAGCCAAGAAGGCCAATGACATCCTGGATTGAATCAGGAATAGTGTAGTCAGCAAGACTATGGAGGGGATTGTCCCACTGTACTCACCACTGTACTGGTGAGGCCACACCTCAAGTACTATGTTCAGGTTTGGGCCCCTCACTACAAGAAAGACATTGAGGCTCAGGAGCGTGTTCAGAGAGCAGCAACGAAGCTGTGAAAGGTCTGAAGCACAGGTCTTATGGGGAGTGGCTGAGGGAACTGGGATCATTCAGTCTGGAGAAGAGGATGCTCAGGGGAGACCTCATCACTCTCTACAACTGCCTGTAAGAAGGTTGTAACAAGGTGGGAGTTGGCCTCTTCTCCCAGGTAACAGCAATAGGACAAGATATAATGGCTTTATGTTGAACCAGGGAAGGTTCGAGTTGGATATTAGAAAAATTTCAGAAAGAGTGGTGATGCATTGGCACAGGCTGCCCAGGGAGGTGGTAGACTCACCATCCCTGGAGGTGTTCAGGAGCCATGGGGATGTGGCACTGAGGGACATGGTTAGTGGGCATGGAGGAATGACTCTGCAGTTGGATTAAATGATCTTAATGGTCTTTTCCAACCTTAACAATTAGGTGATTGTAGGATCATATGGTTGAGCACGAAAACTTAGATTGATTTTGAGACATGGATTTTCTAAGTCCCATAGTCCAATTGCATCCATGTTTGCAAATTGTTTTCACTTGATTGGTGCTTGAAAACAGACATTTGTTGAGCTGTGTATAACAAATCTTTTGAACAAGCAACATTATGAATACTGCCCTTTATTCTACTGCTAGCTATTTAATTAGAAGGCCAAACTTTCTTCTCATAGGAGAACTGATTAAACATCTGTAAGAATTTTTTGGATGAAAATCATTTATTTTGCATGTATACCTTTCAAATCTCTCGATACTACATGAATGATTGTAAATTAATATATATTATTGAAACATACAGTCTGCTTCTCTGCGGAGACCTCAGAACTTCAAGTTGTAACTTGGAGCATGAGGTTGTCCATACTAAAAGGTCTCCAGGGCTGTTTGTACTGAAACACTTGGAGAGTATAAAAGTAACCAGTCGTCTTCATAATGTGGCATTGACCTTGAACTTCAACTGAGTCGCACTTTCTTTATTTGGCTTAGGCCAATGATTAACTTTGCTAATGACTGTATATCAAATTCACCATTGTTTATAAATCTGGCAGCGAAATACAGCCTGTCTTTGTGTGGATGATACAGTGCATTTAAAGGAAACCTTTCTATAAATTGCTTCCTTTGTAAAGTCAAGTCTTTGTGCCAGTCCTAATTGCTTCTCATCTACCTTGGTCTCTTTGAGCTCTTTAACCTGCGGTTAGTAATACTGTAAGCATAATTCGTTTTTTGTTCTTATATATAGTTCTGTTCCCTTACTCTTGATTTAAAGAGGATGACAAATTTCATATTCTGCAGCATTACAGCAATCATTCTTCTATGGTAAATCTCCACAGAGCACAGGAAGCTACACCCTAAAATAGTCATGCATAGGGAATATGAAGTCATATGAACAGCTCTGCCTCTGAAGGAAGATTTGTCAAGACACAGCACTTCAGTTTGTAGCCTCAGCACCATGGGGAACCCAGCAGAGATATCTGCCCTCTGCACACATGGAAGCAAGGCGTCTTCAGATTCCTGTAGTCTGCACTAGGTCAGCCCTGGCTGGTTAGTCGCAGTGTTATCAGGCTTCTGGCAGGACAAGACTTGCACTATGTAAGGTGTTGTTTTTTTTTTCAGGCAGAAGGAAAAGGGGATGTAGCCCTTATTTGGATCACGCCTGGTGGAAATATTCCACACTTGAGGGGGATTTACTGTCGTTGCTAGGCTTAAATGCAGAATACTATTATGGGCTGTGAGACAATTCTACAGACCCTGTGTAGGCAAATGCTTCCTAAGAGTTTTTCATCAGGTATTAAATGGAGGAAGAGCCCCTGTGGTTTGTGCAATGCAAGGTAAATGGAAAAGCCAGATTCTCCTTTCAGTTGCATTGAAGTAAATGGAGATTGGGAGCAGAAATTTCTCATAAATTGTATAAAATCCAAGGTGTGGTCTGTTAGGAAGTGGTAAAAGACTGAAGTTTTTTTTATTCAGCTGTGGGAATTTACCTCTGAATGTCTTAAAAGATAGATAGTAAGCTAGGTATGCACGTGTGGGCTTACATTTCTAGTAAGGTGCAAAAGAAAACTGTAAGTTTCATGCTTCTGTGCAGCTCTTAAATCTCTCAAATACAGCAGAATCCATTGAGTATTTTGCGGTTTATTTCTGCAGAGGATGGAGGCTGTGAGGATACTTGGAGGCTCTGCTTTGATTCTTTTTTAGTTTTGTTTTCTGAACTCAGAAAGTCATTCACACCGCAAACAGTAGGAAGAAGTGGTGTGACTGGGTTTGATTTCAGTTGTAATTATAATCTAACATGGTTCCTCCCAAGCGGAAGCTTTTTCCAAGTAATTTCCAATTGTGTGGTAGCAGTAGCTGGAAAATTAATGTCTGTAACACGCATACGCTCTTCTCTGTTCCCTCCCAGTTCTGCCTCTACATGTGTTACACTGGAATTAAAACATTTGTGGTGTATTCGTACCAGTGACTTCAGCTGTTCTTCAGTGATGTTTGAGAGGAACAAGTGTGGGCACAATCCATCTCACAGATCATGAAAACTGAACAGATGCTTATTAATGCTATTTCTCTTGTGCGATTTTAAATTTTCTTAATTTTTTTTGTTGTTGTTGAAGTAGAAGGACTTAAAAGACAGAATTCAGAACAGTATAGTTGAGAAATCATATATGATTATGTTAAAGTTAGCTAAAAGTTAGAGACGGGGTTTGCGGTCCACATTTATGCTTCAGTTTCTAATCAACAAAATAAGATCGATGTTTTAGATGAACTTTCCTACACACGGTGTAGTTTTCATCTTAGCTTTCATTATTATGCAAAAATCTGTAAATTTCCCCACATCTGAATTTCCTAACTCAGAATGCACAGTTGCAATGATTGTAAATCCTGTAATAGTAAATCTGTTGTTTTGCAGTTCTTTCCATAAATTGATTAGAAGGGTTCAATTTTCATCCAACTATGTTGTTGTATTGTAATGACTATACCACTAAAAGGCTATAATCTTTTTTTTTTTTTTTAAGGAAAAGCTATTGATTTAGAAAAAAAATTATGTTGCATACCACATATATTGAAATAATTGTGATTTTTTTCCTATATCTTTTCTCCTCCTCAGCATTGTTCTGAAGTGGAGTTACGCCTCTTCCGCGCCTCGCCCTTCTATGACAAGTGACATATTTTGGTACAGACCTTGTGGACAGACCCGTGATGGTGATCTGCAGGGCTTTGGTGTGATAGCAAAGGTGGCAGCAGCTCTCCAAACACTGTGCTGTTGCTCTTCATGGTGCTGGGATCCCAGGAGGACTTTGACTTAAGGTGAGCCCAATGGCAGTGATACTTTAGAAGGAGATCTTTGGGAAGCTTTTGGATCAGAGCTTGTGTATGTCTGGTAGGCAGGCAAAATGAGACCAAATCTGTATAAAAGCATAAGCAGATGCATTGAATTCGGTGCAGGTGAATCTAAAACAGAACTGAGAGAACAGGTACCAAAGAAGGAAAATCTTCATCTGCTCTGTCTTGTCTTCCATTTCAAAAGGAAAATCTGGGTGATGACTTTGGGACTTCAGAAATTTGGTGTTTGAGTTGTACATTGAGGTTCTTAAACGCAGCAGTTATTCAACCATGTACTGTGAATAGAAGAAGAGAACAGTCTGTGACACCTGAAATTACCAACTTTGGTGTTAGCACTACTTGCTCTTTTTTTTGTCCTCCTGGTATTTATAGATCAGAGAACAGTAATAATGTTCAGTGACTGATGAGATGACTTGTAAGGAGCAAAACAGCTGAAAAGCATAACAAGTACCTGCAAATATGCTTCTGAATTTAATTCTAATGTTTCACAGAACTGATATTGAGTGGTAAAAGAAACTTGCTCGTTACAGGGTAGGGCCATCTGCAGTGGAGTGCAAACAGGATCAAATTAAGGAAAGCAGAAATTAGGCTGTGTCAGGCAGTCTCAACTGAAATTTATTTGACTGTGAATAAACTTCCCAAGGGAAATAATACAAGCTACATTTTTTGGGACATCTAAAATTAGACTTCAGAAAGCACTATAAAACTGCACAACCTTGCTTTGGTAGGGAGGTGGACTAGAAAAGGCAGATTTGGAGGTTTTCCTTTTTTTGCAATAAATTTTGAGATTGTCAGGCCCGATTCTGTTTGATGACATGGAAGTGAAGGGAGGATTTACATTACTTCTGGCCTGAACGACTGAGGTTAATCACTTGTGATTTCTCGCCTCTACTTATTGCCAACTTTTAAAACTCAAATGACTTTATCTTTCTATTTATGTCTCCTCAGGGATAAATCAGACTCCACCCTTCCAAGTATAAATACATCTACATTTAAAATAAGCTTTTCTGACTCTTGCAGTTTGGGTAGTAATGTGGAAATAAGGATGAAGATTGGTTACCTTAATCTGTTCACTTATGATATTTTAATAAGTTTTTTTCATAGGGAGAGGAAGGTTTTACAAATGTAAGCAAATTCTGAATCATAGAATCATTAAGGTTGGAAAAGACCTCTAAGATCACTGACCACCAATATTGCCTGCTAGACTAGGTCCCTTAATACTACATCTATCCTTTCCTTAAACACCTTCAGGGACACTGACTCCAATACTTCTCTGGGCAGCCTGTTCCAACAATTCATCACTCTTTCTGAGAAGAAATTCTTCCTAATGTCTAACTTGAGCCTCCCCTGGCACAGCTTGAGGCCATTTCCTCTTGTCCTCTTGCTGTTATCTGGGAAAAGAGGCTGACCCCCACATTGCCACAACCTCCTTTCAGGTAGTTGTAGAGAGCGATAAGGTCTCCCCTGAGCCTCTTCTTCTCCAGGCTGAACCCATTTCTCTTAGCCACTCTCCATAAGACTTATACTCCAGACCCTTCACCAGCTTTGTTACCCTTCTCTGGACATGCTCTAGGGTCTCAATATCTTTCTAGTATCAAGGAGCCCAAAACTGAACACAGTACTCGAAGTGTGGCCTCACCAGTGGGAGCAGTCACCTCCCTGGTCCTGCATATTTCTGATACAAGCTAGGATGTCATTGGCCTTCTTGGCCATCATGGCACACTGCTGGTTCATGTTCAGCCAAGCGTTGACCATCGCCCCCAGATCCTTTTCCTCCATGCTGATTTCCAGCCACTCTACTATAAGCCTGTAGCATTGCCTGGTGTTGTTGTGGCTAAACTGCAGGACTTGACATTTGGTCTTATTGAACTTCATCCCGTTGCCCTCAGCCCATTGATCCATCTTGTCCAGGTCTCTCTATAGGGCCTTCCTACCTCCAGGGCAGATCAGCACTTCCCCCCAACTTAGTGTCACCTGCAAACTTACTGAGGGTGTACATAAATCCTTCATCCACATAATAAAGAAAGATATTAAACAAGACAGATCCCAGTACCGACCCCTTGGAAATACCACTTGTGACCAGTCACCAGCTGGATTTAATGCCATTCACTGCATTCTGAAAGAAGGAATAGCTTATTTGCAGGGATTTCAAACAGTATGGAGGGAAAGCTATAGGGCATCTCCAATACTTCATTCAGGGATCGTGCATTATAGCCCCCCAAAATGCTTTCTACTCCTGTGTCACTGGACAAGAGGATTCAGGTTAGGTGAATGAGATACATGGTGAGGTGAATGGTAACAATCCCTGAATTTTGAGTTGTGGGTGGCCATATGGAATCAGTTCTTGTTCTGGTGCTGGTGAGACAAGCAGCCAGCAAAGTCATCTGATCATATTTCAGAGGGTGACTTCTAAATACCAAGATCTGATTCCCGTTTCCTCTCTCCCACTGCTGCTCGCCCCCAGCGCACGTTGCCTCCTGCTGCTTTGCACATGGCCTGCTGCGGGAGCGTGGGCTGTGGGCTTTTTCTCATTTGACTAAGGGCATATTTCCCAATCTAAATCCTTAATGAAGACAAAAGGCCTGTATTGCAGGGTAGGAAGATAGTAACCTGTAACATATTATTAAGAGGGAAGACTCATTCTCCTTATGTCCATGTTTTTGAATGACTTAATTGAGGAAAAGAGAAATCTTCTGATAATAGCATTTTGCACAGGCCAGTGATGAGGATGTAACAGTGGAGATGCTGGTGATGCTGTCTTTTTTGGAAAGCCTCACTGAGCTATTATTAAAATGATTACAACCAATTCTTACGGATCCAGAGTGCTTTGATATGTTAGTCCTTTGCGTAGTATTCTCTCATGGGTGGAAACAAATGCTGCAGAGGCTCTGCATTTTTAATTTGTGATTGATCTCCCATAAGGGATTTTGCAAGATGTAGAAGGAAAACAGTCACATATTGTATGGATATTGTTCACATACACTTCCTAGGAAAGTGAACAAGGCTGCACGTACCTTTTAATTTTGTTGCCTCTCCTAATCTTGAGTTCCTTCAACTCAGGAAGTACAGCTGGGAGAAATTCAGAGGAGAGCAACAGGAATGATTGGGGGCTGGGAAATTATCACCCACAAGTAAAATTTTTAAAAAACAGGGCATTTAGCATAAAGAAGAAATTACTCAAATGGGAGATACAGGCCTTTAAATACATGAGCTGCAGGGAACAGAGACAACCAGTTCTAAGTATGTATTCTTTTATCTGTCCAAAGTGAATAAGAGATTCAAGAGAAAAAGAGCACAGCTGGGTCAAGAAGCTCTCTGGTGTTGGAAGGATGTTGCAGAATATGTGGTGGTGAATTGAGTTAAAACACTCATGGCCAGTCACCAGCTGGGGTGTTCCCCAGGGTTCAGTACTGTGGCCAGTCCTGTTTAATATCTTTATAGATGATTAGGATGAGGGGATTAAGTGCACCCTCAGAAAGTTTGCGGATGACACCATGTTGGGAATAAGTGTCAATCTGCCTGTGGGGAGGAAAGCTCTGCAGAGGGATCTGGATAAGCTGGTTCGATGGGCTAAGGCCACCTGTATGATGTTCAGCAAGACCTAGTGTCAGTTCCTGCATTTTAGTTGTGACACCCCTGGAAAGTTGCACAGTGGAAAAGGATGTGGGGATGCTAGTGGGGAGTTGGCTGAGCACGAGCCAAGCAGTGTGCAGAGGTGGCATCCTGGCTTGTAGTAGGAATAATGTCATCAGCAGGACCAGGGACGTGATTGTCCCTTTGTGCTCAGCACTGTTGAGGCCGTACTTTGAGTACCGTGTTCAGTTCTGGACCCCTTACTTCAAGAAGGACATGAGGCCCTGCAGAGGTTGTTGCCCTTCTGTTACTGAAGGATCTGGAGCACAAGGCTTACAGAGAGTGGCTGAGGGAACTGAGATTGTTCAGTCTGGAGAAGAGGAGGTTCAGAGACGACCTCATCACTCTCTACAACTGCCTGAAAGAAGGTTATAGCAAGAGTTAGCCTCTTCTCCCAGGTAACTAGCAATAGAACAAGAGGTAATGGCTTTGCCAGCGAAGTTCTGTTTGGATATTCGATTCTTCTCAGAGATTGCATTGGCACAGGCTGCCCAGGGAGGTGGTGGACTCATTGTCCCTGAAAGTGTTCAAGAACCGTGGGATGTGGCACTGAGGGAAATGGTCACTAGGCATGGAGGGATGGGTTGGTGTTTGGACTAGGTGATCTCATTTTTCTTTCTTAACCTTAATGACTATGATCCTATAATACAGCGTGTGCTTCTTCGTGAAGAAAGAAATGTATGTATATTTGTGAGTGTGTTGGGGGGGGAAGGGGAAGGAGGAAAGAACAGGGATCCTTTGACCTGACTTTTATGATTTATTGCAATGCATGTGGCAGTATCTCATCAATTTTTGAAGTACCATTTAAAATTATGGCTAATAGTGCTTATATCTAGTAACTGTGAATTCTAGTGTTGCAAGGATAGCCGAAGTCTTGGGTGATGTCTTCGCTATATTATAACTTGAATAGCTATTCAGGCATATTTTGGTATGTCCAGTTTAAAGATTCTACAATGATCTAAACTCTAATGAAATAATGTTAAAACAGTGTAAATTGCATCTTTTCTCAAATAATCCAATTCAATTAAATTTGCCTAGAATACAGTCCGATTATGAGAGCTTTGTGAAATGCAATTAACCAAAATCTGTCCTTAACCCAAACTCTGCAAATTGTTAATGGTATATCTGCCAATATTGCTTTAGGTACATTCACACAAGCTTTGAGTGTTGATACTCACCGTCTCCCATTTGTAAATTAGTATCTTCAGCCTTCTGTTGGAAAACATTTGTCCTTTTAGTCAGTATATTAATAAGGAATTGTGTAAAGATAACATTTTAAAATGACACAAAACAACACACATTTAGTGCTTTAGTGCTTGAAATGTCTGATCCTTATATGCTGCCATTTAGTAATAGAACTATATTTAATGAAACTCTAATCTGTAGAACTATTTCTTTTTATTTCTTTTTTATTCAATTATGTCTGTCTCTTTCTTTTTTTTTTTTTTCTTTTACATTGTGAGTCACTGGACTTGCTCCAAAGCTCCTTACTCAATCTTTTGAGCATCAAACCTCTGATTTAAAGACATCAGAGTTTTTGTCCCAGTAGGAGTGTCTACATTTGGTTGACTGCGATTAGTTCTCTGCAGAATTGCATTTTGGAACTCTGGGCTGGATTAAGGGAAAGCGTAATAATTAAAGCTGGACAGCTTGGCATCTATGCATTTGGTATTCGTGGCACTTGTCCAAATATGTGAGCTTGGTCTTTATATGCTTGTTGTCATCAGATAACTGTAATGAGGCTGTTCTTACTGTAGTTTTGGAAGCGGTGCAGAGCAGAAGTCTTCAGTCTGCCGAGAGCTAGAAATTTGGCTGATCTTAAGCTTACAGTGCATAAACACATTCGTTCCTCTTCTTTCTTTTTTTTTTTTCCAGTTTTCTTTCTCCTCCCTTCCTTCCCGTCAAGGACACAGACTTTGGCTGTATTTTTCATAACTGTGTGAAGCAAGAAACCTAACGGATGCCTGTGCCGCCGCCGCCGCCTCCTCCTCCACCACCTCCACCACCTTCTGGAGGGCCCCCTCCACCACCACCACCACCTCCGGTAAGGCTGACTTTTTATCTCCCTTAGCAAAATCTTAGGTATGGTAATCAGCTCAGAGCTCCCAGAATTTGGTTTGCATTGTTCATAGCAAGTATCTGGGGAAAGGGCTTGTTTTGCTTGCTTTTGCTCCTCTGTTCATTACAGCAGTGGTCTTCAGAGTGAGGTAGAACTGTCCATTGAGGTGAAGAAAGAAAATGTTAGGACTTCAGTAGTACATGTGTGCCATTTAGTAAATATACGTATACTGATTGTGCATGCTGAAAAATGTTTCATTAATAGGAATGTATGATCACAAAAAGTTAAAAAGTTTGGAGACCCCTACATTAAAGTACATGTGGTGAGAATTTGGCATTTGTGAATTCTTCTCCAGTCAGAGAACTGATTTTTGTGTTGGTAACTTGCAGGTGGTAAGTCTTAATTTCTTCATCTGCTTTCATATAGCTTCTGTTCAGACTCACAGTGCTCAGCTGCTGCTGTTTCTCTTTCTAGCACATGCCATCTTCCTGGGGATACAGCACAATATGCTTTTATACACGTGCAGGAACAATTACTGCTTGTAACAGATCATTACTTTGTGTGCCATGAAGTAGAACATGTGCCCTGCCAGCACATTTGCAGTAAGGGGAGGATGCTGTGCTTGAAGTTTCATGGTATTACATTTTCAGAGCTTCACAATTAACAAACAAGGTTAAGCCATTCCTTGTATACCGTAATCTTTTGTTCATAACCTGTTTCTGCACTGAAATTCGTAGGCTGTTTTTGAACAAGTGAAAGCTGGCATGGTTATGTTCAAGACATGAAATCTCTCCTTGTGTTTCCATGTATTTTTCTGTCACTGTTGTAATTATTTGTCATGTAAGTTAGTTCCTATAGCAAAACAGTACTTTTTCATGCCTCAAATATATTTCAGGATGTTTTTTTGTTTGTTTTGTTTCTTTGGGGAAACAAATAATCTAGTGGGATGTGGGAGGGTCAAGGGCTTTATTTCTGTCTCGTGTTCTCCAATGTCTGCTATTTTGTTCCCACAAAGATCTGTTGGGTTTGTTTTTTCTTTTAAATAATGTTTTTATATTATCTTCATCCAGGTAGAGATTTTCTTGCATGTTTCTCTTAACTACTTTGCAGGCTGAGCCATTTTGTAGAACTCTCCATGAACTGTGGAGATGAAGAGGAGGAAGACAGAGACAGTGCATTAAATCAGCAGTGTTTGATTCCTTTCATCATTCTGCTTTAAATTTGGGCACCATCAGCAGTGTTTTCAATTAGCAGTTCACTGAGTTGGTACACCCTATAGTTAGATACTGAAATAAGTGGGCTGCATTTTGAAAGCAACTTAATGCCCACATCAGCAGTCAAAGTCAACAAAGCTGCAAGTGTTCTTATCCTAATAAATTTAGCTCAGTAAGTGTCTAGAGAACTTTTTAGATTCCTAAAACATGTTCCAAATTGTAAATGACTTGAGAAAGCTAAGAGGATCCCTAAGAACCAATACAAGCAAGTTCTGGTTTTTTTTCATCCTCCTTTGCTGATAGCCAAAGCCTCTGCTACGATAGAGTTTTGATATAAGAATTATGACAAAATTATACAATATTTGCATATTTTATTTAGGTCATTCTTTTACTAAAATGATCTTCTGTTGGTAAGGTGTACAGAATTTGCACTCAGTTTCTTCTTGTTGATGCAATACAAGCCAAACGTATTTCTAATTCATTTCCCTGTTCATTGCAGAGGAGTTGGACTAGATGACTTTTAAAGGTCTCTTCCAACTCTAAGGGTTCTATGATTCTTTGATATTAAAGCCTTCCTTCCAATGAAAGTAGTGAGCACATGAGCCAACATAGATAATTACTGTACCAGTGTGACTGAGTATTGCTTTTCTGTAACAGCAAAAGGATTTTTTCCTGTCGTAATGGAATCAGAGAGGTCCAACAGGTTGGGAAGACCTGGAGTCCAAGTTCAGCTGAAGCGCAGTACAATAATCAGATCTCCAGCTGATGTTAAGTTGCACAGTAAAATCTTCTAATTGTGAGGAATCCATGAGAACTTGCTACAGGCTCTATTTTCATTTACTGTGAAGCTGTTTTCTAGAACTTGGCATCTGCCTTTTACAGCTGCTAATGTACACAGCTGTTGTTACAGCTGCTAAATCTACAGTTGGAGGATGGAAGCATAAGAGTTCCCATGTAGCTTTAAGCAAACCTTCAAAACAAGCAAGTTTTACTTGGTCAACACCCAGAAATGTTTCAAAGTACACAGCACTGTGATTTTTGTTCTTTTATATTGATATAATTAAACCACAGTGATACTTACGTATTGGCAAGTAAAAGTTAGAGTTTAATTGCTGTATTGATGTGTAGGCAATCTGCTGGTTTTACAGACTTGTTTTATGCTGAAAGAGAAATGAGTGTGTGTTGATTGGGGTTGTAGAATCCTGTCATTTTGCATGATACCACTACGTGGGTACCACAGATTTGTGTTGCTTTACTAATTGTATGGATAGTAGCTGTGCTTTCTCTTGGCTTTCATTAATAAAAGATTTTTAGAGAAATAGTCATTACATTAATATTTTTTTCTGCATGTCTTCGTAGTGAATATAGTGAGCCTGGATCCCAAATGATTTTGCAGTCCTTACTTCATTTGAAAGCCTAAGCACTTTGACATTTTTGTACTGTTAACTTAAGACGGAAGAAAGTTTGGTTCTATACTGCTACTTTCAAAGCTTTGAACTTGCAGATATCCTGAAGTGTTTGTACTGAATTCTCACTTCTTACATAGTTGCAAGGCCATACTAAAGTGATTTGGAGATGATATTTAAGACATGCTCGGAGCCACCTGTGCCCAACAGCTGAAAAGCTACTGACTGCTAGAGTGTACTTCAAAGAAAACCAAGTGGATTTTTTAGGAGGGAATGCTATGTATCTGTAATAGCAGATGCAGGTGGCTGAGTCAAAATGTAAATATAGCTAATTAGATTAATTAGGCATGTCTTCAAATGCATGCCTTTGGGGGGTCATAGATAAAGAGGAGAGAGAGGAGCAGGCATATTTGCTGGCATTGGCTTGCATGATTCAGATCTTTTATCCTTTTCTATTCCTTTTTACCCCTTTTGGCTTTCAGTTGTATGAGGCATGATGGTTAGTTTAGGTTGTTATATTTCCAAAAGTAGAGACCACTACTGAGACACATCAAGAAATTTCTCAGGTAAAGCTCCCAAGAGATGATCAAGAAAGAATTTTGCTTCGATAAACCTTGTTCACTTTTTATGTGCAGTGCTGTGCTGCCTTTGTACATAAGAATTCCCAGCATTATGTTCAGTCATCATACATTAAAATGTTAATATTGGAGGAAGTGTGTATATGTTGCAGGCTTGCTGAGTTGAGCCTTATTCAGGAGGTGTTTGTTTAATGACTCATGTATTTGTGGAGCTTAAGAAAATACTTCTATTCTCTTGTTATTAACAAAGCCTTAGCGTAGAAATGAACCCCCAAATCTGCAATGGATCACATGATTGAAGCCAGTAAATCAGCACCAGGAGTTTATTTTCCCTATTGGCCTACTAAAAAATAGGAGTAAAGGGGAGGAAAGAAATACACTTATTGGGAAAATAGACTTCAGTGGGAACAATGTGAGACTTGAAATAATGCTGAACATGAAATTGATATGTAAGTTAGTCTGAATGATTACGGCTTTCTCATTTAGTTAAAACAAAAAGAATTTCTGCTATGGATGAACATGTGTCAGTGTTTACCAGGTTTGTTATTCTGGCCATACTCTCTGTTCTTGTAATAAAAAAAAAAACTCAGAAGAACAGTTCCTCATGGTATAACACTGTGATAAATGCATGATTTACACAGAGACACAGTTTGCAATGTTAAGGAAAACATCAGCTGATGGTTTTCCTTGGGGGGATGCTTTTTTCCCACCTTCGTGCAATTGTTGGAGTGCAAACCTTGTTGAGCTGTTTACCTCGACCTTCCCAAAGAATTCAGAGAATGACAGTGCTTAACTGAAAGTGTGTGGGAGACGGCTTTACTCCTGTGACATTTGGTTCTACTGTTCTTTGGAAGGAGAAAAACAACGTATGTAAAACAGCTTGGCTGAAGATAATGATGATTGGTGGTACTCTGATTTGGTCCTACCGAATATAATACCGTGAGAAAAAGAATGTACACGTGTATGTATGTGTATGCGTAGGTAGGTGTGCATACATGCTCATCATTGGTTGCAGAAGCAAAGGCCACTTCTAAATTTTTCATTCGGAGCCCGAGATGTGCAAACATGATGCTGAAAGGTTAACAGAATCATGTATGGTGCCAATTATGAATTATTTAGGAATGTGTTTATTAAAATTTTCTGCGAAGCTTGAGTAAGAAGATACTTCCTACTTTGTCATGAAGTCCCTAGGTCATGGGATAGCAAATCATCATGTTTATTGCTGCTAGGAAATAGCAAATGGTGGAAAAATGCCAAAGTGAGAGGGAGCTCATGCCTGATGATCTACTTGCTGACTGGCCATCACAGGGACTGTGCGAAGGGCTGGACAAGGTGTGGCTGAAATTGTTGAGGGAATTGTTGGACTACATTCCAACCATTCATTCCAAAATAAGCTGATTTATAATGTTTTAATAATGTATTGCATCTCACTCCAGTCTGCTTTCATAAAGAAGTGAGGGGCAATTGCTGTCTGTATGTGGTTTATTTGACTTTATTTTCAGAGAGTTGAAAATGTGAGATTACATAGCTACATAGTCACAAAATGGTGCTGCTGTAGCTTTCTGCACCTGTAGGCAATGAATACAGATCCAATCTGTAGGAACTGTGAAAGGTGGGGAAGACATGAAGAAAGCATAAGTACTACGTTTTTGTAGTACTTTGTGTTTTGCTCTGTGTGTTTCATCTGGACAGGGACAGGAGCACTGCATATGCTCGTGTGTGCTAATTTTCTTCACTGCTTTCCTTGAAATTTCTTTGGTCACTGCTTTTGCAGAGCTCTGTTCTGCAATACATTTCATAATGCTGTGTGTCAGACGTGCTGTCTGAATGCAGTGGAAAGTATTTAAGTTTATTCTTGCTTTGGCTGTCCTTTTATAACTTTTAATTTGTGTACCACTTTCTTATATTTAATGGCTAAAAGTATGAAAACTGTAGTGTGTCACAGGGGCACCTTAAAGTGGCTGTAACTGGTTGATCCTCAGCACTAGAAGCTGCAGAGAGCTAGGGGTTAATTTACCATTCTTCTTGTAGTGTTACTGCCCTGAAAAATCACATCTGTAGCATATGCAGTAGCTGCATGTTAAATTCCATCTGTCAACTCATACTACACTTGTAGTCTCTCAATTAAAATGGAACCTGGAATTATAGCAATACCTGTGCTGGAATGTGACATTGCAAGAAATTTTAGTTTCTCAATATTGTTCCAATTTGGGCTGACCATAATTTTGCATTGATGCTGAAATGCAAACTCAGGTAGTTGGGTCAGACGGGTAGCATAGCATTCTTAAACAGAGTAAGGTCAAGTTGCAATATGTGTAGCTTGCCACCTGTTGTTGAATATTTTGTTATCACCACTCAGAATAGCCCTTGTCATTCTGGAGACCCCATCGTGGTAGGGCAGGTGGTGACACCAACTCCCACTGTGGTATTTTCAGCCTTGTTCAGCATGATGTTTTTATGGTAGTGCCAGGACTTTGGGTTTACTTCTTTATATAAGAATTTTCACTATTTTTTTGTTTTAATTTATGCAGAGGAGAGCTTGAGAGTTTGAATCCCCAAAAATTTGATGAGATTTTGACATCAGAAGGTGAATTTCCAAAACCAGACCCAGGGTATTTCTGGTATCTGACTCATGGTCTTTGTGAGCTGCTGGGAAAACACTTCGATGGTGATTTGATTTTACAGTGCCTCCATTTTGGTGGTTTATGTTCCTGGGTATTTTATTTTAGTGAAAGAACAGCCAGAATTTGTGTTCAAAGTGTGGGTGTCAAGAAGTTAAATATGTGAAAGCTGAATGGCTCAGCAGGTATAAATTTTCATATTGATTTTGCTGCCTTTTTGCATTCAGGTACAAAATTTAGCAACCCACACAGGAAAACTTTAGGTACTCCATTGTTAATAAACCCACAGTTCCATTCATAGCAGGATCAATCTAACTCTTAAAAATGCAAAATTTGTCATTGTCTGATGGAGTGGCACTGACATAAAGCAAGGAGGGTTTCTATGGGGCGCAGTGGCATTGATTGCAAGTGGCCATTGAAATGAACGCTGGAATAGAGAGGTAGGAGAGAGTAACTCCTGCTGTGCTTTTTCTTATCTTTTGTCCCCTGCCATTGTGATTGCCAGCACATTTGCATCTAGTTGTACCTTGCAAGCAGGTAGGATGCTAGCGCAGAACACAGGGCTTTGCTAATGGAGCACCTCATTACTGAGATCTGCTAATGCCAGCTATGGCTGAAGTGCTGGAATAGGTCTCTAACTAAACTTCTGCACCGTACTTCCTTTGCTTGAAGATCAAGCATGGTGTAGACACAGCCTATCTAAGCACACACATTGCTCGATGGCCTTTTCAACCCTGCAGATTCAGATTGCAGAACTTTGCGTGATGAATGTCAAGATCATGGTTAATCGTTATTTAGCTAGGTGTAGATGGAATCACAAAACCCTGCTCTTGTCATTCTCTTGAAACAATGACTTGATTAGCTGCCAGGAAGCGATTTGGCGGGTCCCTCCTGTGGGTTCCCTCAGAAATAATGGGGGCTGGATCATGACCCGTGTGCTTGGAGCTCAGATCGCTGCAAGTGTGTGAGATCGCTGTGTTTACGCAGGTAGACTGAGTGCCAAGAATTAATTGGTTTCATGCTATGCTGCAGAGCAGGAGTACAAGGAGTAGCTCTGACCTTGCCATTGAGAGTACAAAGGGAACTTGCACAGTGGTGAGGTTTCCCTCATCGAGTGGCTTGAAATCAGAAGCTCTGTTGTGAATGGACAAACCAAAATTTGCAAGTACTGGATCTCACAAACTTCTGTGTAAGTCAACACTTTAGAATACCTAGAATACAAGAGGTTATATGTTTTGTTGGAGTGGATTGTTGGATTCTTCTTCAAGTTGGAAAAGGGGGATGCTTTGTTTATTTTATTTTACATTTGACAGTGCATGAGTAAAACCACACCTGATGCACAATTAAAACAAGCACAAGAAGGGTGACAGCATTTTTCTCTACCATACTTCTGCTTGCGACTTGTTGGAAGTGGGGCTTATTATTTTAATAAGCTCCTGGGTTTTGTTGCACTTGTGTTTCCCAGCGCATTAATGAGGGTGACCTCAGCTGCCCATTGGAGAATGCTCTGTAAAGGGAGTGCTTCTGCCTGCTGAGCAAACTGTGCTGCTACAAATTTAACCTTGTGAATTCCTGGCATAATCCTGATCTGGTAGCAGGAAATAGATTTTGAGGGAAACAAGATCCTCTGGTGTTTCAGATTTTGTACTACTAAAGTATAGATGAGTTTCATAATTTTGTGCTGTGCCAAAGAGGGGAATGGCTCACGCTGAGATTTATGGTCATCTTCAGTCTTCCATCTTGTTCCAAAACAACCTGATTCCTTCAATGAAAATTATGACACTGTGGTTTGTTCAAATATTCTGGCATCTTAGTGCAAATATTTTTTTCTTTCAATTCTGTTTTGGAAAAGGATGAAAAAGTCATTTGAAAGTTGGATTCATTCAAACCCATAAGTCCTGATTCTCATCCCCTCTCACTGTGCTCATCTGCTTGTAGAGCCTTGTGGTGCCATATGGGCAGTGAGAACACCAATGGTCCTTCCTCAGAGGAATCAACCCCCCCAAAAAATGTGTTCTGTTCCTCTTGATGTTCTTGGCTGTCCCTAGCATTGTGCATACACAATGTACACAGCTAGCTTAACCTTTGTTGTCATCCTTCCTGAACAGTCTGTATCATCTGCACTAGGATTCCAGTTATTGGGGATATAGGAACAGTATTTGTGGGGTTTTTTTGTAGTTGTTCTATCTCTGATTGTTCAGACTCTTCCCCAGGCTTCATAGGTTCCTTGAATTCTGGTTTCAATGTCACAGTTGTTTGACAGTGCTCACGCATGATTCCTTCACCCAGATTAGCACTGTGCATCCCTGGCTGCATTGCCTGAACAGCTGGAGCTAGATTTGACCCCATCTGCTGCTCACACTGCTGCTGTTAGCTGTGCATTGCCACACCTGTAGCCTTACTTTTTCTTTCACATTTCCAAGTTTGGTCTGTGAATTATGTCTGGTTGGATGCTGGAGGAGGCCAGGTCTGGCCCTGTGCTCCTTCATATGAATTTGTGATCAGGCGTTCCTTATCCTAAAGCATTCTGTTCATCACTGCAATGCGTTTCCAATTCCTCACAAGGCAAAAGAGAGATGCTACATGCTGCCCAGGGAAAAATTTCTTGCCTCAACC
Source organism: Phasianus colchicus (assembly GCF_987193195.1). Taxonomy (NCBI): domain Eukaryota; kingdom Metazoa; phylum Chordata; class Aves; order Galliformes; family Phasianidae; genus Phasianus; species Phasianus colchicus. Next base: position 19,981,591 of record NC_143441.1, on the reverse strand, counting down.
CATGTCTGGGCAGGTTCTGCTAGGAATAGCATAGGAGAACAATAGGAAGGCAAGGATTTGTTAAGGGATGTCCTCAAGTTCTTTGTTTACTGAAATACACAGAGCGCATGCATCCTGCCAGTATCCGTGTTTGATCTCTGCATCAAATTCCATTTTGATGAAGGAAAAATGGAACATGGGAGAGAGTAAGGAAGATTGACAGCAGATTCACAGAAATAAATGAAATTGTCAGCAAACGTGAGAGCTGTCTTTCTGCCCATAATGAAAGACTGTGTGTCAAATGATTGATTGATCTTTAATTTTGTTGCCATATACCTTACTAAATAGATATTGCTAAGGATGGGCTAAATGTCTTTTGACTTTCTTTAAAATCCAATTCAGGTAAATGAATGCATTTTCTACACGGCTCTCCTTAACGTATTTCTTATAGAAAATGACCAGGAAAGGGAATGTACTGTGATGATGCCATTCATTACGTGTTATGAATATTAAAATATTAATTCTTTGAAATAAAAGGGAATGCAGTGTTCTTAGATGGAATTGTCCTTTATTTTATCTTACTCGTGGCTCCTATCCACTACAGAGATGGAGCATGGGATTCTTTTTTCCCCATCAGGTGATGGGTTAATTCTGAAATAAAGGTCTATGGCTCCCTGGCTGTGGGATTTGCAGAGGGCTGGAGATGCATTTGAGCTTCAGCTGTCATGTTTATGAAGATCTACACTATCCCAAATTACTTTTCAAATTCAGTAAGGAACATATTTAAGCATCAGAAAAAATATAACCCATTTATGGGACAATTTATGCATGCACTGTGACCTGAGCTATCTGTCCAGAGGAATTCTCTTTTTCTGGGTGCAGGGCTGCTCTTTAACATCTGAAAGGTAGTAATTAGTATGTCCCTATTATTGGTACTACAATGAACTTTTCCAAATGCCTGGTGCTTTCTTCATTTACATCATTTCAGTATGTGAGCACATATACCTCTGAAATATTTTAAATGTCGTAGGAGCCCAGAGGGTATGTCAGTGCTTCCATTCAGCTTGCAGGATATAAAGTTAATTTACTAGGATGAAAAAAAGACTTTAAAAAAGCCCAATGACTTGTGCTTCACAAAAAGCTCTCTGCCGCAGAGGAGCCAGCCTTAATCTGAAAACCGAGACTGAAATAATCTGCTGTTGTCCACAGGTGTTTTCTGCAAGGAAATGGTCACTCTGTAATTGCCTGCTTTCAAATTGTAGGTTGCCTGTGTTTTACATGAAATCACCAAACGCTTGTCTCTGCTGGCTTAGCAGGTCCTTAGCAGTCACCATTCTTTCTCTTCAAGGCTCTGTGCATTCTGTAGGCAGATCACCCTCAAGGCCGATTAATCAGGCTGAGCTCCTGAAATCTAAATGTTTGCTTTTTGACTGCTACTTTGGTTCTCTTCTGGCATCTCCAGTGGTGGGGAGTGTGTTTTGCATTCTTGTTCTTTTTGAATGGCCTCAACCTGCAGTGATTCAAAGCCTCTATATCCAATCCTCATTATTCATTACTGTGCTGGTCTGTTACCACCTGTAGATTTTGAAATGTTTATTTCCATTATTGTTGATTTATAAGCTGGAACATCACATTTGATGGCATTTTCTTGTTTAAGTGCTTTGGTGTCGTGTTATGTGGTCCAAACTTCCATAAAATCACAGAACTGTAGCGTGGCTTGGGTTGGAAGGGACCTTAAAGCCTTAAACCTTAAAGTTCCAACCCCCTGCCATGGGCAGGGCTACCACCCACCACATCAGGCTGCCCAGGGCCCCATCCAACCTGGCCTTATGTGCCTCCAGGGATGGGGATCTGTATTGATCCTATACCTTACAGAGAGCCTGATGTTAGGACACTAAAGACAAAAGTAGTGGAGTTTGAGACAAAGAGGGACTACTTCTGTTATGTTCAGGCTGTTTACATGTGTGGTTTGTTCCATTCTGTTTCAAAGTACATATTGAATGTGCCATTGCTTGTGTTTGAATTAGTAGCAGAATATCCCAGTGGCTATTAAAATGGTGAGAGCCCACCAGTCCTCTACTGCTTCATGTAAATAAAGCATAGAATCTAATTTCAATCTGTGTTACCTCAGGCAGCTCTAGCATCTGATAAAATAAATTATCTTTGCATTCTCTGCTTCCCTTTTGATTTTCGTTGAAAGAGTGAGGTGTTTCTGTAAATAAGTGAGACTGCCCTTCAGTGAGGGGAAAAAGAAGCAGTCTGAGACTTACTTGCATCCTTTGTCTTGCAGCTGTTTTCCCTCAGTGACTCAAAATAGATTTGTCTTCCCGCTTAATTGTTTCTATTTCATGTGCTTAGACTTGAAGTTTAACTTGACATTTAAATAAGAATTTGCAAGGACAGGGCAGCATCTGTGTGGGTGAGGTCCCTGCTGAAATGCCTCTTGACAAGAACTGTGGCAGCCCTTGAAAGAGCAGGCTGCAAACAAGGAGTCTGCAGGAGCTCTGACCGGGTTGCAGGCAGGCAACGTTACACCCAGAGCATCCCGAGTTTGTAATGGAAAAAGAGAATCCGTATCAAGCTACTCAGCAGCTCATCAGCCACCCAGGCTGACCGTGGTGTCCCTTACTGAGGAGGCAGAGGAAAAAGCTGGGGCCAGGCACGGAGTAGGTCCTGAAGGAAGGGGATTGTCTTCTGGGCCTCCAGCATAGCATTCCTTTCTTGTGTGAACAAATTGCTCTCTCCTCCCTCTTACAGTGATATCAACTCTTGGGTTGCTTGCAAATATAAGTTGCCACAAGCAGGGCATTTTAGTCTAATAGCTGTGTGGCTATCATGAGTTTTTATATTCCAAGAGTCTACCTGCTGAGAAATGCAGGCTGGGGAGACGGAGTGGGCAGCTGGCAGTGTGTGTGGACACTTGAACCTGGAAACGAAAACAGCTGCTGGAGCTAATTTTAAACGTAGGTCCTGATCAGATCCCTTTCAATCCTAATTGTCGTGTAACTGTAGAGAGGCGTGAAGTTCAAGATACTGGTAAAAAAACTGTGTGGAAAGGGAAGCCGTCCTTGCTCCAGTTATGGTGTTTCCATTTTTCACAGTAAGTACTGTCAGCTTTAAGGAAATGTGAGTGGAAAGAGCTCCTGGCTCGTCCAAGATCTAATGTTGCTTTCGCTGTACGTGGAGCATTTCAGGGTGGTCATAAGGGGAAATGAGAATCCCTGCCATTAAAGAACAAGGGGAAGTAGCACTGGTTCAGAAACTATGTAAAAGGGTGTGTTTTTTCCATAATTCTTTAAATTAATATATAGTTACATTATCAGTCACAAGATTGTATAATACAGAGTTTTTACATCAGTTGTTAGGAATGCAGCTGGCATCGGCAGCAATCTGGAGTGCCATCTAGTGGGGCTCTGCAAATCTGTCCATTTCTAAATATTTTTAAGCTAGTGTAACTACAAATAATAACAGTGCAATTTTTCATTTAGAATTAGCAAGTTAGGTGTTTTAATAATTTAGCAGCTGGTTACGTTTTTTCGAGCTTTTGTTTTGCTTTCAGAATGCTATAACCAAGTTGTGTGTGGTTGGCTTTTTAAAAACGTGACAGTATTGTACTTTATTATGCCTGTGATGGTAAAATTAGGGTTTATCATAGAGTCATAGAATCACCAAGGTTGGAAAAGATCTCAAAGATCATCCAGTCCAACCGTCCGCCTACCACCAATATTTCCCCACTAAACCATATCCCTCAGTGCAACGTCTAAATCTTTCTTGAACACATTATGAAACGTAACCTGTGGAAACCTGTGGGAATTTGTAATAGATGTGGGAACATGCAGCACATTGCTGTTGTGAAGATTTCCCTCTGTTAGACTGCTCTGTTAACCACATGATAGGTTTGGAAATAGCTCTGCTTCAGAAAAGCAAAACTTCCAAAGATTTAAGCAGAATGTGCTTGCTTTTATAAAAGGAAACTTAATGAAATAAGAATAAAAAATAAAAATATGTTTTGTTTTTATTACAAAACTTTGAACTTCAGCCTGACTTTACATTTACGGTCCTTGGTTAGGCTAGAAAATTTAATGAAATATAATTGCATTGTTGTAAATACTGTCTACTTAAACTGCTTAAATTTTCCAGTACAGAGAATCTAAATCAGTTAATGACTAACGATCATGTTCAATTATAAGTTTGATATGCAAATAATACTCTTTTTCCCTAAGGCAATACAACTAAAACAGAAGGATGTTTGTTCTAAGGAGGCATATAAATCCTTAGTTACAAAGCATTGTAAATAGAATGAAAAGAGATAAAGGCAGTTGGAGCTGCAGTTGTGGGGCAGAGACCCCAAACGGCCAAGTGAGGGGTCACGTTTCATATAAGCATGACTCCCTAATTTCCTTTCAACAGTATTAAACTCACTGATATTAGATGTGTGCTATATTTAAACTTTCAGGATTGCTGCTTCTGTACAACTGAATGCTCTTCTGGCTGAATCCAAAGGCCTTGGAATGACAGCTGCCAGGGATGGTTTATTTCAAATTTTCTGTCACATTTGTGTCCTTTCTGAGCATGCATTTTTATTAGTACCTGCTGTCTAATGCTCGTATCCTCAACAGGTGAGTTCAGAACTACCCAAATTGCAGAAGGATGAGCAGAAAGCACGAAACGCGCTGCTGGCTGATATCCAGCAGGGAACTCGCTTAAGAAAAGTGACTCAAATCAATGACCGAAGTGCACCACAGATTGAAAGTAAGTTCCTGCAGGAGGGCCGTGGGTGAGGTCTGCAGGAGCCCCATTTGTGGAGGTCAGCTGGGCAGGGTTTTGGTGGGTTTGGAGTTCATCTATGGACAACATATTTAGGATGTGAAAGGGGAGAGCTCAAATTTCTAAAGGTACATCTTGTCCTGAAATCAACAGCTATTAATACTTCATAATAAGGCTGAATCTGGGTATCACCTTAACAGGCATTCCTCATACCAGAAGAAAGAAAAAAACAATGAAGTCAGGAATGATGAAACCCATGGGAGTTTCTTTTTTAAATGATTGTTTAAACAGGAATTACTGCCTCCAGCAGAAGAGCTGTTTTTTAGTAGATAAAAAGAACAAAAGATGCAAAAAAAAACAAAAAAACAAAAAAATAAAAAATCTGGATGTATTAACTTAATTCCTTTGGAACAGGAATGTTTACTTCCTAACCTCTTTTAGCTGAAAACACATGCCTGATCATCATTTAGAATTGGAGAAAAGACTGTTAACAAGTTACAGCAGTTGCCTGAGCCTTTTCTTTTTAGTCTTTGTTCTCACCTGAACCCTTTCCCAGGCATCTTGCTAATGGCGGAACCCTGTTGTTGTTTAGTTGTTTTATTTATTATTAATAAATATCAACAACTATTGGTATATTAGTTTATTAATAAATAAATATTAATAAACTATTATTATTAGTTTCTTGTCTACCTTAGTGTGATAGTGCTAAAAGAAAGTATCTTGGGAATAGTGGGGGGAAGAGGCAAGACATGAAAGTAAGGTTATGAAGATCTTGATGTGCTTGATTAGCCAAACTCTAAGAAGTCATTCCTGACAGGTCCAACAAGGATTACAATAAATATCAGTGATCTGAAGATCTTTGAGTGTAGTCTAAAACAACTTTTTCTGGTGCCATCATCGATGTGAGATTAAAAAGCACCAGAGGGCGCAGTGCTTCAAGATACCAGTCAGAAGAATGGTCATTACTGTATTGACGGTAACTGTCCTTACTGAGCTAATTGAATGAGGAAGAAGTCTGGTCTTGACTGTGTTTATTGCTGCTCAGTCTTAGCAGCCTGAGAGCACTGATGAAATGGCTTTTTGTCATGCTTTTTCTTTTCTTCCTATAACAGAACCCAAAGGAAGTAGCAGAGATGGAGTTAGCCCAGCCGTTAATAAGAGTGGCTCTCAGCAGCCCCTGGGAGGCTTATTTGCTGGCGGCTTTCCCGTTCTCAGACCAGCAGGCCAGAGAGACGTGCCAGGTGAGGACTTCATTTGCACAGGAGAACAGCTGGGGGGAACTGCAATTCTAGTACATTGGATAAGAAATAGATTCAGTAGACTGCAGATTTTTACATGGGTATATTTTTACATTAGCTTAATGTAAACTTGTAACTGTGCCTCAGATAACCTCAGATTTCAATACTCTGTTTATCTTCATTTATTTATGCTGTATACCTATTTATGCTGTATACCTTCAGCATAAATGGCAAAAAAAATGTCACACTTCCTTCTCTCCATTACTGTGTATTTCTATGATGTTACAGGCCTGTATGTTACTTTAGAATTTAATTTTTAAGACGTATGCCATCTGGGTTTTATAAAGGACAGTTCTGATCCAGCAAGGTAATTTACTGACCTGAAAAAGAAGGTAACTGATGCTTCACAAGGACAGGAGCAAGGGATGATTGGGAGCCCTCTTGCTGCTTTTGCCTCTTTTTAGCCCTTTAGAGTGGCAGCAGTGACCTCTGGTGCTGCTGGGCAGCTGTTGTCTGCATGGGCAGGACATAGCAGCAGGCATTTGTAAGGAAAGACAGAACTTGACTCTACCTGCAGCTGTTCTGTGTTTTTTCTTCTGGAAGACAAGCTCAAGATGCTCAGCACAGCTTGTGACGGGGCTTCCTCACAAAGCTACAGTAGCTACTTTGAGTTATTCTGAGAAGCATGGTCCTAGTTTAAGAATATAGAATGAGCTACCTTTTTTGACATCTTGCTTTCTGAAAAATATGGATGTGTACTTAGGCAAATAGTGTAAGGTCAAGTGTCTTTGGGCATTTGCTGTTGAAGAGAAAACATTTGCACCTTCTAGAAAGCACCACTTCTTTGAGACACCACTTTTAAAGGTCCACAGGATTGAGATTTATGCAACATTTGTGCGATTTTTTTAATCGTAAGCAAGTACTTAAGGATGCAGGTGGATGTGCATCAATCTGCTTGTGTTCTCTGGGGCCTTTCACTCCAACCCTCGATGCTCCCAGACTTACGGACCATTCACATCCAGCTGGCTGCACCAGGCAGATGTGTCACTATGGAGGACCACCTGCCACCACAGAAAAACACCTTCGCCTTCAAGTGCTTTGTGTTGCAGAAGCTGAGGAACACAGAGGGGAGCAGGGCCTCCCAGTAGGTCAGCATTTAACTTAGCAGAATCTGTAGTGTCTTCTGGAACACATCACCTCGCAGGTCCCTTGCACCATGGACAATTTGTTGGATATGAGACGTTTTGAGTGGATTCATTTAATCACTCAGAATGGCCACTGGGGAGGGAAGATGAATAGTGTTTTTTGTGCTGTTTTGCCTGATAAGACGGAACAAAATACCGGTATGTAAAGTGTGATCTTTTTTTTTCAGGAGGGAGGCCTGGGCAGCTTCCTGGAGTCCGGGCAGCGGCTCCCAAGGCCACAGTCCCACCGAACAGCATTGCAAAGGCAGGAAGTAGCCCCTCAAACCCATCCGACAGCCCCTGGCCAGCTGTCCCACCGGAGCCTCCCAGCACTTCCCGGGCTGGCACTGCACGGCCCAGCCTGCCTGCACCTCCGCCGCCACCTCCAGCTGCCAGCAAACCTTCCCTCACCTTCCCTCCTCCTCCGCCTCTTCCCCCTCCAGCAGAAAGGCCTACCAAGGGGGGATCCCCCAACTCTGTTCCTCTGCCCCCGCTCCCTCCCCAGGCTGACAAGCCCACAAAATTACCAGGAGGTGCTTCGCACCTGCCTCCTCCTCCTCCTCCCTTACCCCCCTGTGGATTCCCAGCCAAGACAACCGATTTCTCCGCTGCTGCTTCCTCTCCATCAGAAGCAAGGGATTATCCACCTCCCACACCACCGCCGCCAGCTCCTCCTCCACTCCCCGCATTTCCCCCAGCCTCAAACAGGCTCTCCTTCCCGCCCTCCCCAGCCATCAGTAGTGCTGTGAGTGTTGGTGGTGACGTGCCCCCACCACTGCCCCCCAAGTCTCCCCACTTGCTGTCCCATCTGCATAAACCCAGTAATATTCAGTCGCTCCCTCTCCCTCCCACCCCACCCCTTCCTCAGCCAGCAGCAGTGTTGGAGACCAGGAAGAAGAGACCAGGCCGAGGCCCAGGTGAGAACAGTGTTTGTTTGAAATTTTTCTACCTCTTTTGGCCAGCAGGGAAGTGGCACTGATGGCTGAAGAGCTCACAGGGGTGTGGATACAGTATACATAGCAGCAGGAGAAAGCTTATAATGTGGGAGGAATGTAATTAGCATAATGTGTAATGAGCATGCCGGACCTCAGGCTCTTCTGACAGTAACATCTGCCTGATGTGCAGTTACTCAAATTCCAGACTGGTTTTAACATCCCTTTTCTGATGTAGTTGTGCAGACTGGAGCTATATTGGGAAACTTTACAGGAGAGAACAGAATAAATACGGTATAGCTGCAGCCATAGATGTGTAAAGGTAAATATGGATGCAGTCCTCTGCTTTTCAACAAAGGTAAGTAGAGCGTGAGGCTCCTCTGAGTACTTGGGTAGTGAGGATATTGGCTAATGTTTCCCTGAGTAGATGATAGGAGGAACTTTTTTCAGACATGATATAATGAGGATAATAAAAAATGAGTCTAGATCTGTGTGGACTTGTGAAATGGAGACAGCTATTTAATATGGAACATTTGAAGAGAATGTTCTGTGCTCTGTATCTCAGTAGCCACACGTCAAGAGAAAGCTTACTGGTTCCCTCTGACAGCCACGGGAAAGGCTCTGAGTACAGTAGATCAGCTGCTTTGTGACAGTGATTAATGATGCTTGGGAATGGTGTGATGAACCATTATTTTATAGAGATGCTTTTCTTGTGGTCATTCAACTTCTGAGGTTTCCATTTTGTTTATCTAGTGGCTAACTTGGAGGCCTCAGGATCCCTCTCTCTTACACAGTCTGTCCAGAAGATGTATGAAGTCACCTACAGCAGCTGGATATGTTTGTCCCAGATATTGCACTCCTTTTTATAACACCCTCCAATTCTGTGCAGAGCTTACTGTCAACGTCATTAATTTGTGATGATCTTTATATGCTGGTCTGCTTCCTCTTTTTCAGGAGCTGGTGCTGGGAAGCTTGCCATTCCTCCACAGCCACCAGCCAGGTCACCAACAACTGAACTCACAAGCAAGTCTGGAGCCTCAGCCTGGGCAACAGTTCATGACCCCTATCCACCACTCAAAAATGGAAATATGCATATTATTGGTAACGTCATCTAAATTAGCTTTAGTTGAAGACTTCGGTACAAAAGCCTTTGTGTCTCAGACTTCAAAAACTCATTCACATCTTTCTCATAACAGTGTAGTAATACAACTTGACCAATAGAATTTTTTTTTTTTTACCAAGAGAAAATGAAGGTGGTTTTTTTTTTCCACAAAGGTTTTGAACAATTCAATAGACAAACTCAGGAACTACCTGCAAAATTATTTGAGATTCTGAGAATTTGCTGTACTGTGCTTACATTATTATTCTTTGAAATAGTTCACAGACATTATGTAGCTTTAATCCTATGCAGCAAAGCCTACTAAGCACTACTTTTGTGGTCTGATGAATTGGCCATTCATTCTTGCTAAATTGCTTGAAAACCATGGAGGAATACATCTGTTACCACAACATCATCAGTGCAGAAAACTGCAAAGGCAGCCAGAAGCTTAACTTCGGTTACTAGCAGTGTTTGCAATTAAGCCAGAAAATTTGTATGGCTCACTAGCTGGCTCAAGACTGCTTATTTGGAGTAAGCCGCTATCTTTCCCAGGGAAAACCAGTCTGCATTTGAAATTAATAGTGGCAATTTATTTTATTTTTTTTAAACCTGTAACAGTAACTAATGTTTGTTTCCCTGAAACTTCCTAGATGACTTTGAATCTAAATTTACTTTCCATTCTGTGGAGGATTTCCCCCCACCTGATGAATTCAAGCCATTTCAGAAAATATATCCCAGCAAGATAGCTAGAGGTAAGTGTGTAAACATGGGAATGTCATATAGTTATCCAATAGCATTAAATAGGGTGAGTGAAAATAATGAACAGAAACCAGCTGTACTGTGAAAAGCTGAGTTGTAAGCATAGGACAGATGGGACTGAGATTTGTTACAGTGGTAATAGAGACCAAAGATATAAGGAAAGCACTTAATTACTGTAAAGACTTAGTAGCAAAAAAATAAAATTACGTGGCTAGACATACAGTTTGTGTTCATCAGACTTTTGCAGTTGTGTAGCAAATAGAAATTAAGTCTGTCTAAATCCTCATCTGTATATAACACTTTTTGCAACTGAAGGCCTACAGAGCAATATGTATCTGTTTAACAATAAGTGATAAACACAACTTAGGTTGTTTAAACTGCTGTAGAAACTACATCCAAAATGCATTCCCAAAATATGTATCTATCTGCTCTGAATTAACCTAGCCTATGTATTTACAGATCCTTCTAAAAATCCACCATTAAGAACACACGTGAGATGAGAAGAATCGTCTGATACTTTCTGGACTGGTATTAAAATGGAGAACATCAAGATAATATATGAAACTGAAGGGTCCCCATTACAGCGATAGAAATTACATTTGGATCACAAGTGCTGCAACGTTAACATTTTTATAAGCTGGAAGAGAGATGTAAATGATACTTTTGGAAGTATTTTGTGGCATACACACCACAAAAGTGTTAGCATAGGCTTTTAACTATTGTATATATGTGGATATTTTTTAAATGAAGAAGCATAAAATTTAAAATCTTTGTAGTGTTCAAACAATTCTTATCAAGCTGATGTGTTACCTCAAAGAATACTTTTTGCATGATGTGCCTGTAGTTCATTTTTCTTCTTCCATCTTCATTTTTAAATATTTTAGTAATCCTTCAGTTATTATTCAGACACTTTTTCCATGAGCTATCAGAAACTAACATGACACGTTTAGTCCTTTTGTATGCTTTTTCACTACTTATATTCTGCTTGTGTTCAGATTGCAACAGAATGGCACTTTCAAGAACAGAAAGGCCCATAATATTCCTCATGAAGCATGAAGAGAAAGGAGATGTTGAATTGTGGCAGCTGTTGAGCTGCCTCCTATTGAGGATAGCAAACACGTCTGAAGAAACCCAGCTGGGTAGGGTGGCCACAGACCTGACAAAGATGACAGAACTTTTCAAAAATGGTCAAAGAAAGAGGAAGCACACCATACAGAAGATAGTGATTCCTGTCAAATGAATTGGTTGAAATAAGCAAGGCAACCAGGGATGAGACTTGAGCTCCTGCTTTTAAGATGCAGCCTGTAGTGAGATGTTTGTTTGGCTCACTGACATTCAGATCACACAATGTCTGCTTCCAGCAGGAATTACACAAATGCAGCATTTCACTGCATTAGGAAGAGCTGCCACCAGCTTGTGGAAAGTGATCCCTTCTCTCTACTCAGCACCATTGAAGGCATATCTGGAGTGTTGTGCCCAGTGCTGGGCTCCTATGAACAAAAGAGACATGAACATACTGGAGAGAGTCCAGCATAGAGCCACCGAGATGATGAAGGGACTGGAGCATCTCTTCTGGCAGGAGAAGTCATCTATCTATTCTATCTCTTCTACCAGAAGTCAATCTCTTATCAGGAGTAGTCAACATGGATTCACCAAGGGGAAATCAAGCTTGACAAACCTGGTAGCCTTCTATGATGTCATGACTGGGTATTGTCTCCATTGACTTCAGCAAGGCTTTTGACTCTGCCTCATATAGTGTTCCCATAGTTAAGCTTAGGAAGTGTGGGATAGAAGATTGGACAGTGAAGTAAACTGAGAACCAGCAGACTGGCAGAGCTCAGAGTTGTTATCAGCAGCACAGAGTCTAGTTGGAGGCTTGTAACTGGTGGTGTTACCCAGGTTTTGTTCAGCATCTTCATTAATGAGCTGGATGAAGGGATAGAGTGCACCGTCAGAAAGCTTACTAATGATATGACATTGGGAGGAATGACTGACACACAAGAAGGCTGTGCTGCCATTCAGTGATACCTGAAGAGGCTGGAATTGGGCAGAGGGAAACCTGATGAGGTTCAACAAGGGAAAGTGTAGAGTCCTACACCTGGGGAGAAATAACCACATGCATCAGTACACGTTAGAGGCTAAGCTGCTGGAAGGGCTTACCTTTTCTGGTAGACAACAGGTTGGCCATGTGCCATAGCATGCCCTTGTGGCCCAGGTGGTCAGTGGTATCCTGGGATACATTAAAAAGAGTATGGCCAACAGGCTGAGGGAGGTTCTTCTCCCCCTCTACTCTGCCCAGGTGAAGCCACATCTGGAGTACTGTGTCCAGTTCCAGGCTCAGTTCAAGAAAGACAGGGAACTTCTGGGAGAGAGTCCAGTGGAGGACTGCAAAGATGATGAGAGGCTTAGTATATCTCCCTTGTTAGAAAAGCCTGAGAGAGCTGGGACTATTCACAGCCTGAAGGAAGACTGAGAGGGGATCTAATCAATGCTTATAAATACCTAAAGAGCACGTGTCAAGAGGATGGGGCCAGGCTTTTTTTGCTGGTGTCCAGCAACAGGACAAGGGACAGCAAGCACACAGTAGAATAGAGGAATTTCCATGTGAATATGAGAAAGAACTACTTTGGGGGTGACAGAGCACTGGAACGGGCTTCCCAGAGAGATTATAGTCTTCTCTGGAGATACTCAAAACCTGCCTGGATGCTTTCCTGTGCAACCTACTGTAGGGATCCTGCTTTAACAGGGTGATAACCAGGAGTTCCTTCCAACCCTTGTGATCCCACAAGGAAAAACTGAGAGCTGGGACTACTCATCCTGAAGTAGAGAAGGCTCAAGGGGAAATCTTACCACTGTACATGAATAACTGAAGGGAGACTGCAAAGAGGACAGAGCGAGGCTCTCTTCAGTAGTGCTCAGTGCCAGGAGAAGGATCAGTGGGCACAAATCAGAACACAGGAGGTTCCACCAGAACATGAGGAAATACTACTTTAGTGCATGGGTTACAAAAAGCATTGACACAGGTTGTGCAAGCTCCTTGTCAGAAATCTTCAGAATGTACTTAGGCAGTATATTGTAGATTGTCCTGCTTGAGCAGGGGTGGGAGTGGACAAGATGACCTTCAGAGTTCCCTTCCTTCTTCAACTGTTATGTGATTTTCCCTTCTTACAGTTCTCTTGGGTTCAGCAGTGTGAATAATGGCACTGCTATTACCATTTAACAGCCAGGTTAATTATGGTTATTTTATTATTTATTTCTAGAAATACCACATTTTACATCTGCAGCTGTTAAAAAATATTATAAATGGTAGGTGGAGATCCTTTGGACAACAGTATTTAGAAAAGACAAGTAACTGCACCCCTAGCTATCTTTGCTTTTCTGTCAGTTTTTATAACAGATGAGTTATGCTATGACTCCTATTCACAGGGTCATAGAATCACAAGGTTGGAAAGGACCTACAAGATCATCTAGTCTAACTGTCCTCCTGTCACCATTACTACACGCTAAGCTACTAAACAATATCTCACAGCACCTCATCCATACATACGTGCACGCTTACCATGTGCAGGTGCTGTAAGGGTAAGAAACATTTAAACACCTTGCCTGCAGGGCTCCAGAGAAGCATCATTAGTCTTTTACAATACCTTGTTCTTATGTCAAAAGAAGAAAAAAGTAGCAATGCTTTGACCAATGCTTTCTGTTACCAGTATTATAGTTACTAATAAATGTGCATGGATATAGTAATAAGCAGGGGTCAGCACTGCTTTTCGAACAACTGGAAAAGAAGTTCAATACTGTATTAAAGAATATTTTGCTCTATTATTATTAAAAGTTGATGTACTGCTGATTTTCATGTTTTGGAACTTGTGTACAACTCTACAATAAGTATCTTCATAAATATTTGAAAGCTATATATAGCTCAGACCACATGCCAGAAAATATCTAATGGAAGACCAATTTTATTTCCGTTTTTATTATGATTAAGAGCATTCTAAAAAGAAACATCTTATAGAAATTAAACTAAAAAGCCTGCACATATTTTTAAGCGGTGGTGCAGTGTTATTTAATACATATTAAGTCCTTGTTGTCTAAGATCTATTAAAGCTTCAGTAATTCCTAGCACTTGGATACAAAGAATGACTCAGGCCAGCACCACTATGCCCTTGCACTGTTCTAGGCCACAGCTGTGCTCAGGACCACTGGAAGGTCCAAGCCATGGAGCTGCTCTGGTTTTCTCTAAGTGACTGTGACCAAGCACGTTACTGCAGACACTTGTTTATCTTCCTTTTGCTATTATAAACACTGCCTAGATCACTGTGCTCAAAATGATGATTTCTGTCATAAAAAACAATTTGCAGTGAGTACATAGTTTCCCACAAAAGAATTGCAGATGTGTGATCCTTCAAAATGGCAAATATGTATCACCTTTTTTTAAGCAGGAACACTATCTTGCCTCTCTGTCCTCTAACTGGGACAAGCATTTTATCGCTGGTCTCCCCTTCTTCACTAATATCCAACCTTTCCTTTCGGGACACAGTGCTCTGCAAGCAACAGCTGCAGAAGCAGCTTTGGAGTTCAGTTGGTGAGTGTGAAGTCTATTTTGATAGGGGTATTTTCATTCAAAGCACTCTTTCATTCCACACGTGGATTTCATGGGAAATCCATTTACCTGAGTTGTCAGCAGTTAGGGAAAGCACACCGTTCATCTTCATCCAGTGCAATAGTCTCTGGAATGAAGTGTGCTTCTTGCTGTCACTATTCTGGCCAGGAAGAGAGAAGTTAAATTTTAGGCTTACTTGGCTATTTTTTCATTTCCCTTTATCCATTTTTATGATACCAAGGCACAGGAGCTGAAATAAAGGAGAAAGACCTATCTGGGTAGAGCTGTTCCTATGGCAGAGCCTCTCAGAGGAATACAGTGTGAATAGGAAGGTGAGTAGGTAGCCCTAAGAGAAAACATTTTCATGTTTACGTTCTATATATGGAACCCAATGTTTTCTTTTCCAATTCTCATTTGTTGTATAAGGCAATATCAAGGTAACAAGGCTGATGGAACAAATTCATTAAAAAAAATTAAAAATCTGACAAGCCAATATTGCAATTTCCCTAATTTTAGTTTGAATTTCAGGTGCTGCTGCCTTCTAAGTAGCTTTCATTTCCTCAATACAAAAGTCTGCGATTCATCACTATCCCTTCCCTGAACAGTGAAGGATTATATCTCCAAATGCTGATGTCCATTTATTAAAAATGTCTTCTTGTCTATCCCTCCTGTTAAAATAGCTATCTTGATATGACACAGGAAGCAGTGTTTACTGGTTTAATTCTTAAAAGTATTCCCCTCATCTGACTTCCAAAAGAAAATACACAAAATCAGATCTGTCATATAAAGAAGCGTAACACAACCATTTCTAAGCTTAATCAGACCCACCAGTAACTCACTGGTACTTAACAAATTCATGCCACGTATGCTCATCACTGACATCAGCAGTAACTGTTCAGCATTACAAAGGCCTGGAGGAAAAATAGTTATGATGAATGTCCAGCATCTATTTCCTCAAAATATTCCAAATTTATAGCTTGTATATAAGTACATCGTTTTATTAACTGTCTTAAGAGTCAACAAGGTGTGTTCAGATGTCTTCGGCATTCAGCCTGGCTGCACTGCAGTACTTAGTACTAGGGCATTACCCAGTGCTTTACAAACAACAAGGTGGCAGATGAAGACAAAACTTATCCTGGGGGACCTAATTCTGGCCATTTGCGCAGGCATAATGTGAGATGCTGAGTCACTGTTACCAGATCTGCCAAAATGAGACTGGTACAACAAGGTCAAGAAATGGGACTTACCTTCCTGCCCCCTCAAAACTGGGATTTCAACTCTATTATTCTTTGCATGAATTAGCAAAAAGACAAAAATGCAAGACAGCTTTGCTGCAAGCCTAGACCTGAGCAGCAGAGGAAAAAAAAAACAAAAAACAGATTGCTTTCAATGACAATATGGTAGTTATCCTGATGAAGTTAATCTTTGCTTTAATTTGTTGCCCAGCATACATTTTTAAACATTCTGTACTAAATTAGCCAGCATGCACACAGTAATCGGACCAGTCAGTGATTTTCTCCTTTCACTATATACATACACAAACAGGAACACCACAAGATTGGACAAAGGAAAGCAATTTGTTAACCAGATATAGCTAGCAAGTAACATTTTTTTTCCCTCTAGAAATGTCTTTCCTGCAAATTCATAAGTGTGAAGACTTTCTTTCAAGGCTTGAAGAACTTTGCAGTCTTCCTGTGAAAAGGCTAACAGTAGCCACTGTAGCTGAAACGAGATAAAATTGGTTTAAAATCCATTCCAAGCAACAGTGAAACTGAGAAAAATGTAAATATAAATATAAATGCTTGCACTTCAATACAGAGCAAAGAGTCAATTTTGAGACAATTAGATGCACTGAAGTGGAAAGGTAGCTTTGGACCTGATTTTGAAACACTCAACTTCATGTGAAAGAGGATGATCAGAATTGGATCCAACATTTCACATTCACTGACAGCTGGTACCAGAAATTCAGTATCTAAAGAATTAAAGCGCTTGCTTACTTCATTTGAAGAACTTTAGTTCTGTGTCAACACAGTCATAGAAAAGATCTACTACTTCAGCAGGATCCAGAATCTCTGTACGAGTAAGGATATCTTCCATTGCTTCTAAGCCTTGCTTTTCGAGGTCTAACATAATGCTCATCAGTTTCTGGCCCTTCTCCTAAAAGCATAAAATAAACAAACTGAATTAAGCAGTAAACCAGCTCATTCAAGTGTTTCTTATTCTCTTCTGCTGCAGAGATCTTCTCAAGTACTTTTCAAAATAAGAAAGCCTGTTTAAAATATACACTATTTCTATTAATAGCTTTTTTGGATGGTCATAGGCTAAAAGGAACAGTGCTGGATACTTGATGTTTTGTGAATAATAACCAAGAAACAGTTGCTAAGTTTAAAGCATAGCAGGTAGATGAAGTGAAAGATGGATTGAGGAAAAAAAGTATATGGTGTGAGAAAGATGTAAAGCAGCTTCTTATGCCTAAAAACCAGTGAACTAATCTG
Source organism: Phasianus colchicus (assembly GCF_987193195.1). Classification (NCBI taxonomy): domain Eukaryota; kingdom Metazoa; phylum Chordata; class Aves; order Galliformes; family Phasianidae; genus Phasianus; species Phasianus colchicus. The sequence goes on along the minus strand of NC_143441.1, from coordinate 19,964,538 downwards.
TATGAGAAGACTACAAACCCTGATGACTGTATGGATATGTTTATCCCCCAAATCATCACCTGCAAGACAATGGCTAGATCTGAAATGATGCATAACATAACAGCAGTGAGAGTCCACATAGCAGGAAAGGCTGCTTGCATCATTCTGGGTTACTTCTTTACATGTTTCTGGGCAGAAAATTCACTCCTGATGGTGTCATTTTGTTTTATCCAGATGTTGCTTAAAGTCTCTTATTCATTCATTTATACTTAGTGGAAGCATGCCATTTGTTTTGCTTGCAGCTTTTAAAATTGAATTCCAGAAACAAAAGTGGTTTAGCATGAGTGAAGGTTTCCAGGATTTATACTGCCATTTGTACAGAAAAACAGTGCACCTAAGCTAAGCTTTAAGCTGTCAGGTGGTCAGTTATTTTACCAAGAACGTGGCTAAAAGTTCATTTTCTTTTTAATGGAACTTTTGGTGCCACACTGTGGGACTTCTTATTTTAATAAAAACATACTAATGTACTGCTTCTAAGTCTTCACTAAATCAGCATCTCACAGAACAGACTTCAATGAATGTTATGGAAAGCAGCAATATACTGAGTCAGTGTTACCGCAGAGGCCACAGCTTTTAACTGAACCATTCCAAGGGATTAACACCACATCTAGCCAAAACTGCATTTAAATAAAGTTTGTACTAGCTGAGTTACCATAGGTACCTTAATCCCTAGTGGGCAAGTTTGAATGCTGTAATGATCTAAGCAAGATTCTGACCTGAGGAAAACTGCAGAAAAGCAAGTCTACTGTGAAAGTACAGCATGACTACGTGGGTCTTGCACAAACTGCCTGAAATACCAATACCACCATGACTGGCAGGCCCTGGTGGTCCCACTGTTTCCTTCCCTCTCTCCATATACCTAGACATCACTATACAATACAAAGATAGCCAGTATTTTAAATTCAAACTTGAACATTTTCAAAAAAGGATGAGAGTGGAGCATAAACCTTGTATGGTGCTCTAACTCGAAATAAGTCATCAACAGATAGCTTTAAGGAAATCTGTACAAGATTATAAGTTTCCAGGTCCCACAACTCTTACCTGATCACTCTCAAGGAGAGACCGGGCCCATTCATGTGCCTTGTACAATTCATGCCTGCGATCGGGTTTCTCCTGGAATCGAGGTATCTTTTTAGCAGGATCATCATCTCCAAAAGAAGGGGACTGCACTTTTGGTACTAATTTTACATCATCAACAAAAATAAAAGGCTTAAACACGGACCTGAAAGAAATGAGAGTTACTGCTTGCAGCAGTCAGACTGATTTTATATACATCAATCAAATGTTCACCAGGCACAGCATGGGTAATTCACCTACACCATCCACAAACTAGGTTAGAGAGTTGGCACAGTTCAGAAGTAAAATAAATCTCATGCTTTAAAAAAAGCAAATTTTGCCAATTATTGCAAGACTTCATTCGCTGGGTTTACCTACAGCTTTCACTGGTCTCCTTCTCACCAATTCTGTTGCTACTTTAGAAAAGTGGTATTGAGTTGCTGAAAAAAGTCTCAGCATTCAGCCTCACATCAGCTTTTTCTCCCCTGTTCACGCTGCCATCTCTCATCTCCCCACAGACAGAATTTCCACTAAAATCACACAAATGCAGATGTGTGTGTGATTTGTGTCCATGTGTAGCATGGACAATTACACAGCTTGTTCAATATCAGAGGACTTGGCACATGACCAGCAGCACTGGTGAATTTTATGTGAAGAGGGAAAAAAAAAAAAGATGGCTACCCATACTGTGACACATCATAGCAATTTCAACACTTAATTTGGATCTGACTTCAGGGAGAGGAGAAATAAAAGAAATAGGATCTTAATTCCTGAGAATCTGAGAGGAGAATGTATTCTCACATGCATGGAGAAACCGCCTTCCCTTTAGATGCACATCAAAACAGCATCCTGCATTCTGCAGAGAAGCTGCGAGAAGTGCAAGACATGCAAAAATGCTGATAGTGCTGCCTGCATACACTCAGCAGGTTCATCGCTGCAACTCTATCCATCACTGTCATGAGGCCTGACTCAATACCTACAGTTAAAACAATGCACTGGAGTATAAATGCAAGCAAGAAAGGCCTCTAAAGTGTTTTTGTTTGTTTGTTTTTAAACAGCCAGACTCATTCTTTACAAAAGAAAGAAATCTCACCAAAACTATTTGAAGCCTTGCTCATTTTAATCCCAAACAATTTGCATCAAGTCAAATAAAAGTTTTGGAAAGCAAGCTTAAAATTACTTTCTTAAACTTTAGCATCTGAGTTGCATAATGCAAGGCGGATGGAAAGTGCCTTTGGCATGGATGATTTCGTAGCACTTGGTAGCACGTAATGCTTAACCACTCTTACAGGAACAATCATCTGTTTGAGGACACCATTTTCATTTATTTCTCCCTATAGCTTCTTTACCTCATTGCAAGAGGCAAATCTCTGAATAACTGAAGTGATACAGCTTAATATCTGTGATTCCCAGATGAAATCTGTTTATAAGTGAAGATAAATAAATTGTTTCTCTAATGATCTAGCCCGCGAGTTCCCTTGTATTCTCAGATGCATCCAACTAGAAAAGACATTGATAAAGCAATGGAAATCAAGTGTCCAATAAGGAAGATATCTGGGAGCAACTTTTTGGGAGTGTTGCATATGTTCTGTTCACTTTTTAATGCCATACAATGCTACCTCGAGAACTCCCATCTTCACTAGTTAGGCTTAAAACTGAAAAAAGTACCTATCTGTTCAAGAGAGGCAATAAATGGCCCAAAAACTTCCTATCTCAACAAGAATCCAGCTGGCTAGTAACCACTGCAAACCCAGCCTTTCAACACAGGGGTCCATTTAAACTTGCAACGAGATGTAGTTCAGTAACACAGGACTGTCAGACTGCACATGACTGACTACTGATGGTATTTCTGGTTAGAACATGCCCTTGAAGCATTTGCATATACTATAAATACACAAACATCATGCAGTGTATTCATTAGAAAGTGTATGTGAAGATTTGCATTGCCTTTTTAAACAGTAACATTCCTAAACAGCACTGTAACGATGGTGCACTTACAGCCTAGTGACCTAAAAGTGACTTGGAGAACACTGTGAACAAAGCGCTGTTCAGATAATGAAAATTTCAGATAATGAAATTTTCAGATTTTAACTGATGGCACAAATTCATCCTTTTCACAGAGACCTAACTGGCTGGTCTGTAGGTCACATACAAACTAAAGGTTTTCCAAGGACATCCATCTCCTCCTTCTAATAGGGGCCTGTCAAAAATAGCTAATTAAATGTCACATAATCCAAGAGCATTCTGTACTTAGATGTTTTTTTCTTGTGCTTGAGTTTATTTGCACACTAAGCTTTCATTATTATTTTTCTTTCTACATGTATTATTGCCTTCATGCTGACAAAACTGACAAAAGAAGAAAAGTTAAGTACAATTAATTAACCAGAAAATTAGCAAGTAATTCTAACACAGAATTACCGCCCAGGTTAATTTCATTTCACTTTAAGAACAAAACACCTTGAAGTCTAGAAAAACTAATTGCTTTATAAACAACAAATATAAAGTAATTTAGATGCTCATCAATACCTTGAGAAAAACTTAACTTCTTTTATTGGACCTGTTTAATAATGAAGATGTCATTCTAAAAGGCCTTGCTTGCACTGCACATCCCTTTCTGATGACCAAAGACAGCCCACTAAACAAGCTGAAATATCAATTCACATGCAAAGTTATCTACAGACTAACTGGGTGAAATGCACCAAATCTTTTATTTTTCACTGTTCTTCTTTATATATGTTCAGAGAAGTCTTATCAATATATCCCAAAATCTGACCAGAAACCAGAATGGGAATACAGTAGATGATGGGCAGGGCGTTTGAGAGGAATTTATTCACTGCAATTCTGCCCTGTCAGAAGGCTGCTCATGGTTCCTAATAGCTGCTATCCATAATCCTTACTACTTCTTCCCTCCTCCCATCCTAGAAATCTTTCAATGTGAAATAATCCACAGGTCTATTCATAAATAATTTCTTTCAAAACAGAAAGAACAGCCAGAGAAAGAAGTATCCTGCTGCAGTGTGGTATAGAGATGTTTCTCTTCATCTTCACAAGGAAGGCTTTAAAATTGAAGAGTCCCCTACAGACTCTGTTAATTGAAGGTTATATAATAATAACTCATCTTTCAACATCCTCCACAAAAAAAATCTGTGTCCCCAGAGAGCATTCATTGCTCCCAGTTACAGATGTAACATTGCCATATCTTTCCGATCCTGCCTGCCTAGCCGGGAAGTTGCATTATTAGCCTCTCTGTTATCATCTCTTGACCCAGTGCTCCTCTCACTACATCCCCTCCTCTCCCAACCTCAGATGACGGGTAGGGAAGACAGGAAAGAGCCTGTTCAGCAGCAGGAAATGTTCCAGTCAATGGAAGCTCTGCTAATACAGAAAAGGTGGCACACATCTCACCTATTCTCAAAGTGAAGGAAATAATTCTGCATTGGCTTTCTCATGAAAGGAAGCGCAATAAAATGTACCTTCCTAGTAGCTACTAGGAATTGACAATTATTTTGAAAGGTGACTTTGTGTCACTGTAATTTTGGGTTCTGCTAGTGTTCGGAACAATCCTATGGTTTCACCCAGCTTTCCATTTTGGAAATCTTATTGGCTAAAAATGTCTCTGGAAAAAAAAAAAAAAAACAAAAAAAAAAACACAGGACAGCATGGAAGACAGACACTTCTCAATTCAATTCCAATTCTGAAAACAAAGCTTCTTTAATATCTTTCAAACCGTCATCTACTCTGCATCCAGAGGACCCCAATGCTGTAGCTTACCTTGAAGGGTCTGGCGTGCCAGTGAAGTAATGAATACAGGGAAAACTAGGGTCCTGAGGCAGAACAGACACTATGCTAGCTGTAGTAAGGAAAGATTCAGAGTCTACACAGACACCGCTATCCTTGTCACGCAGGACATCAATCATAGTTTGTGCAGAAACACCACCTGTATGGGGGGAAAAAAAATTCCTGAGTGTTCAGTGGCTTGGACCCCAGGGAAGGATTTTAGTCTGAATGGGGTTTGACTTGGTTTGTCCAGTGACACTCAGTATGGCCAAATCCCAGTTAACAGTTTAACAATGTAAATCCAGAATGAGTTTATCTATCAGTAAAAGAGAACAGCAGGAAACATTAATTAGGCATTACAATTACTATGTAGGGAGAAATCTCATATAAAAGGGTTTTTTCAGGAAGGCTATCCTGTCTGTAATACTGCTTCAGCAATCACTGTGAAAAGATCACTTGCATGAAACACCTAATTTTCCTTTAAGAATCACAGAATTGTAGGGGTTGGAATGGACCTCCAGAGTCCAACCCCCCTGCCAAAGCAGAATCCCTACACCAAGTTGCACAAGTAGGCATCCAGGCGGATCTTGAATATCTCCAGAGAAGGAGACTCCACAACCTCCCTGGGCAGCCTGTTCCAGTGCTCCGTCACCCTCACCGTAAAGAAGTTCTTGCGCACATTGGTGCGGAACTTCCTATGCTGCACTTTCTGGCCGTTCCCCCCATCCTGTATCCTGTCTCCACACACTGCTGAAAACAGTCTGGCCTCACCACTCTGCCCCCCACACCTTAGATATTTATAGACCTGGATCAGGTCCCCTCTCAGTCTTCTTTTCTCAAGGCTAAACAGACCCAGTTCACTCAGCCTTTCTTCATAGGGGAGATGCTCCAGGCCCTTCACCATCTTTGTGGCCCTCTGCTGGACTCTTTCCGAGAGACCCCTTTTTTGTACTGGGGAGCCCAGGACTGGACGCAGTACTCCAGATGAGGCCTTACCAGGGCAGAGTAAAGGAGGAGGATCACCTCCCTTGACCTGCTGGCCACGCTCTTTTTATTGCGCCCCAGAACGCCATTGGCCTTTTTGGCCACAAGGGCAAAAAGAAGCTACCCCTATCCAAGTTCAGAATAGTAACATCCCGTTCTTCCACTTCTTATCAATTTTCATTAGTTCTCAGTCAAAATTTAAAACAATCATCTTACATTCATTACGTCTAGCCTAGTCACAGAGATTTTTATCGTAACCTGCAAGAAACTCCTATTCTCATGTTATTTCCTGCACATGCCTTATCACAACTTTTTACCCATGGCAGCTCCCATGTTATCTTGCACTAGAAGCAAACAGGGCTTCTTTATACAACAAATTCCCAAACCTCCCCCTTATGCGCGAGTGCTTCAATCCACAAGGAGACATGGAATAGCCCAGAAGGGCTGCAAGATTTGTAGCCATAGCCGTCTGTCCATCAAGATCCTCAGAACGATTCCCTGGGTTTATTAAGACCTTTCACCTATGATCCTTCACACTTGTTTTATCTGCCTCTCACACACAAACTATGCTTCAAGTAATTCTATATTAGCAGGAACCTACACTACAGTAAGCATTTCATCTCTACACAATTCTTGACAGTTGCCAATATATGAAAATGCTAAAAATATAGTAAACTCACATCTTTACTAAAGGAATCTTCATAAGAAGATGATTTGTACCATTTTTCATACATTAAAGAGCAAATACCTGTCAGCTATGCACTGCTACAGGCTGATCATATTCTAGCTACTTTGGCCAACTACAGTCATTAATTTCAGTCTGGAAATAAACTCTTTACTTGACTGAAGGCAACTGGCACATTGTCTGTCCTGGCAGCTTAGTTCCACTCAACAGTGGAAAAGGGACTTCAGTTCATAATTAAATAGTGTCTATCTTCCTTAAACTAAGTTCTGAATTCCTACCCCAAAATCCTAAATATTCCAAAACACAGCATTCCTTGAGATCAAACTTTCATACATGAGACTACTTAATACTATAAATACAGTATTTAAAAAAATAAAGCAAGGCCACTGTATTTGCATCAAAGCACATCATGCACATTAGAACAAGAGCAAAGCAAGCTATTTTGTAATTTCAACACTCTCTTAAACCAAAATTGTGAGGAACACTAAGGACTTCATTCTAAGCTGAGGCAAGTTTAAGAATAGCCTTCGGTTCTGGTCTTCCTTTCCACATGGTTTACATACAGAGGTATCATTTTCAGTCACCTGCAGTTCTGGCAGATGATGGAAAGTAAGCAGTAGTGAAAAAAATCCTGCTGTATATGCAAAAAAAACCAAAAACAAAACAAAAACCCCAAACCCATTTCACACTTACCACTTTGCTTTTCCAAGCTCTCCCTGCCAGAACAGCTGGCTAAATGGCCATCACCAAGAGAAAACACTTCAGAAAAATTGAAGTCTGTGTCTCCGTTCCACCAGCCTTGACTTCTCACATAATCCCTTAGTTCAGGATGCTCAGCATCAATTTTTGTAGTTAGTGAAAGCTGATTGCAAATGCATTTCACCCCCTCTACAGAAAGAGCCAATATTACAAGAGTATTAATACAGTTCTTATGGGAGTTGCTAGAAGGACAAAATAATTGCAATTAGGAAACAAACGAAAGCATCAATTAGGATGTACGTTTAATATAACTGCATAATTACACATGCAGTTACCATTCACTGCAGGTTGCAAAGCTCAGTCTCTCTGCCCTATGTAGATATTTACACTGCCACGTGATTAACAGTGCAGTTCAGTCAGACAGCAGTTTCACAGTCTCTCTGTACTTCACATACATGATCATAAAGTAAAAGATGTCTCCAAATGCTACAAGGCATATCTAAACACTGAGAAGATGCCAGCCTTATTTTTCTGTCCAGTGAGACAGCTGCAACAAGACTTGAGGTCTAATTTGATACCTAAAATATATGTCAGTCAAGCTTCACTTAGGTTAATAAATGTTCTTTGTCTCCTACCCTAAAACTGAAAATATAATTTGGAAAATATTTTAATTGATTGCTTTAAGCTCCCCAATTGAAAAATAATTTTATTGTAAGCAGCAAAGGATAGGCTTAAGTTAAAGCATTCATTTTTAATCTTAAATTTTAAAATGTCATGAAATAAAATGGCAGCATAAACAACCTTCAAAGAATATTAAAGTGTTTGTTGTTTTTTTTCTTAACTGCTTTTCTCAAAAATACTGCAGTGCTCATAGCCATATATCTACAGCATGACTAACAAACGGTGCCAGCTGCAGATATGCCTCAGAGAGGATAAAGTAAATGCATAGGAAGCCAAAGGAAAAGCTGATAAAGCAAATCCATAAACTAAAATAAATCAGATTCTGGAATTTGGCACAAACTTTTTCTTAAACAGAAACCAAAGCAGTATTTCTAAAAGTTATTAATACTGCCTTCCACAAAAGTAAGCTTGCCTTTCTAATGCCACATACATTCTATTTAAATAATTAGGAAGAACTACAGTGAGAAGTTATGTGCGTAAGTCTGAGAAAGTTACTGCCATTCAGTTCTGATTTGCTCTCTGACAGTGTGTTCATGTTTTCAAGCAGCATGCCTTCAGAGAATTGTCTTGATTTCTGCAATAAAAACGTTTGAGTTCACATCAAGCTAGGCAAGCTACTCATTAGAAACTCTTTAATTATTACACTTAGTAACTGATGTGAAATAGCATTTCATGGTTTTGACCCCCATGAGGGGGACAAGTTTATCATGCGGATTAATTTATCTATTCAGAGTGAAGAATAGCAACAGGATGAATTTTAAAATGTTTATCCTTAAATTACTGTCAAAAATTTGCTTGATAAACATGTACTATTAGCTTTACATGTACTATAGCAATTAGGAAAGAATAATCCTGAGGAGAGTCAAGAAAAAAATTCTTTCCCACTGCTGAGAAATGACACATTTTCCCTGTTTTAACAGCATCCACACATTCATTTTTCAAGGCATAAATATGGCTGCAGAAAAGAACCTCCTGAACCAAGTATGAAATACACAGTTCTTCAATAGCCAGCAGCCATCCCCTTTCATCCTGTCAGCCTCAGCAGGCTACAGGAAGGAGATGGAAACTGGTCAATTTAATCTGCTGCACACAAGGGACCCCTGGAAGAGAAATGTGCTGGTAAAAATGAGAACAGAGTTGCAGTATCACTTCAAAAAGATACAAGCTGCAGATGAAGTCAACAGTTTACTTGCTGGGAAGTAGCACATGAAGGTTATATACTGCTGATGTAGCTAAAAAGGTTAAGTGAAAAATACTTCAAACAGCAGCCAGGTAGGTCAATAGAAGACGGTTGTCTTGTTATAACCATAGTGATTTTTTTATTTTGTTCAAATGTGTGTGTAGTTTTTATAAAGTTCTTCTCTTACAGAGATAAAAATCCCTTCAAAACTAAAAATGATAAACCAGATCACAAAAAATATATGCCTTAGACAATCTTAGTATATTAAGGCAGCACATATATTTTACAAAGTTTTAAGTAAGTGCAGCCACAAAGTTAATGAAATTTAGAAGTCACTTTGGAAGCTCTGACTTCACACACAGAGAAGAACAGATGATTTATTAAAGAGGAAAAAAAAACTTTTATCCTGCACTGTTAGGTAAGAAATGGGAATATGAGGGTCCTATATCTATTGCAGTAAAGCAAACAGAAGCAGACCATTCAATTTACCACTGTTGTGCTTTAACCCAGCAGGTGGCTCATAACCACACAGCCATTCATTCATTCTCCCCCCTCCCAGTGGAATGGGGGAGATAATCAAAAAAGCAAAGTAGAACTTAGGGGCTGAGATAAAACTATTTACCAAGATAGAGAAAAGAAAAAGGAAAATAATTATGACATATAAATATATAAGTGTACACAACAAGTGATGCACAAAGAATTGCTCATCACCTGCCAACCATTGCCCAGCTAGACTCTGAGAGGTGGAGGAGAGCCCAATTCCCCTTCAAAACTCCTTCCGCGTGATGTCATATGGTATGGAATATCCCTTCAGTCAGCTTAAGTCAGCTATTCTAATTCTGTTCAATCCCAGTTCCTTGGGCCCTTCGCTGTGAATGGCCTTGTCTCTGTACAATGCGACTTAGCAGCAACTATAAACATCAGTGTGTTATCAACATTGTTTTTCTCCAAGAACCAAAACATAGCATCATACCAAACACTGAGGAAAACAATTCTGTCCCAGCTGAAATTAAGACAACCACCTCCTACACATAAGCCCTTTTTTCAAAGCTATTAATGCTTATCCTAGCCTCTTAATATTTCAGATTAGTAAGTAATAATTTCTACATCCACTACAGCGAAAAGATTCTTGACACATTCCAAGCAGTAAATAAATCTGGGGAAGCACAACACTTATCAAAGATAAAAGTGTAAACATAATGATTATATAGCTTTTGTATACAGTAACATATTCTCCAACCTGACAGAAAATGCTGCTACATTAACCAGTGTAAATCAATGCTTAAAAGCTGAAAGTAATAGAAATATTAAAAGAAAATTAAAACTTAAATTAAAAATTAAAGGTTTAATTGAACACTTGCATAAATTAATTACTTAAACTCAGGTACTTTAAGACAATTCTTCCAAAACAATTCCAAAACAATAATAAACATTTATTATGAACTAGGTTTGCTGTGAGCGATGAACTGACCTGTGATTTTTTCAGCTGCCCAGTACTTTCCAGATGTCTCCAGTACCCAGGCTTCGTTTCTGTCCACAATCAAGAATGCACTTTGGAAAGCATGGCATGAACTTGCGTCTTCATAGTAATTTCCTCCTTGCCCATGCTCTTCCAACAAAGCAACTATTACATCCAATGCTTCCTTGGCTGTTGAACCTCTTTCTAGGCCAAGTCTGTATGAAAAGAGCAAAACATTTTCAAGCAGATATATAACAGTGAGATGTCTAAGTTATTCATTCTGAACAGCAGCACTGATCTGGTATTAAAACACAGAAGTTCCAAGTCTGCCTGGTGTAATAGTTCTCACTTTAATGAATCACTAGAACTAAGAGATGAAATACATATTGTTTCAAGCTTTTATTTTCTACTCTGCTTTCTTTATTTTCAGTATCAGAGCTGGCCAAAGAATTCAAACCACCAACCAATGACCTTGGCTGCACTAGAAGCACTATAACCTTTCAATACTCTATCCCACTCAGACAGAATGTAGTGAAGAATAATTTTAAATGGCCTTTTTAAAGTAACAGCTATACACAAGCTTACTCTGCTCTGTACAGAACAATGGAAAATTAGAAATGATTATTACAGGAGATAAGAGACTGTAATCAGTTTTACCACCTGCCTGCAACCTCTTTTCCTGAATGTGCGAATTTTTAATTGGCCATGGAAGCTAAGTGTATGGTATCCTTTGATGTTTATTGCACACAGGACAGAGGTATTTGTGCACAGTTCACTGTTAGCCTTGATTTAGTCTGAGTTATTGAAAGCAACGATTTCATCTCTTTCAACAGCATTTACTTAGTGACAAAGGAGAGCCAACTAAAATTTTAGATACTGGCTTTAAAAGTGACCATTCCTCCTCCATCGTCCTTTGACTTCATATTTACATCCCTCTCATTTTCTTCCTCGTATTAGCTGGAACTCATTTTGCATTGTTGCCTCCATTTTCAGTCTCTATGCATTTATATTACTCCTTCATTCTTTTCCTCACTCATGCTGTCACTATTTCAGAATAATACAGAAGCACCAATCTCAGCATACACTATATACATCATCCACTAAAAGACAAAAGCACATCTTACGTATTTTCTAAGAACTCCACAAACTTTCCTTGGTCCATGTAAATTAATGGATTGACTACTACTTTGATGGCCATATAGTCACCCAGTTCAAGGATAATCTATTCTCCTCTCCTTGTCTTATGATCAAAAGCATTAGGTTATAATTAGATCAAAACCTGGTAAGAGACACAACATCACATTAAACTTTTTACTTCTCCCTGCAATTTCCTCTCTGAAATGGTTAGTCTAGCTTTCTCTCTGAAAACTCCAGCAGAGATTTAGGCTATAGAAATCTCTTTTAGATCACTAATATAGCAAATATCTTCAATATTATATTTACTTCCACTTTACTAAGGCTTATGCTCTGCTTTTGTTTGTGTACTCCTATTTGTCAGTTGCAAGGGACAGGGAAAATAAAAAACAGAAAAACAACACAGCAACCACACATCACTACAAAAATGTTGGTCTTGCCACTTATCTTGGCATCAGTTTGCTGACTCTAGCATAACTTAGCATAACCTTCCCACTAACACATTTCAGAGCACTTGTTAAGGGCCACTGTGAGAAAAGCTTAAAGTAATTTTGCACTGAGATTGGACGGCTCGAATTATCCATTAAGATATTTTCTGCAACTTAGTACAGCCTACTGCCTCAGTGCCATTCTGAAAAACCATAAGATTGTCAAAAATTATCTTAAGCTTTTCAATTTCTATTCTCATTTACTCCATCTCTTCAGAAGTTATGCTGGAATCAATTTTCTCCCATTATTTCTATCTGTCAAAACTAACATTATGTTTTTCACTTAGATAAAACTGGGATGGGGATAGGCCTGCGTTAACAACCAACTTCTACCCTCCAGGTCAACTGCACAAACTCCATTCCTTCTTAAGAATCATTCTTATCTGCTGCTCTGTGATATACTAAGATAAAAATCTGCAGATGTGTCTTAAACCTACTATACTGCCATATGTGAGGAAACATTTTTTTGGCTATTGTATCAGCAGCCATGCACTAAACAAGCTAAGAACTTCATGAAGTGCAACTTCACAGATATCCAATAGGGTTTTCATTGCGAGGGGAGGGCAGGGGAGAGGACTAGCAGACACGTGCATTTCTTAATAGAGCTTAAAATTCCTCCTTTAATTTTCATTCCAATAAATCCTGAGCGACAGAGATAACCATTTCTGCAAATGGGTACCAAGAGGAAGAGCTGGTGCCAGCTGCTTCATTGCAGCCTATATGATTGATTTTGCACTTGATGGCTCTCTTTATTCTATGAGATCATCCAAAACAGTTAAGCTTAATGCTACCAGCCAAGTCTTTGCAGTAAGAAAGAACCACTCTGGGTGCAACAAGAGACAGATGGTAGTCTGCAAAATCCCTAGTTCTCTTTGCCTCAAATGCTCTCTGCCTTACAGCTACAAACAATTTCCCCTGCAGCTAAGAAGGAAGAGAGGGAGAGTAATATCTCCAGGTGATGACCACTGGTAGGCTGTGTCATTTCTGCATATTTTGGTATCTCCTAATATTTTAGTGTGGATAAACCTAGAGCTACTGGATAATATATATACTTCAACAGTTAAATAGTACTTTGAGAATGCAATAACCTCAAACAACAACAACAACAACTAGAACTGTGCACCTAAAACAACAGTTTATTAAAATTGGAGAATGATAGTAGGAGGGGTAAAACAAAGGTGGACCTTGCAAAATCACCTACCACATTCCTCATCTTGATAAAATCTTGTCCTACATTTTCTTAAAAAATCTCCCCAGTCTGTTTTATCTCCCTTAATGCAATCAAACTCACTAGTCCTCCTATGTACAGCTTCTCTGTAGATTCCTTCAGTAACACCGAAATTAGAAGAAGTACCGAAGAGGAAAGTAACACCAATCCCCCCATGAACTTCCCATTGATCAGATTCTCTAGATCATATTTCCCATTTTCACCGTCTCCCCTCCAGCTCGCTCACATTATTCTTGACTGTGATAGCTGGAACCCAAAACTGTATTTCTGCAGAGATGTAAGGATCAGAACATTTATACTCTCAGGCAGCTATACATCTAACAGCAATTTCACGTGACTACGATTCCCAGCTTACTTATGAGAATACCTGCCAAGGTTTTAATGACTTTGTAAAAGTCAAACTATCTATTCTCTACTCCTTAACATTAAAACTTATTAACTCATTACAGGGGCAAACTAGAAGTTTGACAGGACTTTTCATGACTAATAGTCAGTACTGAACATTTGTCATCTCCTTGATATTTAATTGCTTTTTCTCCCTTGAGTTATGTTGGTCTATACCCACAGCTCTTTTCAACACTTCAAGGTATACCACAACATTTAACCTTTTCCAGTTATCCAGAATCTCTCCCATCTTTCACTAGATCAAGTAAAATGAGTATTGTCTTGAAATTGGTTCAGCCTGCTCATGAGGAAAAATTTCTAGCAGTTGTTCTGTGTTATCTTATAATTAAATTGAATATTCGCTCTCCTTTCTTTGTGATGGATTTGCACCATTTTCTCTTGTCCTTTCATTTTCAGCTTTCTTCCTCCATGTAACTCTTCTTTAAATTCTGTTCACTGTAGCATCAGCATGCAGACTGAGACACACAGTGCAGCACAAGTGTTTCAGGCAGACAGTCTTCAATGAACAGACTTCCATGGAGTTTTGTTTGCCAGAATTTAAAAAAAGGGCAATGGTTTGTGCTGGAATGCATGGGCTGAAGTGCAGCATAGTAGTTTGTTTATGCCTACAGTTGGCTACAAGCCCAGGATAAGCTTTTTAGATCAGAATAAGCTGTTCTAAAGCAGTGAAGAATGAAGGGTGCATCAGCAATCTTATGCTACAGATTAGGAGTTCCTAATAACAATGTAATGGAATAGTCACTGCTAGATTGTATAGTAGGTAGACAAGGTAGGTTTAGTAAACTCATATTAGGCACAAGTAGCACATAGACAGTAGCCAACTTCAGATTCCAAATGCCTTAAAGCATTTGGTGCTTTTTGTTTTAAAATCTTCTAACACCAGCACCACTAAAGCCATTACCCATTATCATCACCTAAATGTTTGGCCTTTAAAAGGATGTTCACAGCTCAGCAAGCCACCCACCTGACAAGATCCATTCCAAGCAAGGCTTCAGATTCAGAAGCTGGTTCTCTGGTCACAACAGCTTCATTAGCTATACAGACTCCATGCTCATTGGCTCCCATTTCTGCTCCCCAAAGCCAGGAAGGCCTGCTCAGCACAACAGCATGAGTCTTTGGCACCTGCTCAATCTCAATATATGTGCACTGCATTGGCAGAGAAAATAAGAAGAGAAAATGTAAAACAGCTGCAAGCACTGGATTTAATCTTCTGACTCTAACATAGACTTCAATCTTTAGCACAAGATTTAATGTAGAGACAAGATACACATCATGAAAAAAAAAGTCCACCTCTTGAATATGAGCTGGGGAATTTTTTTTAAACAATATTTGTTAGGTTTGAACCTTTATGTCTTGATATTACAGAAGACTGGAAGAAGACATCTATTTCAACAGCTGAAGGCTTCAGTTAGTCTTGTAGAATCCAAGTGCTAGAAGCAGTAGAAAGCAGAATTAGGTGGTCTGTTTCTCAGTTACCAGTACAGTTCATCTTTTCTGCATAACAACATCAAAACAATCTCTCATCCCACTTAAAAACCATCTCCTGTATTTTATGTAAATGGTGTAATAACAGTAATTGGACAAAGCACACTGGAAAGTTTCCCCCTTTTCCTTAATGCTTTCCCTGCACCAAGTCTAAGTCTGCTGATAGAAAGAAAAATCAAGACTTGAAAGTGTTCAGTGGATAAACAGCCACAGAAAGAAAAGCACAGGCATTGTTTTTGCTTAAAATTGATGTTTCAGCTATTTTAAATGGTTTACTGTAATCTGAGTTCTATGGATACATTCTGACAAGTCAAAGATGCAGAGGAAGGCTGCACAGAAGTCATTGACACTGCAAAGAAGAAAGAAATCATTCATTATCTTTCACATACAATTACTTTTCTCTTGTTTTGGAATATAAAAACAAGCCCTGTTTTCCCAGGCAGCATGGAAGAAAGCTTGATCCATCATTAGATCGTTGGCTTGGACAAACCAAAGAAACGGGTTTTACATTTTATTCCTGAGGTCACATCAAGTTCCTCAAGGACCACAGATTTTTTTGTCTGAGGAAACAGAAACTGTCACATTTATGAGACAGTTCTTAATGTCTAGCATTCCTGGTGCAACACCTTCCCTGATAGAAGTAATCTGCACCATTTTGCAGGAATATTTGTTCAGACATAACAGGATAAACAGAAAAGATTTGTGAACTCAAAGTTGCTTCTCTTCATAATACATAACGTATCTACTTCAAACAATAAGTCTAGGGAATCTAAGACTAGCAATTACAAGCTTTTTTTTTTTTCCTGACCTGTCTTTCTACTCTAAGGATTACAAGGTGTGATCCTCAGCTTCCCATCTTGAACAATAATTTTATGGTAATAGTGTAGCATTCAATTAAAATGTTCAACAGATATATATGTTTTGTGTTTGTTTGTTGTTGTTTGTTTGTTTTTAAATCAGAGATGACATTTTTAGAGCCCTTTATGACCACACAAAGACACCAGCAATCAGCTTTCTTCCTTCATTAGAATTATGTGTAAACACAAACTCTTGACATTCTATGAAAACAGAAAAAAATATAGGTAAAACAATGATTTACACGGAGGACATACGTCTCAAAAGAGAGGGAAACGCTTCCATTCTTCAGAATTAAGAACAGATTAGGGACATACTCTCCTTTTCCTTTTAGCCATGTGCTTAATTTTGATATTTGGCTTAGGCAATATGATTCTGACAGGGAAAAATCCCTAATATTTGACCAAGCTGGCGTATATATTGCTTACATAGTAATAGACTATCATTTAGTAGATAGAGAATCGATCTATTGGAGCACAACAACATCTGGCATTAGCCTGGAACTAAGAACCATCCAACAGATATATATATATATTTTTTGGCATGCTGTGCAATTTTTTTTTTTTTTAATTTTTATTTTGTCCAGAGCTACAGGTCACCATCATTTGGAAAAGCACTCTGTATATGTGTGAGAATGAATAGAGAGCAGCTGTATCTTTTGGTTATATGCAAAGCAGAACACAGAGTTGCCTCAGTATGAAAAGGGGCTGGGTCAAGCACCTTCCTATGTAACACACAGAGACATGACAGGAGCAAACTTCAGGCAGTCTGCAGACAGGGAGACCTCAACCCCTCCACAGGGCGATTTCTGGCTCCCTAAATCTCATAGGTGGTCCATCAGCAAGTTGAAGCCATCCTGCAGAACCATACAGCATATCAACCATCTCAACTCTGGAGGAGAAAGCAAAAACCTGAGGCAGTACAGAGGAGATGTCGGTACTCTGTAAGCCCATCCTTGTGAGCATTCCCTGACTGAATAACCTCTTATACAACCTTGCACATGTTGGAGCTCTAATTTTCTGGGAGAAAAAAAAAAAAAAAAAAAAATGATGAACACTCTGAAAAGTGATCCACTGAGAAAAATGCTGCAATTTTTTCTTCACAAACCATTATCTACTGCATATCCCTATCACCAAACACTTACTAATTTGGGCTTCATTCCAAAACCAAGCATTTCCAAAGCTGCAATTCATTAAGAAGATTTTATTGTCAGCAGTAGCAGTCAGTGAAGGAGAAAGAGGAAGTTGTGTGCTTCTGTTGGAAGGATACAGAGAATCCTGAAAAAAAAGAAAGTGCCTCTGCTCTGTTACTGTGTAATCAGGGGCCTCTCCAGGCACCTCCTAAGTTCAGAACTATTTCAGTCTGTAAGGAAGGCAGTAGGCTAAGTGCAGAGGAGAGCATGTGAAACAGCAAACAAAATATACATCCAACACTTTCTACATTGATTCTCCACCTCCTCCCCCCCACCAAGCAAACACAGGCCATAATTCTGTGTTATTTTCAGCTTCAAAAAAAATCAACACATACAACATTCACATCTTATTTATGTAAATTGTCTTAGAAGATCTAAGGCAACCCAAGGCAACACTACAAGCTTGGGGCAGAGTGGCTGGAAAACTGCGTAGAGGAAACAGACCTGGGGATATTGGTCAAATTCTGGCCAAAAGATGAGCCAGCAGTGTGCACAGGTGGCCAAGAAGGCCACGAGCATCTAGGTCTAGATACAACAACAGGTTGTTCATCTTAAGCTGAAATACTTTCATCTTTGTAACTCAAATTACCCCTTAAAATATCATCAGAAAACTATTTTCTGGATAAAATAATATCTACATGGTAGAAACAAGGTGCAAGAAGCAGAGGAACCAGGTTATCCACCTCAATCTAAGATGCATCAATCATAAAGGTAGGTCAGTTAAAACTAGTTGCTGGATTTGCAGTACAACAAACCATTCTATTCCACACAAATCAGAACGTGTGTTCATAACAGCTGACACATGGAAGAAAGTGTTAAGAGAGGACAACAGTATCCACAGAAAAACTCAGTGGCTACTAGATCTCCGAACTTGGAGCTCAGGTGAAGACAAGATTTCAAGAACAAGCATTAGTCACAACCTTCCTATTCCCCACCCTGAGCCCTTCTGATCTGCCAAATCCCTGCAGCACAGTGGCATAGCAGCCTGTCATAATGAGAGCTGTGCCAAACTGGACAATGACAAATCCAACAGACAGAAGGTACTGCTGTGAGTCTGCCTGCAACCAATCCTGTCCTTAAATTCCTGAAGCAACCAGCCTCAGGATTTCCAAACACTAATAATTTTCTTACAGCATGAATGCTAATAACCACAAGACCAGTGACACAGCTGGTGGCACTGGCTGCTGGTGAGCCAATTGTCAGGCTCTGCTGATCTACTAGAACTCCAGTCCTGAAAGCAGTATAACTGCACCATGTCCTGTGACAGTGAATTTCCAATGGCAGATCTCAAAGTGAACAATAGGGACTTCACATGCAAGAGATGCAGTCAACATCTTTAAGAAGAGTTGAGCAGGCCAAAAACTAACAATATTTCCTTTATTTCACAGTATCAAAAAAAAAAAAAAAAAAGTCTTAACAAGGCAATTCTAAACTTAGCACAAAGCACAACGTACCTCCCAACCTAGCTACAGCATACAGGTATGTTGGAGGTATTCCAAAAACAAATATGAAAGTCATAAGCACAAGAGAATTCTCCTTTCATCACGAAAAGAAACTTGTTTGTGCAGTTTCTACTGTACTGCAATACAGCTGCAGGAGGTAATTCCACAGATGACACGGGCATCCTGGCTTTCCCATGCATGGTGAAGGGGAGGACTGGGGAGATATTATATGGTTGTTCAAGGGAGCTAGAAAAAGATGAACGGTTCTCCTATCAAAGAACAGAACTACATGCACTCTGACCTATTCTACCAAGCCACCAGAGGGCCTCCAGCATTACGCTATGAATTGAACTCAACAAAATGAAATATACAAGTTGTTAAACAAACCACTGAGTGCAGCACATCTCCAGCATGCTCTCAGCCTTGGGTGCCATTACACGTCAGAATTGATTTAGCAATCAAGAATTCATCTCTTGTTTTGTAAGTTACAAATCCAGCACTCTCATGCATTCTAAACAAACATAAAACTGAAATCAGGATGAAGCTTATTAACTTTAAAAACTGATAAGAAAGATTTCAATAAAGTCACAAAAAACCATGAGAGAGAGATTCTTAGAATTCACAGATACCCTAAAATTAATTTCTGTTTGGCCACTTTGAAACACTCTCATATTTTTTGGCCACAAGTAAACACTGAGCCATAAGAGGATGTAAGTTTTTTTCTGCCCCTCAAACACAAATGCATAGCTCAAGCTAACTAGTTTTGCTTTGGTGGCAAATGGAAGCAAAGTAGCAGTGCTCCCCTACAGTCAAAACACAGGCTTTGAAAAAGCAGAAACATCCAAGAGATTGACTTCTAACTCTGAATTACTGCTGGCTATGCATGGTGTTACAAAGCAAAGTCAAACACATTAGTTTAAAGGCCAGTGGCTTGCAATGGAGTAGAAATGAGAAAAAGCTTAGATTAGCCAAGCAATAGACCCTGCTGAAGGCAGAAATCACTTTCTCTCTTTCATCAGTCGCTGTCTGCCTGCATAGTGCTTCCCCTCTGAAATCTAAAGGTTAGCTTAAACAGGGTGGGTTGAGCTAAGCTGACTGCATGCCATGATGGGCTGCTTATACAGTCACTGGCTTTCAGCTAAAAAGCAAGAAAAGACAGCTTCCTAAACTGCGTTTGAACTGTAACCCTTTAGACTACAATCTTTTTCATCTCCATGGAATAAATTAAAAGTTTTATCACAGCCACAGATGCTGCTATGTTTCTTGAAGATTTCCTGATAGCCAGCACTTACCCCCGAAGGTATCACACTGGGACACCCTGGTTTAAGTTCACAGCTGCAAGTGCTGCTCTGCCAATCTGACTTGGAAAGTAAGTTCTCAGTAGAGTCAGCTGCTGCTTGGTTTATATTACCACCAGTCTGAACATCTTACTCCCAGATATAACATAGATAACCTCCCAGTCAGACGGCATAAGAGGGAATCAAAGTATGTCAGAACTGAACTACAGCACTGGCAGGATGTCTGATGATTATGTTACAAAAACCAGAGTAGTGTATATCCATGTAATGCAAATCCAACTTGAACATAATCAGAGTTTACTTCCCAAATTTTATATCCACCTTCTAACATCAAACCAGACACCATAGTTAACCTCAGCTGAGTTTTCATCTGCAGTGTTCAAAGTGATGCACAGTAAAAAAAAATTATACTTCTCTGACAACTCAGAGGAGCATCTCACTGCCCCCAAGCGAAACCAAAAAACCCCACACCAAAAAGAACCCCCACATTTCTAAGGTGTAACTGTGCCAAAAACTTTTAGAGAACATGGAATTCCTTCTACCCCACAGAGGGCTGGCTTTAAGCCCACAAGGCAGTTTAACACCAATTTACTAGAAAACTGTGCATATTCCACAATGTGATAGACTTTATTGTGGACTCTTCTTTGTAATTTCTTCACTCCGTTCCCCTCATAAGATATTGTGTGCTATGAAGACAGAGGAGTTTGTATTGCTCTGTGTTCTAGCAAGGCAAGCAACCCATTAAATCTGATTATATAGATTATAAATATAGATTATAAAGAAGAGAGGTTGAGCTAAAAGAGAAAACAAAAAGATCTAGAAAATTAAGATACAAAAAAAGTTACCAGCCCAGGAATTCTTCAGGGGAAAGAAAATCACAGCAAAGTGACAGGTTACAAGAGAACAAGAGAAATCTAGTCAGTAAAATCTGCCCTAAAAATAAAACAGAGTTTTGCATCTCAAAACTCATACGACACAAATTCTCACTACTGCACAAGAAAATCCAAAACTGGGAGAAGATAAAATACTTACTTTTAGTGCAGGGATTCCAAAATGGGCCTTATTTATGTTTAAGGAAGCAATAATTTAACCTGCACACACAAGTTTGCTATACTGCCCACTACAACGAGCAATGATCAGCATTTGCCGCTGTAAAATAACAATGCAAAACGTGAACAAAGTTTGGAAAGTTGTCACACACACACACAGGCACAGAATAGACTATAATGAAAAGCCCCTTTGTTCAGGGTCTTGGGAACCTGCTGACATAGAGGGAAGGAATTATGCTGATGAGTTAGCTGCAGGGTTACTCTCTGCTTGGTTGTGCGGCAAAGATCTAACTTAAAATGACCTGCAGTATTCACTGAGCATCCATCTTCCCTTGCTTAAGGCACTGTCACACACTGCCTGATAGCTATGTAACAAAGCCTGCTAGATATCTTTACAGCAATAATCTAGCTGAGCTACTATTTCATTTTTTTGTTATATTGTACATTATCACAGTTGGAAAAATGAGCAGCACAGAACAAACAGGACACAGAGTTCTTGAGAGTCTTGACCTTGTAAAAGTTCATAAAAAAGAGTGACAGTGTCATGGAAAAGCATTCAAAATGGGTTAGACATTGGAGTACACTACAGGTAAAGAGTAGAACATAACAAAAAGCAAGTCCATCATCCTTGCCCAGTGACACTAAAGGACGTGTATCTAGCATAAGAATAAATACCAATAAAAAGGTACAGCTATTCATTTAGGAGAAAAAAAATGTATGGATGAGAGAGACATATTAGTCAGAGGCACAAAGGATTACTGACTTAGGAGAAACAGCAGCGTAAAACAGGTTAATCACACTTTTCATTTTGTAAAACATGCATTTAACTCTCTCATACCTGTTCAATTAATTTTATAGGACAAAACAGAAAGAAAACCTATAGCAAACCAAAGCAAAACCCCAGTAAATGAACATTTTAAAGAAAAAGGTAATAGTGATGTCAAAGGCTACATCTAGAAGCTTTGAAATTCCTCTATATTCCCCATATTAGCTTATTATCTCTGCCAGTTCAACAAATTTGCTTGAAAGGTAGATAGAGTCTCCCATAGCTGCTAGTTTAAAAATATGAAGCAACTGAATTCAAGCTCTCCAAAGCTTTTCTTAACTTACAAGGATCCAATTAACAGTACACAGGAAATTAATGAGTTTTGCACAAGTTCTGTGTATAGCTAAGTATGCATTTATCCCGAGATGAGCAGAGCATTAGACATGTTTCTGCATTAGGAGAACAACACATACATTTTGGCTAATCAGCAAAAACTGAAGATCATATTCCTTTTCTGATGTCATAAAGAGCTAGCAGGCTTGAAATTGCAATCTTCTCATTAATCAGAGTCCTTAAGTTTATACAACAGCAAAATCTAGAATCAAACCTAGCAGCCTGAAACTCTGATTGTAGAACTTTCATTAATCCACTCAGTCAGTCATGATTCCTACTAAATTAATTACTATAAGGCTTTTTGGAAGACCTTTGCAGTGACTAGTTCCCAAACAGAGCAAAATCTAAAGAGAATTACTCTCCACTGATATTAGCTAGACTCATTCATTTGATTGAACTTAATATACAAGAGCTGCTCCAAAAGCAATGCCTCCTATTTCATTATGTCAGCCTACAACATCAGAGCTGGATGTGGTGGTATGGCAGTAGAGGTTGAACTTTCCCAACAACACTCCATTACATGTTGTTGCCATGTGACAGATGGCAGCTGAGGGCAGCCTGAAAGAATGGCAGCTGACACAGAAGTGTGTATGAAGCAAAGGGATGTCATTGAATTCCTCCATACAGAAAAAATTGCACCCTTTGACATTCACTGGAAACACTGAACATTTACGGAGGCAGAGAATGTCAGCATGGTGAGGTGATGGGTAATGTGTTTCAGCAGTGGCAACAGCAACATGAAAGACAGGTCACATTCCAGACAACTACACAGATGTTTAAGTGTTGTATGCAGGCTCTTGTTCATTGCTGAAGAAACACACAGCTATTGGTCGTGACTATGTTGAAAAATAGCATTTTGTAGCTGAGAATCTGCTCTATCAAACAGTGCTGTTGTGCTCTTTCTATCTGTTGTAGTTTTCATGAAAATAAACAGGAGGCATTACTTGTCTATGAAGGCAGGAAAAACATCTCAAACTGGCAAGTAAATACATGCTTAGGTCTATCTGAAAGAAAGCAGCTAAAGGACTCTGCAAAGCCACCAGAGAATCTTTAGACCTCATAAAATAATTAAAACCAATAACTGTTTTAACCTTACTCTAACACACATTACTTTAAACAGCAAAAAGTCCCACTCATTAACAATACTTAGTGCTGAGTGTGATAAAGATGCAGTGCAAGCAATCACTTAACACCAGTCCCAGAGCAACTGAACATGTTTTTCTTCTCTGCTAAGAGAAAATGGGAAGAATTTGGTAAGCAGCTGGAGCCCACACATTTTATAATCACAGTACTTTTAAGGTAATGTAGAATTGTACAATAGCATAGTCTAGCAGAGGCCAAAGTAATCATCTAATTAGGGTTAAGCCCAAACTTCAGAAAAGTAAAACTACATACAATTAAGGTATTAGTCCACTTCAGTCTCTTGTCTAATGCTGCATCTGCACCACACTGCAACAAACTTTACCTCCATTAAAAAAAAAAAGTTTCTATGATTTAAGGAGAAGGATAAGATATGGGGAAAAGACTCCGAAATAAACAAATACTCTAACATTAAGCTCTTACAATTATTCTCCTTTGAGGAGACAAAGGCTTTAAAATTTTTTTCCTCCACATTAATACTTTTTTTCATCTTCAGTTCAGGGATGAGAAGCTACTTTGCAGTTTTCTTCCTGTCTTACTGTCACGCTTATGTTCTGTTACTAGCACAGGTCTACTGCAGTGCGACTTACACAGCACTGCAGTAAGCAGCAGTTTGTGCTTTTCAGGAGGGGGATGGGATTACTTTACATCCAAGATTAAACCATTACATGTGAGTAGTGAAACAAATCAGGAGAACATTAACTGCTGCAAAGACAAACAGCACCACAGTCTCTAAAACTTGGAAGTGGTCCCACTTTGAAACCAGCACTGATGTTAGGATCTCTTCTGAGGAAGTAACAACTCTGATATCCATAAATGATCTGTAGGGGTTGGTGATACCCTCCTTGTGCATCCCACCTAGTGTCTTCTGCCTTCTGCACAGTCACAGAGATGGATGTCCTTTGCTCAAATGACCACCCCCACTTTCTTTCTGCTACCTCTATTTCTTCATTTCACCTTTAATACACACTTGCCCCTCCTCCTTTCCAGTTTGTTCTCCCCTTTCTTAACCTCCTCTCATATAGGCTACATAGTGCAGTTTTCTGAGATGCGAACAAGTCAGCCTGTCTGCTGGAAAAAGTGCAGGTCATGGAAACCTCCTCAATTAAACAATAACAACAAAAATATTACATTCCAAATTTCACTTTTAGAACTTTCAGAAAAGTCATCTTCCCCTACTCAAGAGAGGTTTGAATGAAGGGAACAAGGATTTCATAATCTGACAAGAAAACAAGTATCATTCATTTATTTTTATAATACTCATTTCTCACTGCTGAAATATAAATGTTCACCCTTACCTCAACTTTACTTCCTGGGTCGTGAGTTGCAGCAGTGAAGTAGACCACCTCCTGTACTTCATCCCTAGGGCGTGCAGAGTTCTTTCCAAACACCACCAACCCATCTTTGGAACATGGGGGAAAGGCTACAAAACAGTAACTTGGAGGAGCTTCAGCCATCCTGAAAAAGAAAAAAGTTAAAACTGATGTTTGACTACTTTGTAGTTTCATGCAATAGAGAATCATTAATTCTACTGTGATTTATTGCATCTAAGAGACAACACATCACCTCTAATTGTCAGTTGATTATGTAATGATAGTGGAAGATGATTGTCAGCTCAGAGAAGGCTTATCTGGGTTTAATAAAAAGAACTGTAGAGATTTTCAGACATGTTTTACCCAGGCCTCATGAAGGCATACAGAGGAGGAAAGACGACAAGATGACTGTACCTTAATGAAACTACTTAGTCTCCATAGAAGGAAAGAAAATATTCTGCATCAGGGCTGTTTGGGAACACATGACCTAGATTGTATACTGCTGACTCAGACAAGTGCAGAGTCACAGAAGAATTTTAATTTACTCTCACTGCTCTCATGCAGTTCAAAATTAAAAAATAATAAATTAAAATTAAAAAAGAAAAGAGAGACAAAAAGAGAGAAAACGTGTTTGAGGAATTCCTGGCGGAGGACAATGGTGTAACTGGAAACACAGTTATAACAACAACTGTCTGTCAATTTATCTACTCAGATCAGAGAGACTGAAGCACTAATGGCACTTTACTTCCTCTGTGGTTTGTCTGCATTGCTGCTCTTACCTAAAGTTAATTGATTGCAGTTTAGTTGTTTATGCAGGCTAATATGAATATTCTTTAAAATGCTTGTATGGTAGCACAAACATTGTAGATGTTCTTAATGCCAGTTATTCATAAAAAGTGTAAATGGTTTCAGGACTATGATGCCACTGTAGCTCATCTTGTGTACATTGCTATAACTGAGTTTTTCTCCCTTCACTGAACCTTCTGACACACACCAGAAGAAAAAGGTGCAGTGCTTGTTAAAATAGCACTCAGCACCAATTCCTGAGATCATTTCACAGATCATTGCATCGGAATTTATCAGAAGTTCCCTCCTGCAAAAATGAATGGATATATTCCTCTTGTCCTTCCATGATATCCTGACCAGGTAAAAACATATGCACACGTTTCAATACATTAGACACAATATACACAGCCAAAACTTTCCACAAAATGGCTACTAATTTCTTTGAAAGAGCATTATGTGCATGGGGAGGAAGATGTGCAAAGCTGTTTTTGTACACTATTCAAATTTGACATTTTCTTTTAAATAGTACCATTTGAGAACACATTTTTGAGAAAAGATAGCAGGCTTCCAACATTAAACCAAAGAAATAATGCCTCTTATGTAAAGGCTACAAACAACTGCCATTCAGTGGGCTATTAAGAAAACACCTGAGTTCATCTACAAACCATGAACAGGTCATACATATGTTCAACTTAAAAAAAAATAAATCACCAAGAGACACTGTGCTAAAGGTGTCCCCTGTCAACACAATGAGGGCTGGCAAACTGTAAGGACCTCACGTAACCTTTTAATTCAGGTAAGGTTTTACACAAGAATCACCAGCCAGCTAAGATGAAAACGCACTACATTATACTCACAAGCCCCTCTTTACAGACATGGTTTAGACCACTGAGGAAGGCTGAGCAACCGTAAGCTGGAATGAGTTCAGCTGGTAAAAATGCACCTGGTGGAGGACACCTACTGCAGGACTTGCTAGCACAGCATACATTTTCAGTTGCACAGAGGTGTCTTGCAGATAGACATGGAGACAAAGCCCCACTTTAATTGCAATTCTCACCCACTGTGAGCCATCTGGGCATTATGATTAAACTGAAATACTACGTGTTGGTGATTTGCCCTAACTGCTTGTCTAATGAAGCAATTTAGTATTTTGCTCGGTGTACTACTTTTGCTACATTGGTGATGTCAGTTTAGCTGCTTCCCAGCAAACACTGAGAGTTCACATCTACATTTAGATAAGTCATTGCTCAGAGCTCTAAATTTGATTCTGATGTTTTGCCAGACCAGCCAAAATCTTGAATAACTTGCAGGTTTACAGTAGATATCAGTAAGCAAAAGATATTATTTTTTTTTTTTTCTATTCTAAACACAAGTGTGTCTATTTGAAATGCACTGAGGCAACTGAAAGACACCAACCTTCTTTCTATACTGCTGGATTTTCTTCTATTTACACACCAAACATATAGCCAGGTATGCTTAAAAAGAAGTAAAGGAATAGTTAAGGTATTCAAGGCAGACTTGTATGTACCTCCAGGCTGAGTAGTTCAGGAAAATAATTAAAAAATCTGTAGGTATCTAATGCTGTATAGAATCCTGAAGTCCTCCTCGGCATAAAATGGGGTCACTTTTATCTGTCAGGTTCTTGATTTGTTTCTTTAAATTTACCAACAGTTACTGAAACAAAAAAAAAAAACAAATTGCCATTTTGGTAACACTAAGTATAACACAGGAGTAAGCTACTTTGTAACACTCCATAACACATTACACCTCACGCAGGGCTGCATATAACAGTTACACACCACAAGCTAAATGTTACAGCCTTGTACTGAACACACAATTATCCTAAAAGTCCCCACTGCGATCTTAAATTCTGTTTCCAAAGAGGGAAGCCGGTTAGCAGTCAGCTACAACTTAAATCTGCTCACTTTGCTAGGTAGCAGTTTTTCCTAGAACCTCCCCTGGTTAATTTTAAATACAACAAGGACAGCAGTTTCTCAAATACACCCACAGCCCAAGTTTGTTCAGAACACCACTGATCTTCCTTCTCACACAACTGAAGCAGTTTGTTAGCAGCTACATATCTAAGCAGGAGACTTTCACTTTCCTGCCCTTTCTCTTTTTCTTAGTTCATCTTCAGGTTACCCTTGTTCTCATTTCCACACATTTCTCAGAACGCCTGAGGTTGGCACACACCTCTGGGTCCATCTGCCCAACCCATGCTCCAGCAGGAACACCCAGAGCAGGGTGCCCAGGCCACGTCCAGATGGCTTTTGGAGATCTCCTAGGAGGACACCTCACAGCCTCTGGGCAGTCTGTGCCAGTGCTCTGTCACCCATGCAGTACAGAAGTGTTTCCCAGTGTCCAGATGCTGCCTTCTGTATTTCACTTTGTGCCCACTGAGCCTTGTACTGGCACTGGGCACCAGTGAAAAGAGCAAAATCCATCCTCTTTGCACTCTCCCTGCACATATTTGTATGCATTGATGAGATCCCCCTCAGCCTCCTGTTGTTCAGGCTGAGCAGTGCCAGCTCTCAGTCTCTCCTCACAGGAGAGATGCTCCCATCCCTTTACCACCTTGGCAGCACAAGATGCTCTTCAAACAATCAGACACTACAACAGACACTCTTTGAACATTTTCTGCTTGTCTCCAAGAGTTGTTGATACAACTATTGTGCTGTACAGGGTGAAGTCTAAACTCCCCTTAATGCCCTGTATTTCAAGCACGCTGGTGATTGTCCTTGATTATTTATTGTCATCTCCAGAAACTGTCCACACCTTTTCCAGCCTGTACCCACAAACACAAAGCTGAGAGGGTCACACTAGGGTTTCATCTCAAACCTTCACAGCAGTTTCAATAATCATATAGACTACTTTTCCCCACTCTCACTTCTACAGTTTCTTGGAATTAAAGTTGGTCTGGGACAAGTGCTTTGGATACCAGAAATATAGAGGCTGCTAAACTTTTGCTGATAAGTTCTGAATGCTTTCTGGTTATGTCAATGTTTTCTTTAATATTTATATTGCAAAAGGTATTTGAGCTGCCTCTAAACTCCAGAGAGCACATTAAGCCTTTTACAAAGACACGCAGTTTGTTTCTGTGTATAAAAGCACGACTTTTCCTCACTGTATTTTGTGCTCTTACAAAACAGAAGCCCAGCTGTGCTAATACTTCTGAACTATTCAGTAATGTTTAAAGATTCCAGTAAATCTGTTTTCATTGCTACCAGAAAGGACAAGTCGCCTAATCTGCAGCAAACTTCTGCAATTAAGAACTCGGAGGCAGCACCTGAACAACATTCCCCAAATTTGGATTAATGCTCTCTCATCAGGAAGGAAAGACTGTATCAAATAGCCATACATTACATCCTCTTACCTCTCCCATGTTCTTAATGGGGAGGCAGGAAGAAGATCAGTCTCAATTGTGAAAACTGTAGTTTAGCCATTGGTTTTGAACCAATGATTTAACCTTCAAAATAAAACACTTCCTGTGCCTGAGACAAGCTTGTCTTTCCATTACAAATCAAGTCTAGCATCTTATGCACAGAGACATGTGATCCTGCAGAAAAGCAACATTTCCAAAAACAGAAATGAAGAGCAAAATTCATTCAGCTTCAGGCACAGAACAAAGACAGCAATCTGAAAGGCACAATAATAATATTGTTCCCATCTTAGCAGAAACTGAAAGGTTATTTTTTTAAACTGACAATTTGGACAGTTTTAAAGACTGACTTAGCAGAAAAGAGGAAGGTTGCATTCATTAAAAAATTAGAAAAGCAGAGTCTGGCCCTGAATATAAAGCACAAAACTGTGCGAGATGTGTGTTCCTATGGTTTGAATGTTTCATCATTAGTCTGTTTGACTCTTTCCTTACCATTCAAGAAGAGTGGCACAAATTTACCATTCAAAGGTGCCACATCCTACAGAACTGTAACTCAGTTTTGATTGGCTGTCTCTCCAGCTGTCTGAGAAGTATCTAAGAGGAGTAAGCAGCAGCTGAAATTTCACAAACCAAGCTCAACTTCTCTCAGAGTCAGTTGCTCTCCTTGTACACTAACTACATCGGAAGGAATTACTGCAGTTTGGAGAATATCAGCAAAACCTCAAAATTTCTAGCTATTGGTTTGGGATGGCCATTTTTTTCCAGTAGCTTCACTTTTATTACTTGTAAGATGTAGCAGTTCCCTACGTGGGCATAAAAACTAGCTACATTTCAAAGCTTTCCCACACAGCACACCCCCTTCGGTCATTTTACTGAACGAATGCATAATAGGACTGAAAGGAACTGAAAATATTTCTCTTGCTGTACCTGGGGAAATTTGGGATGATCCTGAAGACTGCTGATGGATTTTTTATATCTGTGTAGCAAATTAGATACTGGCATAATTCTTCAGCATTTACAGTCCTAACATAAGGTAAGATCTCAGCCATTTAGACAGTCTGCAGTCCTCTGATCAACCAGTTCTATTTTCATTGTCTAATAAGCCCTCAACCATCCTGTCATAGCAGACATCTTTCAAAAGCAAATGGGATCTTATTTTTTGCCTCAAGTAGTTCACATTACACTGATGAAAACTAATTCTATTTAAAAACAAATTAGGGTCAGCCATCCAGAAGACAACAGATTTCACTCTCACTTCCATTACAGGCTGTGCACGCAGGGAAAATTCATTATTTATACCACCAACTCTTCACTGAGTGGATGTCAGCGCACTTAATTAAGTCTCCAAGCAGACACAGAACTATATTCCTTCTGTAGCTGCTATTCCAGCTTGAGACCTAGGATCATATTTGTGCCTCTGCTTTTGGTAAGGAAGGATTTGTTTTCTTGCACAAGTTCTCGGCTACTGCCACTTGGGCAGGGAATGTAGTCAGGACTTACTGGCATCCAAAGTATCTTTGTACAGCACAAAAGTTCATTGTGAGACAGTGTTACTGCTGCACAGTTTTTATCAGGGTAGTTCTCCATCTTTATACAATCCAGTTGTGCTGTACAGTGAAGTCCTGATCTGGCACAGGAAGGGATGCCCACCTCCACACAGAACTGGCTGATGTGCACTGACTGGCAGTCCCTTCAAATTAGCAACACTGTGGTGTTAACAAGGGGTAAAATAAAAAGCATCCAAGTGCCTTGTCGGAAGTTTCACTTTTGATTAAAATATAACTCAAAACAAGAGTAAATGTTGCAATGCTAGCAACAGACTTTGCAAAAGTTACCACATAATAAAATACCTTGTGGCAGAAGCCAGCCACCTGGGTACCTTAGAGTGACAGTCATGGACCTCAGCTCCATTCTGTTTCTCAGTTTACTGACTTTACATGAAGAAAAAGCTAATACACAACCGGGACAGTGTCTAGTTCCACAGATCTTTAAGTCCATTGTGAACAAGGGAATTCTCGCTGGAAGCTCCTAGCGCTAACTAGCACACCTTCCCACATGCAATCTGCATGGTTGAT
The DNA here is from genome assembly GCF_987193195.1 of Phasianus colchicus. NCBI lineage: Eukaryota > Metazoa > Chordata > Aves > Galliformes > Phasianidae > Phasianus > Phasianus colchicus. Next base: position 19,933,550 of record NC_143441.1, on the reverse strand, counting down.
GGAACAAATTGGTACCTCTACCAAAAATAGACTCAGCAAGAGTAAGCAAAAGAAATTTAAACAGTGCCCCACCATAGCAGGAAAACAAAGGTTACAAATATCTTCCAAAAAGATCTCAAACTGCAAGCACCAGAAATGCTGTTCTGGGTCGGATAAACCCTACTCATGTCAATAAAGGATTTCTTTCCATCCACCAGGTTTTCTTCAATATTACATCTGTTTTCAGACTGTCCACACAAACTCTGGGACCTAAACTGCATAGGAAAGTTTATAGCACTATGAATGGTTTAATTTTCTCTGATATGAGATGAATCAAGGCTGAAGTTCTGTGCTCACAGAAACAAGGTTCCTAAATACACAGAGAGGGTTTGTTCTGAGGTTTCTGCTTGCTTGCTTGGAGGGTTCAGGATGCATGTCATGAACAGAACTGGATGCCTAGAGGTGTGTTAAGTCCATTAATCCATAGCAGCTTTTAGACCAACAGTATAAACGGTAATGGCCTATAATGGATGCAACTCCTCACAGGTTCACGTAGCTATTACCTCCTGAACTGCTGAGTAAATCTAACACACACAATCAGCTTGCATCTCAGGATTAACCCACTCTACTGCAATACAATCCAAGATCACTGTATTTAAAGTTCCAGGTTACAGGTATGGACAGCTTCACCCACAGCACCAAGGAAATTTTTCACGCTGATGGATTTATACACTTGCACACTCACAGGCTCAGGGCCCAGTAAAGCTCCCCTCTGCTTGGGATGCCGCTGTAATGAGATCTTTTTCTCTTCCCTAATTATCAGTACCGGAGAAAACGACTTCATTTTAGGCAGGTCGATCACAGAGCAGCATAAATCAAGAGCTCAGCTTTGCGGACTCCGCACGGAGCCGTTTGTGCAAGCAAAGCATCGCGCACCCACCTGAGAGCAGCAGCGCCTGGAAACGGCACCGGGGCGGCCACATTCCAAGGTGACTACGCGAAAAGGCACCTTCAGATAACGGGGGGAAGGGGGGCTGCGGGAGGTGGAAGAGGAACCGGGGAAAACGGCAGGCACCGCTCGCTTCAAAAGCAGAAGGGAAGCAGCCAGCAGAGAGGGCAGCCCGAGGAAAGCGGGCACCGGAGAGCCCCGCCGTCAACCGGAGGGCGAGGGACGGCGGGGTGGCACCGAGGGGATGGCGATGGGTGGCCGAGGCGGCCATGTTCCGCAGCCCCGCGGCAGGTGCGCGGAGCCGCCGGGGAACGGCGGTGGGCCGGGGGGAAGCGGGGCCGCCGCCTCCATCCGTCTCACCCGCCGCGCCCGGCAGCTCGCCGCCCACCGCCGCCCCGCTCCATCGAGCGCTGCCCGCGGCGACCCCGCACCGTTACGCACCTGGCGCTGCGCTCCGCTCCCCTCAGCCTGGCGCTGGCTGCGGTCCCCGCCGGTCTCCCCCCTCCCCTGCGCGCGCAGCCGCCGCCCGAACCGCTCCGCGCCGCGAGTCCCGGCCGCTGCGGCTCCGCGGAGGACGCGGCGGTTGTGCGGCCCCACGCTGGTCTCGGCTCTGCGCCTCGCCGTCCCGGCAGGCAGGCCCGTCGGCTCCGTCCTCAGCACCGGCTCTGTGATAACGGCGGTCTCCCCACGCCCCCGTGTGAGGGAGCGCAGCGGCTCCTCGCGGCCGCACCGGGGGTCCCACCGACGCCACGGAGGGGCCGCGAAAATGGCGCCTGGAAGAGGTGGCCGCGTTTGGCGTGCTTGGGTACGGAGCGGCCCACGCGTCCTCGCCCGTCCTGCGGCTCCCACGCTTGATGAAGATGGGAGGATGGCCTCGAGATCGGGGCTTCTCGGCTGGCCTCGAGGGATGCGGCACACTGGGCTGTCACCCCTCCAGGAGCTGAACACCGAGGACCTGCCAGCTCCGTGGTCCTGAGCACCCATCCCTCTGAGCCCCAGTACAGGGCACAGCCTGCCTCACCCTCACGCAGGGATCGGATAGCTTGCCCTGTCTGCCAACCAGCCCCGACTGAGGCAGTAGGAGCCAGCATCATCTCCAGCCCAGACGTTCAGTGTGCAGAAGAGGCTGCCATGTCTGGTAGGAGGATGAAAAGGCTGAAAGGAAGTTGGAAAGAAGGACAGAAAGGCAAGGATGAACCAGAAGGCAGGGAAAAAAAGAACATTAACAGCTAGAGCTTTCCAGCCAAAGAGCAGAAAGAAGTAAAGATGAAAAGCTTGTGTACCGGTGTAGAATCTGTGGAAGGCCCAGAAAATACAGAAATTTATAGAAGAGCTTTATGCTCCAGATAAATTAAAGAGGTTTATTCTCAATGATTGTCTCCTATCACGGGTTTTATACTTTCAAGTAAGCAGAACTTAATGCCGACAAGTTCCTTGTCACAGTGTGCTCCCTACTGCTGCACAGTTTTGTGGTCAGAGCTGGATTCCTCAGGACATTTCACAGAATCAGAGGGGTTGGAAGGTACCTCTGGAGCTCATCTAGTCCAATTCCCCTAAACTACTAAAGCAGTTCCTATTCCTTTTCAGAAGCCAGAATCATTAACATGATCCAGGCTAGCCTAACAGATCTGCAGAATGAATCACCACAAAAGCCACAGGACCAACAGTCACTTTCAACTTGAATACAAGTCACTCACCTCTTCAAGGTGGGAATTAAGACACTTGAATATCACATTGCTTAGTAGACCACTAGATCTAGCTTAATAACCTGACAAAGGAAAGTCAAAAAGGCAGACAGGTTCTGTATACAGTATCTCATATGAAAAGAAAGTTCAAAAGGAAAAATTCTGGAACCATATATGGAGGCAGTAATTTCCTCTCACCACCTTAAACAATGTGGATCCATGAGACTGCGTGGGTTCAGAAATTATGGGTAAGCTTTGGACACCATTGCAGACCAGAAGTTGCATCTTCATTAGTAACAAACAAATAAATAAATAATTGCTGTTCACACTTTAAATTTCAGTGAATGAAAAATGCTGTGCCATCTGCACATTTCTTTGAGTATATCAGCAGCCTGAATAGAGACTAACAGAAGTCACCACTTAGGCTCAGTGCTCTTGATTAAAGCACAGTGCTGATCAATAGCTTCTTGGAGCTCTTGATACTCCAAGATCTTCTATTGTGTATTTTAGATAATGTATTTTAGATAAGACCCTTGATTTCCTGTGCTGAACTGTTTGCTGTGATCAGAATTACAGTTTAAGAAGTTGTGCAGTAGAAAAAAAGGCTGGATACTTATTACTTGAAATACCTGACTGTAAGGCGATTTGAATTGTTGAACCAATACTGAAAAGCTGAGGAGTTTATACCAGTTTAATTGTAATAACTTCATTTAAACATAACAACCCAAATTCCTTGTTCTGGAATAAAATCAAGGATGAACTACGTCACAGACAGCTCGCTTCTGAGAAGCAGAAAGATAGCAAAAGAAAAGAACATGTACAATTTAGAAGGAATTTTAAATTATATCCTATAACACACCACTTACATTGCCCTTATTATGCTCACTTACATGACTAAGTCTGTTCTCCTAATTACTCTAGAGATGATTATGGCTGAGTATAATCTACCTAAGAATTATTAGACTGTCTACTGAATGACTGAACACTGGCTACACAGAAATCCTTGATGCTTCTTTTCTGTGTAAGCTGTCATGAACTGTGTAAAGCAGCAAGGATGAGTGGTTAGAGCACAGTCCTGGCAATCAGGGGAGCTGTTCTGCCATAAGCCTACTGCTTGTTAACCTCATGGCAATTAAATTGCCTCATAAATGAAATGGACAGAATGAAATGGAGAGAGCTTTCAGTTACAGCTGCATCTTTGAAACCTCTGAATGGAGATTGCTGCATAAAAAAAAAAATACAAAACTATTATGGTTAGGACAAAACCATAATGTTCACCTATTATTTGTTCATCACATTTAATATAATGACATCAGAATTTATGGATATGTAAAAAATGCAACATTGAAGGAACACAGGAAGGACACATCTTTACAGAACAGAAATTTAAAGAACCTTTGTTCTGTTTGGTTTTTGGTGTTGTTTTTTTTTGTTTTTTTTTTAATGTGTGAAAAAACTAACCAATCAGAGCAACACACAGTTTAAGTCACTGTTTGTATGTCCTTTAAACATCTCCTCAATTGGAGATCAAAGCCTACTCAGCAGAACTAGTATCCATCTTCCTTAGTACTAATAAATTTGATTCCTCCTTTCCAAAATATTTCCCTCTGGAAATGTGAGAGAGCAGACGTGCAGGCATACATACAGTCAATTAAATGACTTTTTTTCAGCAGTTTAGAAGGAAACAAATTAGCTTAATGCAGGCAACAAAAAAGACCACTTAGGTTTTTAAATCATATATGAAAATGCACCACAGTATGTTTTTGTGAAAGGTGAGTTCAGCCAGTAAATCCCTTTTGTTAGTATTCTTTTCTGATATTTCAAGCCACTATCTTAACCTTGTCCTCTCTGTTGGAGGATTGTTTCAGAGCACATAAAAATCAGATGAGTAAGTGCTGTACAGAAAAAATTAGCTGCCTACTGCTAAGTCAGAATTCTAAACCTGTAGCCATAAAGGCATTCCACTAAACTTAATGGACTCCACTTGCAGTGAGTTTCAGAAGCAAAAATCATCCTACGTGCAGAAGAGCTAACTGTGTAACCCTGAACCACCCCTGAACCTCTAGGATAATAGTCATAGCATAGGCCAGTAAATTCAGATGAGCTGTGATGTCATAACACAAATTAGAAGAGCAGAAATTAGCAATGGTACTTGGGTGTTGGTTTCTTTTTTATAGTCAGGAGATTGGTGCAGATAGTTGAGAGTACTTCTCCCACACTCTGGGAGTTTTGTCCATAACAAAGGCAGAATGCAGCAGGTGCAATATTCTGATACAGAGATCACATCTGCTGGGCTCAGTGATTGTTTGAATTACAAAGATAGAAATCCTGGGTGCACCCCCTTTATCCAATTATACCATTGAAGATTAGGCTATGTAAATGGCTGCAGCTGTACATAAGATGCCATCGCAGGCACAATGGTATGCTTAGATGCCCAGTTCTTACTCATGCACACAGAAAGTAATTCATTTCTCCATTGTAGAAGTGACATAACAAAGCACAACTGCTAACCAGAGTCATGGGGACAGAAGAAGCCAGCACACCACAAGGATTCAGGGCATGCTTGATGTCTAGAGACCTGTCAGACTCAGCACTGAACTACACAGCTAAACACCCGTTCAAGAAGGTTGCCTTTTCCTGGGGTGATGTTTGGATTTACCAAAAAAGTACTGGTCTATCACTTGATTTTTAAAACAGGAAAACTAGAACATTTATGATGTATAATTATCTGTGACAGCATACTTATTTTCATAACTCTAAAGTCATCATGAGGCATATTTATTATTATTGACTTAGGAAAAATTTTAGGCCTACAGACTTTATAGTTACGAGTTAGAATCTGTAACAATTAGGCTGAATCTCTTGACAGTAGCTCACAATAATAAACAGTGAAAGGTGAAAGAAGTAGATCAGTCATTCTGAGAAAATAAGCCAGTAATAAAAACAAAAAACAATATAAAAAAACAACAGATAAAAATCAGAAAATAAAAATACAGAATTTTTAATGAAATTATCCTTAGCCTTCATATATATATTCTCATTGTTAGTATGCTGCCTGTGCAGAAATGCTCGTAGCAGAGCAATGAATTGAAAAAATGGTCTCACTTCTCTCTGCAAGAAATATACTGGGTAACCATGTGCTCTCTATATATCATTATTGAAATAGTAGATCTTTGGTTGCATCCACCCAAGCAGCTTTGTATCATATTTTAGCATGTCACATATCTGAATAATTTGTGTCTAAATTGCTGCAAATTAAATCACAGCACTTAGAGGAAAGATTGAACAGCAATGAAAGGGACAGAAAATGCCACTACGTGATGTATGAGCCATCTGGTGCAATGCAAACAGCACTCATTTGGAGGAGGTTAGTCTTCTGATTAGTTACCACAGCAACAGGTCTGCCGAGTACACTTACAAGTCAAACATGTGTCAGCAACCACTTTTCACCATTCCATACACTTCATAAGCTGGGACACTGAACAGTGGCACGTCCCATCTAGGCATGTTTTTCTGCAGCCTTTGTTATTATTCTGCATATCAGGGGGCTTACATTTTGGACAAATATTCCCAAGTCAGAATTTCTCGCTCATAGAAGAGCCCACAGGACTCATCTACAATGTACAACTGGAAAATGGTAGAGAAGAGTTGGTGGGGAAGATAGTGCACAGTTCAAATTCTGTTATTTCACACTGGTTGCATGCTGTTATGCACTTATTTTAACAAAGGAATGCCAGCAATCAGTTACCCAAAAGTTTTTAAGCTTCCTTATAGGGGCTGTGGTTATCAGCCAAGAAAAGGGGGATGGCACAACAAGCTGCCCCCCTGCCTTTTTATTTTCTATTCTCTCCCATTGCCAAGGGTATTTTCCCCAGGCTTGTGCTCAGCTTTACACCCTATGGCTGCAGTGTGACAGCAGGACCTGGCTGACAGCACTTCACTTAGTTATCTAGAGACATTATTGCCTCTGTACTGCTCTCCCACAGCTGCCTACTGAAAAGGCAAGGTGCAGAGGTTACGGCTGACTTCACATTGCCCCACTGCTTTGTGAATGGCAGCTTGAGGTTGTAAAACCCTGCTATAGCAGAACTCGCTACCAAATTAACCCTGGCTGTTTCTGTTTCCCAGATTTTGACCCAACTAGTGACAATAGCAATGAGAACAAGATGGCAAGTGCTCTTCTAAGGGCTGGAATAATAGTAACAATTTGCATTTGCATCCTTCTGTTAAAAGGAAGGAGCACAACACAGTATTTTCATCAAAGCTGCTAAGAGTAATCCAGAAAGTCAGGATTTTCTTTAAGCTACTGTTAGTCTGTTAGGTATAACTATATGGACTCCATACCCAGAGTTGGACACGGAGTCACTAATGTATTTTGCTTTGCATTTATGGAATGAAAACCTGTTCTCTAAAATCATAGCCCAGCAGATTAGAGATACCAGATCTAAGCTGTGCTGTTTACTTCCAGAGAGGCAGCAAGCCACACATGCAAAAGAGATGGGTATCAGCTCCTTTAAAGAAATTTCAGTGGCAACAAAATGTAAGAGGACAGAATTGATTTAATGCTTTCAGTCTGACTCTGAGATGAGAAATCAATTATCCTGCATCATTCAATCTCCTTAAGCAGGTCACAACACAAACTAGAAATTAGAAGCATCATACCTAATACAAAGAGCAGCTCTCAGTAGTAGGAACAGCCTCAGAATTTTTAAATTAGAGGAAAGCATAAATGAGATTTGAGGAGCTCTGAAGAGTTAGCTACACCAGATTTCAGCAGCCAAATAAACCCTAATATTTTTTAAAGTATCTTTGTTCATTGTTTACCCAGTCAAGATGCAGAGCAGTTACAAGAAAACAAAGCAACCACCTCCACAACAAACATGCATACATGTGCAAAAGCCCCAGAACATCATTTTCCCTGGTTTCTACTTATGGCTCAGTCCAGCCCTTCGCAAGGACAGAGCTAAGGAATACACAGCACATATGCTTAAAATCCCTCCCACATACATGATGTGTTACTAACAACATTATGAAAAGGATTTCAGTTAGTAAATAACAAGCCAGCAAATTTTTAATGTAAGCCTTCAGAGATTTTGTTGTTTCTCTAGTAGAGGACACATCCCTCTGGACAAACTCTCACCCTCCATCAAGAACAGGGTATTGCACAAAATAATCTGCCTCACATGCTGAAGTTTCAGTTTATCATATATTTTAGTAGCAAATTTCTCAGCTAAATTAAGCTTTTTTTTTTTTTTTTTTTTTAATATCACTCAAAATAGAAAATAACACAAGGCTTCCAAATCAAGTAAAAGCTAAACCAGTCTACTTTTGGAACTGAAGCTCTGGGAATTAAAATCATGCAATGAAAGGTGCTTCCCATCTGAGCTCACTGCAGATTGGGAAAGCTAAGCATGGATGTCTTTGTCCCTGCAGCTTCTTACTGAGCTTCTTAGTTAACTTCCTGAGTAAAACTGTGGACAGAATCAAGCACAGATATAAGAGCAGAAGCAGGATAGCTAAAGAAAGATCATTATGTCACAGTTGTTTTTCTTGAACACCAGGAGAAAAGTAGGGCACAGAATGTAAGCATTATGATTGGCTTTCAGGAGAAGCTAAAATTATCCAGGATTATATGAAAATAAGAAGGCTCTGTTTTGGGTTTATTTCATGGTTTGTTTTTGCAAAAGCTTTACAATGAGGCTGAGGTACTTTTATGACAACATTAAACTCAGAATATCCATTCTGAATATTCTTTAATGAACCTTGAAAGTGTGAATTAAACTTTGTGGTAAGAGTAGAACCCACAAAAAAAAAAAAAAAAAATTGGCTGAAGCAGCAATTTCTAACCCAAGTCAGATCAGGAACCCGCTGCCTTCCAATGTGCAGTACCTGTATCAGTGGCTGCCAGTGTTTTCTGCCAAGGAATCAGATGCCAAAGGATTGAGGAAGCAAAGCCTTCTGCATTTCTCAAATCACTCTACTGTGCTTTATCAGACTTGCCCTAGCTTCACTCCTTTTCCCAGAAACATCCCAAATCAGTGAGCTCTCTCCACCCTGCTGATACTTGCCATTTCAGGCTGAGATCTCTGGATCAAGAGGTAGACTCTCCAGCAACAGAGACTGTGGTTTGGAGAGCACATATGACAAAGACACTTGTAATTTAATGGTTGACCTGTAGCACCTATTTTTACGTGGAATTCTCAAACATGCCACAGATCATTTTTGATCTAAGTATCACGAACAATAAATTATCATAGCTGTGCAATATGTACTTCATACTGCAGTTTTATGACCCCCATCATAAACACTTCAATACCAGAAATGTTGTTGATAACACAGACATAAGATATTAAAAAGCAAAAACTTGAAACCCAGTAGAGCAATTTCCTCTAGCTTTAGCACCATTTGCTATGTCAGTTGATTTCAGAGAAGAAAGCTTCAGAAAACACTTAAGACTGTAAACACCGTTCCTGAAGCTTTGCCAAAAGCCTTCTTGTGTCACTGCATTGCTTATCAAGGATTCTCAAATAAAAGGGGCTCTGAAGTACACAAAACAGCAACTCCTATTGTAATTGCTAGGTCATAGCTCTGAATGACAGACTGCTGTATGTAAAAAAAAAAAAAAAAAAAAAAAAGTGTTTTCCTCTGCAACCAGAAAACAAGAAATGTGGGAAGAAGGCTACAAGCTGCAAGAGGAACAATCCAGTACATGCTCACAACCCTGTTGAATCACCTCCACTATTTCAAGTGTGGCATCTTACAGACAAGCAGCAAAGGTTTGTTTCTTCATGGAACTAGAACTTGCAGCTTGCACAGAAGCCAGTTGCTGAGTGTTACTGAGTGCCACTGAAGTTCCAACACCCCTTCTCCCATCAGAGCTGGAGCAGCTGCTCATCTCTGCTCTCCTGTAGGTAGCTAGCTGGCTCCTGCTGACACTGCAGCAGGATGCCCCAGGGATTAACAACCAGATGCAGCTGAGGGTAAGACAGGCAGTTATTTCCTAAGAAATCTCTTCATTTTCACAGAAGGACTTGAATGACAGCAAATGGTAATGAAGTTGCAGCAGCTTCTGAAATCTGCTGCTGATTTTGCACTTTTAAAAAATTTGTAAGTTCAATTTCAGAAATGTAACATAGCTACCAAGAAAAGCATTAAAACCCATTCACTCTGCATAAATATATGCGCAGCACACCAAATAAATCATCTTGGCCTTGCAGCTTTAATACTCTGCTGGCATTAATTGTCTACAGTATATGTTTACTTGAAGTTATTTTTATGAAATATTTTAAAAATCTAAACATAAGATAATGCATATTTCACAGTATTCACCAACTCTAAACTCCTACTGAATACAAGCAAAACATTTGGCCTTCACTGAAGAGGTAGGTTCATATCCATTAAAAAAGCTCAAATTTTAAGTATTTGGCCAGTAATCAGGGTCAAGATTTATTTCATGCTTTTATGCTTTCATTTCCCAGCCAGATGTTCAGTGAGTGTGCTAAATACTGCAGATGATCTAAAAGCCTGACATACCCATTCCAAGTCTCAATTCTACTCTTCCCACAGCATACACATTGTAATTCTATTTGGTTGGCTGTTACCAACCAGATCCTGAATCTTAAGCAGTACTGCCTTAATGGTCAACTTTATAACCCATTAGACATTCTTGGCCTTGGATGCAGGAATTGTCTATTCTCCCCATGTAGTTAATGGGGAAAGACAGGCACCTCTAATTGATAAGGCATCTACCCTAACAGAACGTGAACAATATAAATGTGATGAATTACTCTCAAGTGCCTAGTGCTCTCGTGACCGTAGGAGAAATCAAGATGCTCAACACACAAACAATGTCAGGCAAGACAAATTTTCCAGAGCAATAAGGAAAAAAAAAAAGTTTATATAAACTCATGACTGGTAAGATGACTTGTTCGTTATTTCCTCACAAGAACCAGGACAGGCAACAAGCATAAGAACAAATGGAAGTAGCATCCTATGCCATACTACTGTGACTGCCACAGAACTAAAGAATAAATAGGTTCAAGAAAACTAGACATCATGAAAGAAGGGGAAAAAAAAATGCTGTTTAAAATAAAATATGAAAACTCCACATCATGTAGGCCACATGCCATAAAATACCAAATGCTGGAACACAAGAGCTCCACCCCTGCATATCTTCACATAGCACAGTCACTGTACAGAAATCCTTGCTGTCTATAATAAAGCAGTCTTCTAATACTTACATGCAATGCTAGATTGCAGAGAAAATTTTCATCAAGCTGAGAATCTTGAATGCACCCCCCTCCCCTGCCTTAGAACAATGCAGCAATACTGATTTTGTACAATTTCATTACCTCATGTCCCTACAAAGCCTCTGACAGTATTTTTAAATCCAAGTATTCTGTTCAAAAACCCATTTTAGAGCTGGAAGAATAAGGGCTAAATCCTTCTAAGAGATGCCTCATCCACTCATTCAGGCCCATGGATGATGGCTAAGCTCCCTTCTCTCTAGAGAGGGTTCAAACACACAAGACGGAGTTGAAATCCTCATCATCTCCACCCCATAAAGATGTAGCAGCAGAATGTTTACCTCACATTTCTACTTTTTTTTTTTTTTTTTAAAGTCACTTTATTACTTAAGACTCACATAACTTTTTTGCTACCTGTGAAAATACAGCAAAGGTGCAAAAAATAAGACAAATTCTACAATTCAGGCAGTAGCAAAGCTGGCAAGCAACACAAATTGTTCTTCAGGACATACTGACCTGCATGTTAGCATGCTCCTTCCTTTCTGAAAATGGGGAAAAAAAATTGCTAAATTTTTTCTTTAGATGTCTCTCAACACCTGAGGTGAAGAAAATGTAATCTCTTCACAAACCAATGCATGTAAGGAAATGAAGGACACTACCTCTGCAGAACAACAGAACTGCTATTTGTAAAATAGTACATTATCTTCTAGAACACTGCTAATATGAAAATGAGAAGGTCTGATATTTAACTCCTACTTTTCTGTTCTTTTTTTCTTTAGTGATGCAAACAGCTATTTTGGTATTCTCCCTTTAGAAAAGCAGAATCAGCATAGGACAGCCATTCTTCTCATTCAGCTTTGTATCAGTTTCTCAGCTGTCTTAAAAGGTGTTGATGCTTTCTAGTGTAACTTTTCAAAATCTGCAGAAAGCAAGCAATGTCAGCACACTGCTTTACAAGAAGTAACATACAAGAAAGAAGGTCAAATAATTGATTAAGTCAGACTAGGAGTCATATGTAAAAGTCACTGAATATGATCTGAAGAAATACAGCACAGAAAGGCACTGTACTGGATTTTGATTTTCAAGATGTCTGATACCTGGAAACCTTGTTTCATTTCTGAAAAAATAAGTTAATACAAAATTTAAAAAACACAAAATGTGCAAGTCTTCATTGCACAACAGTAAGTACAATTTCAAACTTACAAATAGTTTAAAATCTTTTTTTTTTTTTTTTTTAACATAAAGAACTGAAATTCTCTTTTAATATAAAAAAAGAGTGGGTTTGTTTTTTTTTGTCGTTTCTCTTCCACCACTGGCAGCTGTCAACTCCAAAACACAGAATCAAGACGACAAGAGAACCAGACAGTCTAAGTCACTGCCATTTGTGTCAAAAAAAATTATGTCATCCTTTTCTACAGCTCATCATGCTTATATGTGAATTCCCTTGCAGATATAAACCCATCACTGTCTTCATCTTCTTTATCAAATATGTCTTCAACCAAAGCATCATGCTGGGTGTCATTTACCACTGCTCCATGCTTCTCAAATTCTTTCTTCAGGTAAATTTTCACCTATTAGACAAAAGATGAGAATTAATGTCTTCATGCTTAAGAAAATAACTGACTACTGGAATGTAAGAAATAATAGTTAAATACTACCATCCCAACTCTAATATTTATTTTTCTTCCTATGCCACCAACAGAATAAAACTTGTCTAACTAGATTCTTTGGCCCTGTTTGGTGATGAAAGAAAATAAAGCTAGCAGACTAATTGCCGTGGCTTTATTGTACAACTGAAAACTGTGCCAGGAAAGCATATCATCTGATGTCTATATAGTAAAGTATGAACAGGTAGGCAGAAATTATAGCTACCAATTGGTCAGAAACTAAAACAGCGTTCTCATGTCTTAGCAATTCATCAAACTAGCAGATGTAAACCCAAACAGTAACCCCAAAATGATACAGAAATCTATCCATAATCTTTACATTTACTGCTCTAACAGCAACACATTACAATGCATTACTAGAAATCTCAAGGCTTTGAAGGGCAAATAGACTCAAGGCAGTTTTTGAATGGAGCACTGGAACAGTTATGTACGCCAAGCCATTTACTAATGGCAAGCAATTTTTACTGAGTTTAACTACCAAGAGCCTAAGTGTTTTAAATCACAAAGCTTTCTATCAGAATATTAATAGCAACACATCCCTTTGTTAAATAGATAGAACCTGTTTAACAGAAACTGCAAGAGTGGACTGTTAACAGGAAGATAAATGGGTCACATCTCAGGTCTGTTTTATTCATTTCACATTCCAGTCTTTGTTATGGCCATTACTCATGTTTGTAATATGCACATTGGAAACACTGACACTGCCTAGCTGCTGTGCATTACAAAAGATAACCCTCCTAGGGAATGGCAAACTGAACCAGCCCCAAATAAAAAAAATGGTGCTGGAACAGGCTGCCCAAGGAAGTGGTTAAGTCACTATCTCTAGAAGTTCTCAAGAAATCTTTAGACATAGTACTAGGGGACACAGTTTAGTGGAGAAATATTGGTGGCAGGTGGACAGCTGGACTAGATGACCTTGGAGATCTTTCCCAGTCTTGGTGATTCTATGAACTTAGTGGTTTATCCTAACTTCTTATGGGTAGCATCCACACATTGTAAAAACAGAAGCCTGAAAATAAAAGGCAACAAGGAGAATAATGCAGAATAGTGCTCCATAAATGTTCTTCAGGCAGTGAAAACTACAGAACAGGACTGCTCTACAGTAGGCGATCTTCAAAGTCTAGTCTATTAGTAAAGCAGCAACTAACTCAAAAAAAAAACCAAAAAAAAAAAAAAAACCTTGTAGTTTTATTTCTAAGACATTTTACTTCATCAAGTTTTCCATAAGTGTGGGGTGCACTTCCATCACATGCCTATGCATGTAAACTCCTCAGTTCAGCAGCTCAAGATCCAAGGCTCAGCTTGGTACAGCATAGCTGTGCATTTTCAACTTAGTTTTATTGAAAGCTAAGCTTCCAAGCTTTACCTTCTTTACATTTTTACTACATAATTCTGTTAAATTTGCTTGCAAGAAAAGTAATTCACTCACCTCTTGCTTGGACAGCTTCCAGTCATCATTAAGATCCATCTCTTGAAAAGACTCATGAGACCTGGGTCCATTCCTAATTTCTAGAAGGTCAATATTGAAGATCAGGGTGCTCTCAGGTGGAATTTTTCCTGCACAGAACAGCAAACATAGAAAGAAGTTAAAAAGATACACATTTAGTGCACCATAAAAGCCACATGCTTCAGAGTAATCCCACTATTTCAAAGCAACCTCCATTTTGAGCCAAAATGAATAAGCATCTGTAACAGTGCTAAGTACAACTATTTTAAATTGTAGCTCAGACCCTGAGCAGCCCTTGCAGCACATGTGCAAGTTTAGATGCAACCAGCTTTGTTGGAGGCTAGCATGTATTCCTGAGTTCCTATTCAGCGTAACTGTCATCACAGACTTATGAGACAAGATTCTTGAACCACTTTTTCCATACGTAGAGCCAGACTGAGTCTGTGCAGAAAGCAGTGAAACAGACCATAAAGTCAGGTGGCCACTGTTTCAGTACACAGCTCAGACCAGCAGACAGCAAGGCAAGAAGGCAGTGCATCGGATGGACTGAATGCTACCTCTGCATCTGGTATCCTGGCACTTCTTGACAAGAAAAGCAGAAGGGAAGCTGTCAGTATCCTATGGCTGTCTCTGAAATGTGGCACAAAAAGCACTGAACTACTTCCAAACACACAACAGAAACTGGGCATGTAAGCCTGCATAAGGTTATTAACATCATTTCATTTTGATGCAAGTCAATACATTAATAATTTTCTGATAGTGCCAGAGAACATTTCATTATTACTATCCCTGGAGTTTATCAGTCTCTGGCTTTTTCAATAGCATGATACATCCTTACCCTAATTGCTGATGGTACTGTCAAAGACTATTTAGCACCGAACTTTGCTCCTCTGACCTATTTGGTCCTATTTAACCTATTTCTATATTGGATAGAAGCACTCCAAAAATACTTGCATGCCTTGAAATGAAAAGGAGAAAATTAATCCTCACTTAACTGTTTGGGAGCTGTGATGTTTGTTGCTACAGTTCAGAATATATTTAACAAGCTTATAGATCTCCAGGATGATTACATGTACAGAATTTTCTGGAAATATAGGGCACAGTAGCCTGCATGGGGTTTGGAACATAGGTAATTTTTTTTTCCTGAGGGTTGCAGAATAAGGCATGTGACTCATCATTCAGGGCAGAGAAATAAAGGCACCAGGTGGGAAGCTAGTGAACTCCTGTGTGTTCAGTGGAAAGTATGAAGAAAACAGAATTCTGTCTTCAACAGCACAGCAACATAAGGTTCAAATGTTCAAATAATTCAGTGCTTTCCCAAAGCAAGGCAGCTAGCAGTGTTTACTAGTTCAGCCTTCTTGCATTAAATACATAAGCGAGGCTTGCAAGCCTTTAATATGCAAAGCACTACAGTTAGCCCCCAGTCAAGGCAATTAGGCCTGTAATTACCGGGTGAGCTCTACAGCATTTAGTTTTTTGTTTTTTGGTTTTTTTTTAGAAAAAATTTACAGCTGTGCCCTGCATAAAGCAGAAAAAGTAACATTCCTGCATCATTTAAACTGTCACTCATTTAACCACACATTCCAGTCCTGACCTTCTCATTAAAAGAAGGGTCTGTCTGAAAATGTTTGAAAGGGGAGAAAAGTACTGCCCGCAGCACACAGGTTGAGAGAAAACATTACAAGCCACGCTTTTATCTGCTTGCACATCATTCAGTACATTTCTGGTAGATATCAGCTTGCCTGCTAGTGTTCCCACATATCTTATTTTGGGTAACAGGCGCAGCTGCCCAAAGCTGTAAGAGGGAAAGAACAAAGTGCCCCTATATGGAGAAATAAATAGTGAGTTTTCACTGTAACATTCAAGAACATAAGAGGATGAGCAGAACTGGAGGTTCCTCAGCTTCCCAGAAGAAACCCACAAAAAAGAATGAGGCTTGCACATGCACGTTCATGGAATTATTATCACAAACACAGATGCAACAGCCAAAGTGTTAACTACAGTAACCACTTCAAGCTTGACTGAAAATAAATAATAAAGCAGAGCACTGCTGAGCTCAGCACTAACAGAAGTTACGCTCAGAATGTACAGCACAGCTGCTGCCATGAATTCTTCTCCTGCATCCACCATTTAAGACACTTAATGAGTATTTTCTGCAGTAAACAAGTTTTTGAGAAAGAGCACCCCACTCCAATAATTTCCCCTTAATTAATGATATCAACATGGAAAACTTGTTAACCTCTTCGGTCAAAAACAGTAAGATTAATAGAGATTAAAAACAATTTAACCAAGAGAAGGAGTTCAGGCATTTTACCTTTCCCTTCTTTTCCATAAGCAAGGGCTGGTGGAATAGTTAGCTTCCGCTTCTCTCCCACACACATGTCCTTCAAACCTTTGTCCCAGCCTTTGATGGCTTCTCTTATGCCAAGTGTAAACCACATAGGTTGCCCATTGTTATGTTTGTGGCTGGAAAAAAAAAGGAATAAAACACTTAATCTTTAAACAGCAAGTTCCATAAGAGGCAAATGGGACAGATGGAAGATGCTCACATTTACGCAATAAAAAAATAAAAGCCTATATGATGGCTTGGTATTTCTAAAATGAAAGTTCTAAATTTTAAAGTCCTTAGAAGTTATGTCTTGCATGACAAGGCGCCTTAAGAACTGCAAAGGAATGAAACAGCACATATAGGGTGCACTCATGACAATGCTGAGCAACCTGGATCCTCGTGTTTACTTTCCCGATCATTTATTTTGCTTTGGAACTGATCAGACTAGAAAGGCATTTATGCTTGGAAGTTATGTTCAAGGCTATGTACGCTCTTTGTAAATCGCAAGTCACAAATCAGCTTGGCCATGACTGCAGTATACCTTGTAACATGCTTAGAAGAGTCAGTCACATCTCTTCTGAAAAAGCCAGCAGAAGAAAAAACGACTACACAACAGATGCCTAGAAAAAGAGAAATAAACGCATGCAGAGCACTTAAAACAGGCAGACAACCCCCTTTTCAAATGTAACCAGGTGGTACAACACAACCACTTCCACTCTATTGACAGGCACAGAATTTTAACTACAGCCCAAAGCCCCATTTCCTAGTCATGCAGGAAAGGCGCTGAACACGAAGTAAGAGCACTTACAGGAGTTAGTCAGCAGCAAAAACTTAAAGCGTCACTACAACTCCTTTGAGAGACGCGGGTTAACTACAAGAGAAAATTAGTGAGATTTTAATTTACATCTGCAGAACCGTGAACATGCAAAACCGAAACATGTCTGTTTCGGTTACTATTAAAATGAGTTCCACAAGTGATTCCAGTGCAGCCTGCGGCCCCGTGAGCATCCCGCTGTCTCCCACTGTTAGCACCCCATTGCCTTACAGGAAAGGCACCATCAGCAAGGGCTTTGCAGGCTCCTCCTCGTATTTGCATCGCAGTTGCCCTCAGAATGCGATGTGCCTGGGCCGGCTAAGGAACGTACAGCACTTACAGCACATCAGATTCCAAAAGGCAGCAGCGTCTGCCAGCGATGCAAGCTTCCTGGCTCTTTGCGCCGAGGTGATAGCAAAGCTCTCATCTAACCTGTTTCATCCTCTCGCACCACACGCTTACACGCGCACACACACCCGTGCACGCACGCACACACCCCGTCCACAAAGCTCGCCCCGCGCCCCGGGAGACTCACGTGGAGTGAAACATGGAGCCGTCGCTCTGCAGGAAGCCCTCGTAGTGCACCAGCATCATGTCCCCCCATTTGGTCCTCCGGTGGCACAGGAACGGCTTTTGCAGCACCTCTACCTTCACGTCGGCCGCGGGGATGAGGGCCGCGGCCGCGCAGCCCAGCAGGACGCCCAGCAGGGCGGCCCGCAGCGCCGCCATCCCGCCCCGCCGCCGGACCCAGCGCCCGCCTCAGCGCCGCGAGGCCACCATGGCCCGCCAGCTGCTGGCAGCACGGCGGCCGCCCGGCCCGGCCAGCCCGCAGACGTGGCAGCGGCCCTCGCGGCTGGCGGTCCCGATTTCGTGCCGGCCGGGACTAGGGGGAAGCACGTCCTCTGATTGGCTCAGCTCAAGCAGAAGCAGCCGCCCATTGGCTGCCTTTTCCGAGGCTCGGTTTGCCCAGTCGGAAGCGGCGCTTCGCGAGAGGGTCGCTAAGCGAAGGGGGCGGGTCCTGAGTTCCAGGAAGCGAACGTTAGCGCGCCGGAGAGTCCGCACAATAGAGCCGGCTCCTGCCGGCCTCCGATTGGACAGCACCGTCACCAAGCACACGTTCTTATTGGCTGCGGGAGGCCACCTGCTTCGGGCGTGCTGCACCCGCTCCCTCCTCCTTTCGCGTGCTCGTCAGGCGGAGTTGCGATTCTTGGAATGTTTTACGCAACCGTAGCGCTGAGGGGTGGTTCTTTGGGCGCGCCCTGCGCCAGAAGCGTGGCAGAGGGCCGGCACGGCGGCGGGGGCCGGGCCGCGCAGGGCGGGCGGCGCCCCGCTATGGCCCTGGGTGCCGGCAGAAGCGGCGGCGGTGGGGGGCAGCGGCGAACGGCGTGAGCGCGCCGGGAGGCCGGCCGCGCTGCATGGGGGCGGGGGCCGGTCGCCATGGAGGGCGTGCTGTACAAGTGGACCAACTACCTGAGCGGTGAGTCGCTGTCCTCGCCGGCGACGGGGTCCGGTCCTCCGGGGAGGCACCGTGTCAGCCGCGCCTTCCTGTGCGGGTGGGAGGGCGCTGGCAATCCCTGCTAGGCTGAGCCGAGGTGCGGCCGGGCGGCGAGCGTGAGCCAGGCGGCGGGGTCGGCTGTGCTGGGGCATTCCTGCCGCTCTTCCCCTTCACGCCTTCGGGGCTCTGAGAGGGGAATCGGACTGCGAGGCACCGAGCTGGGTTTCTTCATTAGTAAATACCCTTACGTTGTGGTATCCGTGCGGCGGGAGCCGCCGTTCTCGGCTTTCCGTGCGGGTTGCAGTGTTATTAGTCATCTCCCCACCGTCGGTAAGAAATCGAGTCCTGGGTCCGTTTGATCGAAAGTTGCGCGTGTTTGTTTTCGCCCGTTTCACGTAGGCGCCGGGGCGTATTTTGAAGCCGCACGCTTGCTTTCGTGCCGTGAGCTCTGAGGTCCGTGTCCCCGTGCCGCTGCCGCTGCAGCTGAGCGAGCGCCTTCGGCACCGCCGGGCGCGCGGCTGCGGTGAGCTCAGCAGCGGCTCTGCCGCCAGAAACGGTCCCTCTCCGTCATCGCTTTATCTTTTGGTAACCACGCTGACGTTAGGAAAAAAAAAATTCTTCTCCAGAAGAGTTGCGGGGCAGTGGCACAGGCTGCCCGGGGAGGTGGTGCAGCCACCGTCCCTGGAGGTGTTCGAGAACCGCGTGGATGTGGCACTGAGGGACGTGGTCAGTGGGCGCGGGGGGGTGGGTCGGTGCTTGGACTCGGTGACCTCAGAGGTCTTTTCCAACCTTAATGATTCCATGATTCCCTTTCAACCAAGTGATCCTTTTAAAGGAGGATGACGCTGTGCAAACCTCAATCTAAATTAATGCAGGGTGAAGGAATCTGCTTTATCTGGGTGCGTGAAAGCTAGATAAGCTTTCTTCTTCACAGGGAGAAACCATGTAATGGATGATTCAAGTATCTTTCTTATTTCTTGTTTCTGCTAGTGAACGTAGTGGCCAAGGTTACCCTGTCTTTTCTTAGGTTGTTGAAGGGCTGTCTGTGTTGTGTTTGAGAACAGTAAATTGGCTGTTCTGCAAGCTGGCAATGTTGCATGTGCTTTCTTTAGGCGTATATTTTCTGCCCTGGGGCCACGGGGTTATAAGTTTATGCGATCATGCAGAAAAAATACAGTGGTGTATTTCCCCACAGCCCTGGGGCAGGAAGCTACATCTTTGTTGTGACCTACATGTTTACTTGATATCAAGAATGTTTCAGAAGTAGGAAATGAATTGGATTTACCATGGGCAAAGGTTGGAATGCCCGGTTTGCCAACTGAAACACAAATTAACTTTCCTTACTGTTCAAACAAGTTACCTTGTTTCATAATAAACACATTTGTTTGCTTTATTATAGATTAGGATGATGTGAGTTAGTGTTGATTGATTTCTGCTTGGAGATAGGTTTTCCTCTGGTGTTAAGCCTCAGTTTGTGTTCTGATTTCTACACCTCCAAGCTGCCTGTGAAATCTGAGTGTAGAGAGTTTGGGCCTTAGAACTCAGAGTTCTTTTATCCCCCAATACAGTGCTCACCAGACAGTGGTTTCTCAATGTCATTATTACTACTATTTTTTTATGGTCATGTAAACTTTCATGGATTTACAGAGGTGCAGAGACTGGGAGACCAGAGACCATCTGGTCCAACTCCTCTGCTAGAGCACATTCCCTAGAGTAGGGATCAGATACTCCTTTCTGTGTCTCATCCTCTGAAGCAGATTAAAGAGAATGGGGCCCTTTATAAGGATCATTGCTGAAGTATTAAATGTGGTAGAACTTTTTCACTTGGCAAATACGATGCATCAGCAAACTTCCAATTACAAATCCTTAAACTCTGGTTATCTTAAATCTTGGAGGCATGCAAGTTAGATAGCCTCAGCCAAGTCTGTGATCAGAGCGTGCAATTTGATCTTAAAAATTCCTGCATTTCATCCTTTGCCAAAACTCCATCTCAGTGTTGCTTGGTGAAAGTTGTGAGGCCTATTGTAGCCAGCAGTCTGGGTGCTAAGAGCATCACCCTATACCTTCCCTATGCCTCTTTGGTCCGTTGTGCCGCTGCCCGTGGCCCAGGCCAGCTTAGAGCTCTCTGGCATGGACAGTGTCAAAACAGACTTTTGGCTGCGGTGCTGTAATGTGACTGTTCCGAAACAGGGGGGATGCTGATTGCAGAACAGAGAAAAGTAGAGAGCAGAGATGGATTGCACACACAAGCTGCTCACTTCTGCTTGGGAGCTGCCTCCCACGTGATGCTTCTGCTGAACTCAGGCTGCAAGTCACACGTCTTGTTAATCATGCTCTGTGCTTAATAAAATAAATTTCTTTACTCTTTGGAGATTGCCTTGTAAAAATAAGCTGGGATTTTGATTTCTCACAAGGTTTATAGAATGAGCAAGCTGCTATTATCCAAAGGGAGATAGGGTGGAGTCAAGGAATACTTTCCTTCAATTATGTGTCTATCAGCTTGGCACTTTGATTTTTCTACATTTTTTTCTACTGAAATTCAATTAAGTTCAGATCTTCAGCATAAAGCGTGCTTTACCTGAGTTAACTGGCCCCAGGCAGGACTGAGGCTGACTCTGGAAGGGATGTGATGTATCAGGTCTTGGCTTGTGGATCAAAGGCAGCTTAGTCATTAGAAAGAAAACTGCTGACTGCCTCCACTGATTTGCCTAGCATTCTTTATGTGCTTAGGGAAGTGGCTTTGATTGGTTTTACTTTTTCTAACCTTTTCCTGGTGTTTAAATATTCCCTTTGCTGAGTAACTCTAACCCTGCCTAGTTCATCTTCCTTGAGGCACCCTCACATTCATGCCATTGCTTGTGATGCTGCATTGTACCACATACCACAGCTGGCTCCTCTCATCTGCCGTTATGGTTTGTTCCCTGTAATTTTATTATTACACTCTGAATTCTTTGCAGTTTGTTCCAAGATGCCAAGAGCGAGCACCAAGCAGTAGATTTTAGGCTTCATGTAGAGCTTGAAGTTACTCATGTCTCTAATGATTCAGACTTCCTTAAACAACTTGAGGGGAAACTTTAAAAAAAAAAACACTAATGCGCTTTCAAATTTATATCTATGGATATGTAGATCTGTGGATATTTGGATACTACTGCTTAGAATGAGTTTTTGATTTCAGAGTTTAAGAACTCTGACCTTTCAGGATGGGGGATATGTACACATCTATTCAATACGAAGCTCTGAAAAATAAAGTCCTCTGTTTCTTAGATGGAAGAAGTAATTGAAAACTACACATTAAGTAAACATTTGGTTCCCAGAAGCTTTTGTTTATCATTTTTCTCCCTCTTTTTGGCTCTGGTTATAGTCCAGCATGTGACTGCATAAAATGAGAAGGGCAGTGGTCCGACCAGCATTACTGACCGTGTCTGCTGTCAGACTGGGTGTTAGTCTTTGCATTTTGTGTAATTGTTTGTGTGATTTGACCTTTCCCATCCATTCTCTGCAAGCACACCTCCCTCACACCCCTGCTTTTCCTTCACGCAGCAGTCTTGCTTCTGTCCTACCTTTTTGGAAACGAGCACTGTGCTTTGCAGCGGAGAAGTTGGATGAGGCTGCAGGAAAGGCCAGCAGTGTCCCCTCTCTCCTCTGTAGGTGAGGGAGCTGCAGAGCAGCACAGCACTTCCCAGCAGGTATGCTGCAGTACCGGTGCCTCTTCATTCTGCCCTTCTGCATGGAAATAAGCGATCACAGGGAACACAAGCAGAAGGTGGGGCAGAATGATGGTAGAGATTGTCTTGTGTGTTTTGGTGAAGTCGTTGTGTTGACTGCGGTTAGCAGGTTAACCACAGTGTAGGTCACAGACAGAAGCTGGGGAAGTGCAAACAGAGGAGGGGAATTTTGATAGGTGAATGTTTTGTTGCTTAGAATGACTCAAATCACTGTGTCTGAGCAGTGCAGATTTGCTGCATTTTTGCCTCCATCACTCTCAGCAATCAATCCCTACTCTGCCCTTGGTCCTTTCACCATCCCTTTTAAAAATGCTTGGTTACTGGGATGATGCTCTCCATTCCTCTTAAGGATAGCTGGACATGGCTATAGAGCTCATTTGCAAATATGCTCTGTGAAGGCAGGTTGCTTTTCCAGTGCTGCAAGTATTGTGCTAACAATATGTTTGGAATGGGGCTGGATTTTGTAAGACTTCTGGGAGAAAAAACATCTGGGAAAGGGTCGCTGTGTTTAAGCCAGTTCTAGCTGCTGTGTGCTTCACTTGCACCACTTTCCTCCCTCAAAAGAGTGATGAATTTGTGACAAAAAGTGATACAATGGTTCAAGTGTTATATCTGTTAATTTCAAGGCTTTTAGAGGCTATTGTTATGGCTACCTTTTGTTACCATGCACATCCTCAGTAGTAAAGTTGTCCTGCAGGCATTCCTGGCAGCTGCTCTCTAGGTGAGAGGATAACAGCTCAGAGGTGTATGAATCGTGAATCGTGATTCACAGCATTTCTGCTGTCCCTCATGAGTGGATTTTTATCCTGGCAAATTGTTTCACTACAATGTTAAGGCTGCATCTTCAGAAAATCCTTTCATAGCCTTGGAAGGCTGTTTGGAAATGCATCAGTTTTGGTGCATGTTACTTCTGCCAGGATAGCCCATTCCTGTGTTGTTTCTGCAGGGCAAAAGGGAAACTTTCAAGCTTTGTCTATGCAAAATGCTCTTGCTCTGAATACTGTTCCTGAGTGATAGCATTAAATATACGTGGACATGAGAACTGAACTTAATCTCATAAGAGGTAAAAGAAATTAATTCTTAAGATCAGAACTTTAAGATTTATTGTGTGTGTTCCTAATACTTGAGATTGCAAACAAGTTGGGGGTTTTGAAAACATTCTGTCATTTGCAGCATGGAGATTTTTATTGCCTTTCTTTGACAGAAAAATCCATGTCCTTCAGATATCAGTGTGTTAAAATCAACAGTGTTGCTTGTGAGCTGCCATGGAGTATTTGTGCTGTGCAGCTGAGGAAGTGCAGGGAGCTCAGTGGAGAAGGAAGTTTATCAGCACAGCCTGGGACAGCTCAGCAAGGTGACAGGCAGCTGGAAATAAGATCTCTTGGCTCAGTCCTGTGTTGTGACCATTGAAGATGCATCCTTTTACTGGAAAACCTAGTTTTCTTCATCATTGGAAGGCAGGCATTTTGTAAGTCACAGTTACATGCTAAGATGGTGTATTCTGGGCAATAGCTACTATCTGAATAACGAGGGGCAGGCTGGGTTTTAGCAAAGATCCAAACTTTATATTACATTTGCAGGTTTGCATTAGCACCGGCAACTTAGCATTTCACTTGGGTTTTGCAAGCTAGCAGCACTGCCTTGGGCTTGTTTGAGCTTTTCCAGCAGCTCTCATCAGGCTATCAGTCATGGACATGATACCTTAGGTGCTGGGAGATAGTGATGGGTGGAAGTATGTTGAACACTGCCCACCCTACCCAGGGTGGGATGAAGAGATGGATGTTGCTTGCACTTGCTGTGAGATGTCTCTCGTGACTTTGCAAAGAACAAGTGCAGAGGGCTGCAACAGAGTCGTGTTGCTGGGATATTAGCAGTGGGGATGCGGTGTAGGCTCCTATTAGGTGGATGTTGCTGTAATGTGGAAGGTTCGTAGTTATCTCCTATCCACACTTAAAATCTGAATTCAGGTCCAAGAAATCCAAGGATTATTTATTTATTATGTTTTTTTAAAGACTTATGTTGAAGCTCAAGAAATTAGTAAGCATAAAGTATTAGAAAACTCTCCTGGGAAGCAAGTAGTAATAAAAGCTTATGTGTCTTGCCTTTGTCCCTTTTAGAAATGCAACTGGAACTGGCATCTCTTAATTGCAGCTTGTTTTCCAGGTCATCAGTTTGACTTCCTGAGTATGTAATTCTCCCAGATGGTTTGGCTTTATGGATGTCTGACATGATCTACATGTCTTCAAATGTGGGGATTTTTTGTTTGTTGTTTCTCCAGGCTTGGTACTTTGGTACCAGAGCTTTCTGGAGTCTGAATTGTGTAACATTAAAGTTTGAATTATGTCCAAATTTCAGTGGTGTTATCAAGAAATGTCAAGTTTACTCAGCAATAGTCACATCCAGACTTCCTGAAGTGTAGTGATGGAAGTAGGCAGATCTCTCAGACTGGGGAAACTGCTTAAGTGTGTGTTTCTGTAGTGGACAATATTTGGTCTTCCAGGCTTTGCAGGTACTAACTTCAAATTTCACACAGAAGTGCGGTATTTATTAGGACCATAACCAGTGTCTGTTGGGTGTTTATTGTTAATGGCCCTGTGCCTCTAAGACAAGCTGTGGAAGCAGGTGCTACATTCTGTCCTGCCTGAACGCCAGCAATATTAATGGACTCAGTAAATTCTGCTGTTGTGTTAGTGCTCTCACCAGAGGTTTGGCTTTAACTTTCTATCTCAGATGAAGCCTGCATTCCAGCAATTGCAGTCTTCCTACTAGAGCTTATGGGTAGAGAATAAAACCAAATAAAGCCAGGATTTGTGCTTATGGAAGTATCTTTTTGCTGCTTTTTCTTTCTTCGTTGTTTTCTTTCTCTGCTCTTTGTTTGTCTGTGAATGTGAAGTGTAATTGAAGATTGTATCCTTGTTGCACTGTCTGGGATTTGTCAGCCACACACTATTTTTAGCTGGTTGTTTAGGATAACCTTCCGGTGGCATTGAGAACCAGGTGGTTACTGCATCTTCTGACAGAATCCTGCTGTGATTGGTTTTTTTTTAATTGTTTACTTTTACCAAAATGCATTTTTATTAGAGTAGTGATGATTGTGTTCAGAAAATATATGCCGCTCCAGTTAACAATTGTCTATCTCTGTACTTTTAATGCCTTCTTAATAAAGAAGACTTAGGTTTTGCAAAGCAAGACAGATAATTGCTGATACTGCAGATGAACCCCAAACAAACAAAAGCCTTCACAAAATGTATTGACTCATGACATTTTTAACTAGCATTTGAAATGACAGGGGCAGAGTGCTTTGCATGTTGGCTAATTGATAGCTTAGCCTTTGATTGATGAGATGCAATTTAGTAGAGCATCAGCTGCCTGAGCAAAGCTGAAATAGTTTGTGTGCACCAGCTGGATCTCCAGACTGAATTAGAGGCCTGTATTGACTGTGACACTGTGTTATTTAAGGGATTGGATCTGTGCCATCAAGTGTCTGAAGCAATGAACTGCTTCTCTCTGCTCAACAATCACCTCCTTTTTTTGTGAGCTCCTCCATACAAATAAAGAAAATATCCTAAAATCATTATTTTGATGACAAGACTAATAAGAACCAAACTTGTTTTCTTTTTTTTTTTTCTTTAGAAGTTTCAATCTTTGTAGTTTTTATCATTCAAGCAAAATAAAGAACCTTTGAGAAAGCTTTGGCATTTACAACACTTTTATATCCTTCTAGAAAAGAGTGGAGGAGCTCTAGAAGAATATGAAGAAGGCTTTATGTTGAATTTGTTTTCCCATTTCCCCAAAGGTTTGGTAATGTATAGACCAGGCTGTCCTTCGTGCTGTGGTACTGTTTATACACAAAACAAAGCCCATCTCCTACTATTTGTCTGGGGCTTTAGGGCTTTCTAAGGGTGAACCGAGTCGTGCTTGGCTACAGCACGGGCTTAAAGCCAGCTGGTTAAGAGCAGTCACTCCTCCAAGGAGATGTGCTCAGGCTCTTGGGGTGCTGGGTGCATGGCAGCCGTGTTTTTTTCCTGTTAGATTGCTGACCCAGTGTGGAACATGGGTATCTCAGCTCTGGCCCTGGCCAGAAAAGCTTGTTGCAGCTCAGGAATGAAAGCTGATTTGCTCCAGTGACGTTGCTCTCTCACTTCTTAGGTTAATGAGCTTTTAGTTTTTAATTAGAAATAAATGGTGGCTACTCAGTCTTTTATTTCTATCCTTTCATGCTGGAGAAGTGCTTCCAAAAGAAGAAAACAGAAGGGATAATTTAGTTCTGAAGTTGGGCAGCAGGGTGGGCAAAAGCAATGCCCAAAGCTATTTGTTTTGGTCTAGCCTGGTGTTTTCATTGTTTTTTTGGAATGGATCCAGAAGTGCAAGTTATTAATTACAGGCCCCTTTTTATAGAGACAGCATGGGAGTTTCACGAGCTATTGAGAAAAGCTTCGTTAAAAGACAACTTTCCCCTTTCCCTTGATATAAGATATTCTTGCCCTTTGTTTCTGAAGGCAGTTGGAATGGGCCTTTCTGAAGGGAAGAAGATACATAAAGCAAGACAGCTGTGCTGACTTCTGGAGGGAATGAAGGGGTGGATTGAGAAGCAGTGGATGGAACTGAGAGATGGTATTTTGAGAAGGTGCTTTAAGGAGAGAAAGAGTCCATTGTACCTTGCTAGTATAACTACTGAAAATGACATATGGCATCTCAGGAATATACCTCCGGAGTGTAGCTGACAGCCTTCAGGTCCATCTGCCTGCAGGAAGGATGTGTAATTGCTGGCAAGCAGTGGTCGTAGAGTACAACATCCAGACCTGTCACAATCTTACCTGTTTGAACAATTTATTTTCCCTGGGGGAACTGAGAATCTTTGGGGCCTTATTTGCAGCAATTAGAATTAGAGAGGTGGTGGAACTGCAGAGGGTGTGGTAACTGAGAAATGCAGTTTTGTCTTTTAGGCTGGCAGCCTCGTTGGTTTCTTCTCTGTGGTGGTATCTTGTCCTACTATGATTCTCAGGAAGATGCCTGGAAGGGTTGCAAAGGAAGCATCCAAATGGCTGTGTGTGAAATTCAAGGTAAGTCAGATGCAGTGACACAATTGCACAAAGTTTGGCTAATGAGCATATTTTGCGTTTTAGATGAGATTTCAGGTCACGAAAGCTACTTGTGCTCTTATCCTGATGTTATGTATTTCTAGTAAATCAGGAACTTGATTTATGTACAAGCTTTTATTCTGTAGTATTTTGAAAATGTTAGAAGAGCTGCAAGTCTCATACAATGGATATTCTAACTGGAGGTGTGTTGCTGTTCTTTCATGAGCCATAGTGGAGGAACACAGAGCTTCAAGTGACTCTTCCTATGCACAAAGTGCTAAAACTAAAAATATGAATAATAAACTTTGATGCTGCTCTCTCAAATGGGTTTACTTGCCATGGAAGGCACAGCTCCCAAATGCTACTGTACTGATTGCAAAGCTGTCTTTCATAGCCTTTTGTCCCACAGCTGTACATGTGTCCTGTCTATTCCCTTGCTCAGAAGTAACAAACTGGCAGTGGGGGAGTTTTGAGGCTAGCATATCTGTTGGGATATTCAGTTGGGCTGGGAAGGGTGGAGGAGCTGGCCTGAAATTTGTGTTGCTTCTAGTTCATCCTGCAGATAACACACGAATGGACCTGATCATCCCAGGGGAACAGTACTTCTATCTGAAAGCAAGAAATGCAGTTGAGAGGCAAAAGTGGCTGGTTGCACTAGGAACTGCCAAAGCCTGTCTGACAGACAGCAGGACACAAAAGGAAAAAGGCAAGAAATCCCTTTTGCTGTCACAAATGTTTGCATTTTATTTCCCCGACCCCTAGTAGATGAAACACAAAGATGACAAAATCAGTGCTTGATCTCTGTGTCCAACTTGTGCTTCAGGCCTTTGGTGCTGATAAACACCAAGATGTGAGAGCTCTAGATAGCGATGTCAGGCATTAGCTCTCACTGCAGGGATTTGAATACTTCTCCTTAAGACATGCTGTGTATAAATATTTTGAAAACTGTGCTGATGGCTTCCATGAGTACAAGAAGAGTACACAAAATGCCATTAATACAAGACAAAATGTCTTTATTTAGGGGTGGTGGAGCACTGGAACAGGTGGCACAGAGATGTTGCAGAGTCCAGCATTGGCAGTATTGAAGATCTGTCTGGACTTGATCCTGAGCAACCTGCTCTAGCTGTCTGTCCCTGCTTTAAACAGAGGAATCAGACTAACTGATCTCTTCCAGCTTCAACCGTTCTATGACTCAAAGATATACATTAAGTTTTGTACTGGAAAGTGAATGTCTTTTCCCTCCAGTGTTTTCTTCTCACAAGGTAGAATCCCAGTTCTTTAACTCAGTATAATTGTTTGCTACTTAGTGAAAACAAGCAAATAAAAATATAGTATGTAGGGATTTTGTCTTTAAGGTCCACTGAGATCAAATATTGTCTACTTGTTTGTTTTTTTTCTGTGCTGTAAGCCTAGGAACATGTTGATTCTGCCTATGGCAGCAAATAGTGAAACATATTTACCTGTCACAAGTGTAATCTTTGGCCAACCCTGCTCATCTTTTTGAGTTTATAGAAAGTGCTTTGAAACAGAGTAGTATTCATTGAATTAGATTGGATAATAATGTCTCAGCAGCTTTACAAAATCACCTACTGCAAGATGGATACACTGAATTCAACATTACTTTTTTTTTCGTTTTTAGAATTCACTGAAAACACAGAAGCCTTGAAGACTAAAATGTCTGAACTTAGACTGTACTGTAACCTTCTTGTTCAGCAAGTGCATAAAACTAAGGAAGCCAGCATTTCTGCTGTATCAGAACCGGAGGTACAGCTCTATTTTTGGTGTAGACCTCTTCTATAAAGACTTAAGCTTTCTGAAGTCTTCTGGTTAGCCAGTGCAGTATTTGTTCATGCTTACTGTTGCACTGTCTTTCTGCTGAGGACCTGTGGGAAATTGCATACCCACACAACAGTTCTTGTTTAAATGAAGTAATACTGTATTGTTTTTGGCAGTGTGTTACTTCATTCTGTGTGTTTTTCAGTTGCAGTAATTTTTTTTTTTTTTTTTTACTTGTGGGATTTTTGAAGTTACTGTTATCTTCAGATTATTTTCTGTCTCATTTGTTTACTTTCATTTCCCTTGTCAGTGATACCACTGGAGTACCACTATTGAATACAGCAAGGCTTACATTTAATGGATTTTTAACATCAGAGATGTGTAATGTAAAAGGCATAGCTGTTAAAACACAAATCTACTCTGCTTGTGGTAGAGAGAAACTGACAAAAGCAGCAGTGCTATAAAGGGGCATAGGCCCAGTAATATGGGCTGCCAGTTCTCTCCGCAGCTGACACTTCGCCAAACAGCTTTGTCAAATAACAATCACAACTGTAGCAGTTATGGGATTTGTAGATCCAAGCTAGAGTTAGTTGATACAAGCTGATCTTCTGTGGTGTGTCTGTGTGTTCCAATTGGTTTATTTCTACAGAGTGGGATTGATGTGGGAGCTCTGTTGAAATCAACCTGTGACACCTTCCTGAAGACTCTTGAAGAATGTATGCAGATTGCAAATACTGCCTTTACTTCTGAGTTATTACATCAGACCCCTCCTGGATCCCCACATTTAGCAGTTCTCAGAACAAACAAGGTAAGGACCAGTACCCTTTTCTATCAGTTTTGGTGTGGAAGTTGCCATTTCTTAAAGTAGCATTTGTGGAAACAGATAATGATTTATTTTTATTTTTATTTATTTACTTTGTGGCCAATCTTTTAACTTTTAATTATAGGTGGAAGCTATTAACCATTAACTTTCAGGGCCTGATCCAGCTGCAGGCAATAGTGTTTAAAATATCCTGGCTGTGTGGCCAGGATGGTCCATTGTGGGAGCTCACAGCAATTAATACCCCTGAGTTACTGCAGCATCACTTCTGTCTTAATGTGCCAACGGGCTGATGAGCTCATCTTTTTAATGACTTTCTTGAATCTTGAATCCATAGCTACATAGGTGTAAAATTGGAGCATCTCTAGCAAACAGCTTGTTAAGGAGTATGTAGGAATGTAGATTCTTCACTGCACCTTGGAAGTGAGTTCACTTCTCTGTATCTGGTGTCTGGCTTCATGATTCTTATCCTAGTTTTTCAGGTATTTTTTTTTTTTAAGTAAAGAAAATATCATTGCAAGGAAAACACTTTGCCCTAGTTTTGTACATGTGCTGTATGGCATCTCACTTGGCACTTGCTAGGTAGCTTGCTTCTGAAAGAAGTAATCTTTTTTCTTTTCTTTTCTTTTTTTTTTTTCTTTCCAATATAATAATGTTGTCGTGTTTTTCATATTTCTCTGTATATTGTTTTTGGGTCTATGCCTTGCTTTTCTACTGGCTGCAGTTTGGATTTGTTAAAATGCAAAGTTCTGAAACACGATACAGTCTTCTTATTATAGAGAGTGTCTCCCCACCCACCCCCTCTTATCTTACAGATAAAACACTCAGTCTTGTCCAGTCACACCTCGGCAGAAAGGTATAATAAATCTTTATTATAAATCTTTTTCTAATCTGTTTCTGATAGTGTCTGTACTTTCCATATTTTTACTCTGATATTACCAGTAGTGAGTACAGGTAGAATTATATTGCTCTGAGCCATATATTTGGGAACAGAAGCAACAGAAAGGAGCTAGCTCATCCCACTTCATGTCTTGTCTTTCTCAGCCTTTTCCCTTTTATTTTTCTCCTCCCCAACCATCCATCGTGTGACTTCCTGGCCAGTCACCAGCCATCTCTTTCTACCTCTGCTCTTCCCTACATCTTAGATTCTACTCCTTAAGCTCATTAAGTCATTGATGGAGAGCAAGCTATATTTATTCATGGCAAGAAATATTATGAAATGGCAAGAAGTGTCTTTATATATTATATACATAGTATTTAAAAGCACTAACACAGGGATGATTTTTGGTTACAATACCTCCTGTGATTTCCATTTTTTGTAAGCAGTTGAACTTCTTTGATTGCATCTCTTTTTAATAAAGATTATTGTCAGTACATTTGATATTCTGAAAACTGACATTGTTATATGTATCATACTTGCTGTGGATAGGTGGCCTTGTTCCTTTTGTTATTGTAGAGAAGTTATTTTTCTCAGAGCAGTCTGTAACAGCATGTAATTTCTGGCAACTGTTTTTCCCATATTGTTATTTGTGTGTTTTCACAGGAAGAAGTACTGTTTCATACTAACCATTATTCCTTCACTTTCTTCAGACAGATGGAACTGAACCCATGTGAAAACGGCTCTGTAAAAGCAGAAATTAACCAGCAAGAGCAAACCTTTATAAAAAGTCTAGCATGTTTAAACTTGGAAACAAACAAGGGGAGCAGTGATGTTTCTGTTGAGAATCATATTGAAGAAGATTTGGCAGGTAAGTGTGTGTACCGACTTTTATCCAGCTTTGTCATTTTTGTAGTATAAGTGGAGTGCAGCGTAGGCTGCCTGTGAGAGTGCTGCTGATGTTTTGCTTCCTGGAAAAGGGAATGTCAGTGTAGTTTAGTGTGATACCTGCGCATTGTCAAGTCTTCTCAGCTTAGTTCTTTCCCTTGTTGATCTTAGGACTGAATGGGGAAGAAATAAAAAGTGCTGATTGACATGAGCACTGATATTTTCTGGCAGAGCATGGGATCTTCTTGATCTGTGAACAAGTATTTAATTCCCAGAGGCTCTCTGCTGGGGAAAATCAGCACCTCTGCTAGTATATAGGGTTGCAGTGTCAGAAAGGAGCACTGAAGTTTTAGGTGCCTATGTCATGAATGTAGCAACCTTTAATATCATAGCACTACCCACCTAAACAGGCACTTTACTTACTTACCAAGAAAAGCGAACAATTCAACTTCTGAAAGTGGGCACTGCTACTTCCCAGTACTGGGGAAGCTATAGTTGGGTGAGAACTATTTTCCTTCAAACAGATCAATCAGTACTGACCTGCATATAATAGCTTTTTCAAAGCTCTTCTCTACTGGAGGCTGTCCTTGTTGAGGATGCATGAGTTTGCTGACATTGCAGCCTGGTACTTGGTTTGGTTGATTAAAAATAGTGGGAAGGAGACTGGTCTAAGTGTTGTCTTAGTAGCTGAGAGCAGTAGAAGTGTGGTATCATGGTGCTGGCAGGGAAAACTTATGTGATCAGTTATCATAATGCCTTCCTTCAAATAGGACACATCTTGAGGAACAGTAACAATAGTATGGGTATGTGGCTGTTTTCTTTTTCTATTTATTTATTCTTTTGTTTCCTTTGAATTTAAGGCATGAAGGAAGATGAAGAGAACAAGCTGCAAGCTGTAGAAAGCCTTGATGCCCACAAGTTGCTGCAGTCAGAAACAAATTCTTTAAGTGGATTGACTCTGTGTGAGGAAGATGAAAATGAAAATGGGTTTCCTACTTTCTTCAGCGTCATGAGCAATAGGTAGTACATGTTGCAGATTTAAATCATGAGGATGATACAACTTTTTAAGCCTTTAATTGACTCATTTTCAAGTCTGTTCTGTCTGCAAAGCTTAATTTGCTGAAATAATATGTAACAAGAATGCATACAGCACAGAAATGGATGAAAATGCCCTTTGTAAAATCAGTTGTACAGAGTGGAGTGGGAGGGTTTTTCCCTTGTTTGTAATTACATGCTTCACATGCCACCAGATGTGTATTTTCTGCAGTCATTAAATGATTAAAACAAAAGCTGTGCTGGTGGTTTAATCTGTATAAATTTTAATTCTGTTCAAATTAAGTAAGCATGAAACAGTTCTGGTTTTTAGTAGTTACAGAAAAGGCATTGTTAAAGTAACAGTCTTTCCTGCTTGTCTTGGATACCAGGTTCAGTGATATTGAACTTCAGGAGGAAGAGGGCATACCAACAGAAGAGTTTCTGGAGTCATGTTATGCAATTGTGCCCGTTCTGGGTAAGCAGCAGCTTTTCATGCTGTGGTGCCTCTGAGTCCTTTTATCTGCCACCAGCTGGGAGAAAAGCTTTGTTCTGGCAAATTTTTTACTCCTCTGAATTAAGGTCATATAAGTAGTTCCCGCCAGCAGAATTAATGTGACTGGTACTGGGAGATGTTTCTCATTCTTGCTCTTTATAGAGGATCCTCTCTCATTTAGATAGGACCTCTGTATAAGCTGTCTGGAAATCTATGGCTATGTCTGGAACAGTAATTTTTTTCCCTTCAAAAGAACAGCACGTAATTCCTTATGCATCCAGTACAGCTGTCTGCAGTACCATCAGCTGTACTATCTATTGTCACTCTTTGATTCTCCCCCCATGCCCCAAATAACTTCTGTTTCCAGCTGGTGCAGTCCTTCACCTCCATTGTCCCTGAATCTAACAGTGGGTATAGAGTCCTTGTAAGTGTGCATCCTGAGGACTTAGCATTTGGAAGTCTGTGTATTTTAATACTTGTACCAGCCAACACAGATTTGTTCTCCACCAAAGAAAGACTTCAGTTTATGTTGTTTTTCTAGTTTCTCCTACTTTTTAGAGATATTGTTAAGATAGTAAATAAAATTGTTACTAGGATTGAAAAGAGTAATAATTTTAAAGTATGTACTTCTTTTTCCTCTAGACAAGTTGGGACCAACTGTTTTTGCTCCTGTTAAAATGGATTTTGTAGGTAACATCAAGGTAACTGTTGATTTTTTTTTTAACACTGCCTTTTTAAACAAAATATCTGCCTTTGCTACCAGACCCCAAGAATTTTTGTCATCGTAGTCAATTCTGGAAGGCTTGATAGCATTTGATAATTTTGCTATCTGCCTGATCAGAATGCTGAAATATTTCTAATTCTGTTCTTACAGATATCACGTATTTAGTAAATCCAACTGTTGTGCACGACCAAACTTGGAAAATACTTAATTGGCTGCCAAGTAAAAAGTCTATATTACATAATTCATATGACTTTGATTCTGGGCTGAAAAGATCATAAGTCATAATGTGGTGATATCAATATTAACTTTAGTCTGCCGGTCAAACAGGAAATAAACACCTTTCCTCACCCAAGAAGGAGCAAATTAGCTCATTAAGAACCAGTTTCTCAGCAGCTGCAAATCGGGAACAAATCCTTCAACTTAGAATCTCCTGAAAGTTCTTCCAGCTCTAAGTCTGAAAAGGTTTGCTACTTGTGAGATAAGATGTATTCGCAGTGAGACTCTTCATAGTTTTTCTTTCAAGGTTGAAAATAAAAAAAGCAAAACATATCTCCTGAGTGTATGATAACAAACACTGGAAGAATACAGTTTTAAAAAAATACAGATCCTTGACTGAGCCACTTGCTTTCGTTTGCGTTGTGTGCTGGGTTCGCAGTAGGAGCCAAGCCCTGGTGCAGGGAGAACCAGGCAGTGCTGTGGTGCTAGGCTGATCCAGCAGATCTGTGCCCCTCTTGATTAGCCAGGTGTACATGGAGCTGTGTGCAGCCATGGGGAATGCATGACATAAGCCTGTCAGCTGCCCAACCACAGAATCACAGAATCTCCAACATTGGAAAAGACCTCTAAGATGATCCAGTCCAACTGCTCACCTATCACCAGTATTTCACACTAAACCTCATCCCTCAGTACAACATCTAAATGACACGTAATGAGCATAAGAGGATGGAACTGATTGTGGAGGGGATCTGTAATATCTCTTTGCAGGAAAGAATTACGATGAATAAGTGGTATGCATGGGAAAGGATGCTGTTTAATCTCAAAAACATAAAGCTCTGCCTCTTGTTTGTTTGGTTTTTTTTCTCCAGAAAATAAATCAGAAATTTATAACCAACAAAGAAGAGTTTGATACCCTGCAGAAGATAGTGCTCCATGAAGTCAGTGCAGGTGTAGCACAAGTTAGAAACTCTGCTACAGAGGCACTCCTATGGCTGAAAAGGTAATAGTTTTATAACTATTTCAACTCTAAACACCCGAAATGCAACAAAGGGTCAGCAGAAGCTTATGTATATGGAGCGAACTAATTACTTTCACAGGCTCCATCTAAGTTGACTAAGCTCAAGATTAATGTATTATCTGTAGTTGTGTCCCAGCAACTACACTAAAAGACCTGAAGAAGTAATCACAGACAGCCTTTTTTCTATTAAAAAAACAAACAAGCAACAGAACAAGTTATAGGGAATGACTGTTCCTGCTGGAACAGTACATCATGCAGATCATTTCAGTCTTCAGCACAAATGTTTTAGCAGTACTTTTTTCCTTAAGCTGGAAGTGAGGTTGGAGGACATGGCTACATTTTTGTTCAGATTAAAAATGATTTTGTAATTCTGAGTTTTGTAAGCAGTGGGTGTTGAGTTGGCTCCAGAATATCCCTCTGATATCTGGAAATGAGAAATTGACTGTATATAGACATTACAAAACCTCCAGAACTGTACTGAACTCTGTGGGACCAACTTTGTTATAAATATGATTTCTCTTTGTTTTGTTGTTTCATCCTGGCAGAGGCTTAAAGTTCTTGAAAGGGTTTTTGACAGAAGTGAAGAATGGAGAAAAGAATATCCAAACAGCTCTGAGTAAGTACCAGTTGCTTTATTCTTCACGTGCTTCTGAATTTACATAGCTATTTTCCTTCTTGTTTTGAATATGTTTTCTTCAGTGATTAATAATATGAATAACCTCCAAGACACAATTTTTTCTGAAAATTTCTGTTTTTTGAAAGTGACAATCATCAAGCAGATTGCTAAATAACTGGTCAGTCTTGATTTAGGGCCACATAAATATTTGCTTAATGGAAATACTTCTGGCAAGGGGACAGGCACATCTTAGGAGAAAAGTGCTTTGTCTCAACCCGTTTTCTCCACTGATATTCAGTGAGAGCATTTCCAGATTCACAGTTGTTGTTCCATTTCTTCAGTTCCTTGAGAAGTAGGCCTCTATATTTGTTGTTAAGGCAGAGAATAGACTTGTCAATACTATTTGCTCCACAATACTTATTTTCCCCTTATTTCTTTGCTTTTACTGCTATATACCTTCCACACACATTGTCTCTTACTGTAAAGATAAAAAGGATATATTTGCCAGTCATTAGACTGGTAGCTGAGGAGTATTTCATACTGGAGCAGATACCGTGCCTGGCTTTTACTGACTTTATATGCTCTTCAAGAATCACTGTCTGCAGTTCTCCAAGCAAATATCCAAATGCAGCAAAAGAGATATTTTCTTGATGCAGCTCAGGGAATCTATGATGATACCAAATACTTAAAAATTAAAGTGAAAGCCAAGGGTACTGAACATTGACAGTAACAAACTGGGAAAATGAGGCTCAAAGGTATTCATTTTGTATATAGGATGTTTTCTATATGAAAGTGGAGCTATCTAGAAACATAAGGATCTTCATCCAAGGCTACACTTGGGGGCACTCACAAGAGATGAACAGAGTTTCTGGTTTTTGTTTTTTTAATAACACTCTGTTTTCTGTTCTGAGGATTTTTAAACTTGGCTCTCAAATGTAAAGAGAAGGTTCTCATTTAATATCTGAGTTAACCACGTAGGCTGAAGCTGGCTAACCATCTGCTTACGGAATAATTTCATCCCATGTGATATCTTCTCAGACTTGCACTGAACTAAGAACTAGATAATAGAGGAAAAGTTAGTTGTGAAGCACAGCTAATCAAATAACTGCCTTTGTCTTCCTGTCTGCTAGAACGCTTACATGCTATTATAGGAGACTGACAGCTGAGCTGAGACCCCAGTACAGAATCCTGATTTGTCTCTCCTTTTTTTCCTTCCTTTCAGTCATAACTTTAATGCTTAAAGCAATCATTTGCATCAGGTAGCAATAATATATCCTCGACTAGTTGTTCCTAAGCTGCAATATCCCTTGGTGATGCAAAACTAAATGCCATACACGTATCTCTTTTTTGTTGTTTGTTTTGTTTTGTTTCCTTTAAGACAATGCTTATGGAAAGACATTACGGCAGCACCATGGTTGGGTTGTCCGTGGGGTCTTTGCGGTAAGTGCTTCTCTTAGCTACTGTTAAACCTGGGGGTCTTGTTATTGAGAGCTTCTGTTGTTTTTAATTAATGTGGTATAAAAAATAGAAGCATTAAAATAAGTAGATTCCTTTGTGAGATCTTATCCTCAGAGTGCACACTGTAGCTATCAAGGTATTAGCACTGAGCTTTCAGGGTGGAATTTGTTTTCTGGACCTGAAATGGACTATTTTTGCATGCGTATTGTCTTTTATTGTGTGTTTTGCACTTTAGTGTTGCAGGCCTGTTAAAATAAGTGAGCTTTTGAGATTGCTTGTTTGAGGATTTATTTTTCTTTGTGTATGAGCATTTGAGAAGGGCTGGTGCAGATTGTGATGGGACTTGAATATATTGGCTCCAGTAGTTTATTTTTTGTCCAGTCTGCCAGCTCCCCCTTGTGTCTTTCTCTGGAAATTATTAGTGAGACTATTAAAAGAAAAAGGAATGCCTCAGCCAGCTGATCACAGCTGAGACTGGGAGAAGCAGGAATAGTGAGGAGAGTTTTCTAAAAACCATTTTGAGAATGGGACTTCAGTGCTGAAGTGTGTGATTCTGGGCTGGGAGCTTCCCTAACAATCTAGACTTAGTTGTATTTTCTGTTTAATTAACTTCTGATGTTTGTTCTTTGTTTGTACAAAATATGATAAAATGACACTTCCTATAAATCAGGCACCTCTGAGGATGTCTTAAAATGAGAATCTACACAGAGATAATAAACATTTTAGTCTCTTTATCAGTTAATAGACTTAACATATCCATGTACGTCAATGTATTAAATCTAGGCAATCTAAGTGTCGAAATTTTTTCACAACTTCACTTGGGTTTATTTTCCTGTTCTGTTTGGCAAATTGAAAAGCTTTGTTTCCTTTCTCAGTTAGCTTTAAGGGCAGCTCCAACATATGAAGACTTCGTAGCAGCTCTGTCTGTAGAAGACTGTGATCCTCAGGAGGAAACATTTTACAAAGCAATGCAGAGGGACCTCAACATTTACTTACCAGCCATGGAAAAGCAGCTAAATATCTTGGACACTCTCTATGAAGTACATGGTTTGGAGTCAGATGAGGTGGTATGACTACAGTAAGACAGCGTCTTAAAACTTCAGGGACTGTATCTGTTAACAAAGATTTTTTTGAACATCATTTCTGTTCACTGTAGCTTTTCAGGTGGGAGAGGTGTGAGTGTTTGGGGGGAAGGGTATGTATGGTTTTTATTTCTTGTTGTGCTTGTTTTGTGTTTAAATGCAGAGGTACAGTTTCTTTTTGGATTATAACTATGTCTGTAATGAATGTTTTGGACTGTTTCTCACTTGCCTCACTCCCTGTTCCCTTCACCTTGTAAAAGTAACAGAGCAGAATTTGCCCTTTGCTTCCACACTTTGTGTGGGAGCTGCGCATGCAGCAGAGCTGTCATGATATCCACGTGGAACCAAGCAGGCACTGCTGGCTCGGACTCTCCCTTGCCCTGTGCTGCCCACTCTAGTGAGCCTTATTGTAGCAGAAGAGAGGGTGGTTAAATGCCAGCGTAACAGGTATGCAGTGAGTTTTTACCTTATTTTGGGTTGAAGCTTTTTTTTGATTGGCATTTTGTTTTGTTTGTTTGTTTTGTTAGTGCAGCATCTCTAAAAGTATTAGAGATCTTCACCCTGAGCACATGTAGCTGGTGATTTGAGCTTCCACAGGGATCCAGCCTTGGAAACTAGCTGTTGTGTTCTGTCCCAGCTACCTGTTTGTACCACATTTTCCCTTCTCCTCCTTCTTGGCTCCTGCCAGTGAGCCAAATCTAAAGGAAATTTCCCCTAGTGCCCTCCACAGCTAGATGCTCCTGCCCGTATTGCTTGAGATGAGCATGCTGCAACCATATATTGTGCTGCAGCAAGGAAAAGTATGTGCATGACAAGAGGAGGGAAGGCTGTGAGCATGGAGTGCCATTCTGTCTGCACTGGTACCACTATTGTTCCCTTTGCCCCATATTGTCTCAGTGCTGGGGCTGGTGAGCCAGAGCCTCAGCTGGCACAGACTAGCAGAGCCCAGCTAGTTTAAACAGGATTTTACACATGCAATTGAAAATATGTCCATTACCCTGATTTACTAAAGTGTTTTTCTTTCTGTATTTTGAGTTTAGGATTTTTTAAAATTAAATTCACACAAATTGAATACAGGTAGCAGTTCAAAAAGCAGATTTTATTGAAGTCCCTAGGTTGCTGTTATAGGCCAAGACTTCATGAAAATGGGCATAAAATAGCAGAGCCTAGGGAAAGCTAGAATTTATCATTGAGTTGTGGCACATTATGCCATTTGCAGACTTTAAAATCTAAAATTACGCAGAAGTGGCTAGGAAGTAAGAAGGTAAAATTTGCTCTTTTCCTCCTTTACTGATACAGATAAAAATGTGCACCTAGTTGCTATTAGAAGTGATAAAGAAATCCTTTTAGATAGTTTGTAATACATTAATGGGTACGGATAAAATTCCTGCTTGTGTTAAGATTAGAACACTGTGAGTTACTTACTGCCAGTTCAAGGTATAAGTGGGTTTCTCAGTAGTGACACAGGGCTTTGGATAGTTTTGTCCAAAGAGCTGAGTGTAACTCATGAGGAAAAAAGACTAATGCTCATGAGGTCCTTTAGCTTGGTAAATCCTCGAAATACAGGAGAAGTTTTGTCGTCACCATACTCACAGGATAAATACTGGCTTTTGCTAGGCTAAAAAGCACATTGTGACTAAAATGAATGTACTGCAGGCCTGCTGCATCATTCTGAGAAAGCAGTCTCTCTGCATACACAGTACTTGATCTTTTCTCAGGAGCCTAGCACTGCAGGCTTTAAGAAAAGCATATGATGAGTGAAGAAAACACCAAATGAGACACGCTTGGTGCGTAAAGCATGATACTAGAACTGTAATTGGGCATTTAAGTAGTATGACTTTCTTGTTTCTGTCATCTTTTCTGAATTGTGACTATCTATAGTCCCTATGTGCACCAGGATAGAATCAGAAGGATATAGTGTTTTTAGTTCTTGGAGTTTTCTTATTTTAATTACTATATATTTGTTTGAACATGAAGTCAGAACTTTTTACCAAAGCTCCATTCAATTATTTCTCTACTTGTAGTGGTAAAAATGAAGCAGAGAGCCTTTGAGATATGACTGTCTGCTTCTTCAAAGTATGAATGCAAAAAAACCCATACCTACAGCAGTACAACCAGCTCTCCATCCCGTGTGGTTTCCTCAATCTTTTCAGCTATTATGTGGGAAACTACTGTAACAGGTCTTAATGCTCTGATTAGGTAATGGAGACCACATTGCCACAAAATAGCAGGAATGTGTGGGGAGAGCAGGAAGAGATCAGTCTTCTCTAAAAATTAATAGTGAAATCATGATGAAAATTGACTTCCCTTTTTTGAACTGTAAGCTTTCAGTAGCAGAAAAACAGATCTAGCACTTAAAGGCTTGGGCATTTTTTGCTTTTGTTTCATTTGTTCTGTTTTGTTTTTTCAACTAGTGAGAGAACCACTGGCTTGTTAGTAGCATGCCAAGCCCAGTACTTGATACAAGAAGTGAAGAAGGTTTATTTCTTAAGCAAGGAACTGAACAGCTTCGTTGGGCCACTAGCTTCAGCAATTACTAACTTTTACAGTTCCTCTTTCTTCCAACAAATAGGAAGTAATCTGCAGTGTATATTCTGTAATTAGCATGGCATCCACCCTCAGAGCAGGCTTTCTTGCCTTGCTCTTCTGTGTAAAGTTGGTCTTTCTAAACTGGAAATTTGGTGCTTGGAAACATTCTGTGAAGATGGTGGCTTCAGGAGATGCTGGTGTCCATGTTGTTTAATAGGGGACTTGTAGAGATGGAATTGAGCAAGGTCACCTTGCCTTAAAAACCTGTGCTGTTTCTTGCACTGTTCTTGCAGGATGTTGAGTTTTTTAGACTTAGGAATGCTATCTTTTCAAACCACCACTGAGAAATGCTGCAGCGTGTTGCAAAGCTGAACTCCAGCTTATACCTCTAAGGATGCAATAGACCAGATCGTTACACGTAAACAAATACACAGCTAGATAATTAATTTCTTATTTGGCAAGCACAGAAGATGGTTCTTATTTTTAGTAATTGTAGAGGACAAGCAACTAACTTTGGCCCTCAAATTTAGAACTGGAGAAGAGGTAGGTGGTTTTTGTTTGATTTATTTGGCTCGTTGATTAGTGATGGTGGGTTGGGTTTCTTTGTCTTTGTTTAGTGGCTGACATTTATAAACAACTGACCTGTATACAGATAGCAGTCTTTGTGACTCTCAGATAACAGCACCCATGCTCTGTATACTGTACATGAACTGCTTTAATTTCTTAAACTGCACTAGTCTGAAGATTGTGTCCTTTTTCTTTAGAAGTGCTTTCAGCTGTTTTCTTCAGTGTCCAACAGTTGCATATTCTCAGGGATATTACTTAGCCATGGCAAAATAAGAGTAATCACAGCCTTACCCTAGGAGAGTTAGACTGCTTTTCGAGAAGTAAGTACAGCTGGGTATAGAACTCTGATACAGCTCATGACACAGACAAAAAGTCTGTCCAGAGCACATACTTGCTGAGACATGGTAAATCCCAAAGCAATCTGAAAAAAAAGTGCTATCTAGTGCTGTATAATGGCTGTCAGCATATTTTAGCAGAGATCATACCACATCTTTGTAATACAGTGCTGTTGGCATTAGAGCAGAGCTCCTAAATGATTTCAGTTGAGCTCTGCTTAGCACTGGGAGGCTTTTATTTATTTTATTTATTATGTATTTCTTTAAAACAAACTGTTTTGGAGCCCCCTCTGCTATTTTAAGACACCGCACTCAGTTGCATACTGAAGTTCTCTGACATTGCAATTGTAGAGTATGAATTGCATACTCAAGTGCTTTAGTTCAATGTCTCATTGAAACATTTTGTCTTGAAACTGTTGTAATATGGGTCTCCCATCAACAAATGCACTTAAAGTTAAGGACTGCATACCTTCACTGGCAAACCTTTCGTAAAGCATCATCAGGGTTTAGGTTGCAGTTGTTTGCTTTAAAAATGTTTCACAGATTGAACATTGTCACTTGCTCGGCTGCCCACATAGAAGTATGCCCAAAATGTGCTCCAGTTGTTTGTGATGTGCTTTGGCAAAGAGACGTGGA
Source organism: Phasianus colchicus (assembly GCF_987193195.1). Classification (NCBI taxonomy): domain Eukaryota; kingdom Metazoa; phylum Chordata; class Aves; order Galliformes; family Phasianidae; genus Phasianus; species Phasianus colchicus. Next base: position 19,891,063 of record NC_143441.1, on the reverse strand, counting down.
CCACTATAGAGAATGGTATTACCTGTGTGCTTATGCTGGAGCTTCTCACCATCTCTTTTTATCACTGATTCAGCTTTTGTGAACAGTTTTAAAGGCCCCTAAATTTTAGACACCAAAAAAGATCATTAGCACATTCCCACCTTGCTATCTTTCCTCTTCCCCACTTGTTTCCCACTCCTTCCTTTCCTCCCATTTGTCACCTTCTTTGCTGTCAGAGCTGTTGCTGTCCAAAGTATCTCCATAGCAGTGTGAAGTAGGAGGTTTTATAAGTCATTAAATGGGAAGCTTTGAAAAGCAGATCTGAATTCTGTGGCAAGGACAGAGTTGGATGGAGAATGTGCTGCTTTTCTTTGAAGCTTTGCCCTGGTTTGAGATACTCTGCTAGGACAACCATGCCAATTTCACTGATTAAATTTAAATCAGGACATTTCAAAATTGACAGCTCTACCTCTTAGCAGTGAAAGCATGGGGGTTTTGTATTTTTAATGGGCTTATTTCTCTTTTCTTTGCATGCATAGTACCAATAACAAAACAGAGAGGAGGGGGGAACTCATTACTGAATTCCTACCTTTTTGCTGCCTTCAGTAGCCTCTTGGTGAGCAAACCCTGCACACTTTGATGTCCTGCATGCTCTGGTATAATATCACTCGTGCAGTGGGGAGACCAGAGCACGCGTTCCACCTCTGAGCAAACCCATTCAGGAACTCATCCTACTCAGTTCACACAAGGATTTAAGTATTTGCTTTGAAGTTTGAGTACAGGCATATGTTTCACTGACGGACTTCTTACATTGGCATGCATTTCTCCAAAATGTGGCCTTTCCCTGGCATCTGTTAATATCCCTTTCTTGGTATAGTGTTCTGTGTGTGCACCCCCATACTCTGGATGTGCTAAAGACTTTTTTTAAACTTTGTATTGAGAAGGAATCAGGATATGGAAACAAGGAAGTTTCACGCTTGTTTATTGTGTGCTGCGGCATTTAGGGATCCCAAATATATTATTTGATTCCTTCATTTAAAGCCACCTTGCAAGTTGGTGATTTTTGTCTACTTGAAACAAAACAAACAAATTGCATTCTGGAATATGGTGACTGAACTGAAAGCCAAAGCAGCTTGCTTTTATGGTTTTCATTTCTATCTTCTTGCATTTTTCAATCCAGTTTTGGGCATTCATTTTATTAATGTCAGGCTGGGCTTACAGTGAGCCTTATTGAGATATAAGATGAAGAGAAGGTATATTGCCTCACACTTTAATTCTAAGGGCTTGTTCGTGCCCCAGAAATCACCTCCACCAGCATAAGCGTTGCACAAATTATGCTGTCTTAAGCAGTTCAATCTTGAAATACTTTGGAGTTTCCAGTCTGCATCATCTCTCACATGATACAGCATCTGTCTTTTTTTTTTTTTTTTTTTTGAGTATTGTTAAGACTTCTGCCAGACTTTTTATTATTTCATTGTAATAAACTTATTTTAAATAAGCATGTTTTAAAATCTCGCTTCTTCCTTGCATGGATTTGGTTTTTTATTACAACAGAGGGCCTAAAGTGCTCTTCAGGACTGCATCTGTTCTAGATACTGTGTGAACAGTCAAAAACAGTATGTTTCTGGTTCATAGAAACTGCCTGTATGTATCTTTGTATGAAGAATGTTAACACACATGGAGCCTGTTTTGATTACAAGAATAAAAGCTGCATCGGCAATATAGCTGTGGGTCCTTGGCTAATGTAAATAGCTGAAGGCTGGCACCATCAGAGGATATATATGTAACAACTAGAGGTAAGGATGACCTTCTGCCTGGACTTGAATCTGTTCTGTAGGAGTATCTCACGGTTTTCAAATTTCTGGAGTCATCTTGAGATAAGATGAAGACAAATGCCTTTTATGTATTGTATGTACAGATGTAACCTGTTTTTTTTATTCCTTTTTCTCTCTCTGTATAAACAGAGAGGTCATGAGCAGAACTATTGCATATGTGTCACATCTGATTGTCTTTCCGTAGCCCAGTCTCTCCAGCAGCACTGCGTATGTGAGTGAATGGAAATCACATGCACAGAAAGCTCCCAGGCAAGCATTTCTCCTCAACTTCTTTCGGTTAAAATAAGTGAATCTGTTGCCATTGCAGGATCCCATATGAGCTGCAGAAAGAGCTCCAGCTAAAGCTTTGACAGAATTTGTCATGTTCGTGGGTAAAGGTCATAGGCTTTGACAGGAGGCCTGTTAAATTCCTGTCCTTACAGGAATCCAGATCTGTGACACCAAATAAGAAGTGGTGGTATGCTGAACATATTGGACTTGTAGGAACACACAGGTGCTGCTGCTTAAATAGGAAGCTTAAAGAGGACGTATTAAAGATTCAGCAGTGACCAGAAGATAGTGGAATAGCCTCCTACCATAGAGAAAGACACTAAAAAGCTATCTGAATTTGAGGAAAAAACAGCAATGGAAGATCACAGCACCGAAGTTTTGACCAGTGCTACCAGTGTGAAACTTACCAAATTGCTTTCCTTTGGAAACCCCACTGCAATGGAGAAGTGTGGGACTGACATGCAATCATGTTGGCAAGACAGAGCTGCTGAAATGCAGCATAGGGGTCTGTAACGCTGTGATACAATCAATCAGGATGGAGTACAGGTTTTCAATACAAGTTCATTGTGTTTGCACAAAGCTGTTCTCTTAAGCAGAGCCTCAAGGAGAAAAGTTTTATTCCAGACATTAGTGAAACAAACCCAGTGTGTGTCTGTCTGGAAGTTTAGTCAACAAAGTTATTGTGTATTTTTTCTTATATGTCAGTACATTGACCCAAATATATTTTGACAGGAGGCCTGTTAAATTCCTGTTCCTACAGGAATTTACAAACATTTTTTTACATTTTTTACATTTTGTATCATTAATTAACAAACATTTATTCCTTTTCTTTTTGGTCTAAAACAGATTTGAGTTTCTTGTGTGTTGTCAAGGGGGAAAAAAATCCATCAGCCTTAGAAAGCTTCCAGCTTTCCTTTTCTGTCCTTGGTGGAACAGTTGCAAGAGAAGAAGTGGATGCCCCATCCCTGAAGGCGCTCAAGGCCAGGTTGGATGGGGCCCTGGGAAGCCAGAGCTGGTGAGTGGCAGCCCTGCCCATGCAGGGGTTGGAACTGAGCAGGCTTTATTATCCCTTCCTACCCAAGCTATTCTATGGCAGTGCAGGCTCGACCCCTGACTTTGCACACTAAGGAAAAAGGCTTTTTCAAGTTTCATTGCATTTTTGCACCCCCTCTAACCTTCACCATCTACTAGCCCATATTTGCCGTTTCTGGTTTCAGTGTTTGGTAAAATTCTTCCAGAGATCATTCGCTATTTAACCACCACTAGAGCAAGGGGTGTCCATTGATGCCAGTGCTTTGCCTGCAGCCGGAGGAGCTGAAATTGGTGATCCTTGCATCCTTTCAGAGCCATCAGCCAAGAAGACATGGAGTCAAAAGAGTCATGGCCTGACTCCCAGCCAGGTCCCAAGCAGACTCTGTTGTCGCAGTGTGTGAGCATGGACTTTACTGCTTTCTGAAAGATAAATCATGCATGTTCCCGCAGCTATGCCTAAAAGAGACCCACTCACTGTTTTCTCAAACCCAAATAGGTCTGAGACTCAAAAACACATTTTGCATCAATTTGTCTCTGTACCAGGGCTCCTGCTCCAGTAATGGCTTTCTGCCAAAATAATTTCCAATTAATTTAGCATCTGTTTCCAGTGTTGGTATCGTCAGCTCATCTGTAGCTTCCAGAGACAGACGTGCCTCTCATAGTTTCCTATAGGTCACACTTTTCCACTTGCTTTCTTGCTTGGCAGCTGGTACCAGGCGCGAGGGAGCCCTGTGCCTTCAGCACCACCTGAAACTCGAACCTCAGCTCAGGGATTCAGTGCTGGCCAACACCCTGCATCCCACACTGTGCAATGAGTGCGTTGCCCAGAGCCACAGAACAGAAGGCTTTGTGTGGGCAACAAAATGTTCATGCGGGAAGATGGTAAGGGGCCTTGTCCCCTTCCTAGGGGACAGCTGAGTTTCCCAATCACCTACTGACTCTTGCCATTTCACTACTGATTTTCCTCAATTTAATTTAATGGCTAATCTTTTAAAGATTCATGTTCTCTCCCCTTAAATAGACATAATGCTGTTGATGTGTAAATAGCCACTGCTGGGTTTGCCCACTTCATGCTTTATTGGTCACCTTGGGCAGGAGTCTCCAAATGGCCCCACAGTGAAAAGTGGGGACAACCCTGGCCTGTTGTGAAGAATCTGGGACAGCCTCTTCTCAGCCAGCCAAAAAGCTTCTCCATCTGGTATGTTGTTTTCTTACACTAATCTTCTACATGAAGCTGGCACATCCAAGCTACTGCTCCTTCTGAAATGTAGGCCCTCCTCTGAAAAAGTAATTAAATATAAACTTACATTTTCTTGAGCCTTTAGCATTAGGAAAACAAGTCATTTTTGTATATTCCCTGACCAGTTGGTGAGTGTGTCCTGCCCTAAGAGGCTTTTGCCTTGGAATTCAGTTTGTTGAAACCAAGGGACAGTCTGGTGAACTGCCACAGTTCACATCCCTACATAAATGTCACAAAGAGCTGATCATCTCCATAAATGAGAGCTGTTGGGCACATTGTCCTTCAGCCTCAGTGCCCACGTCCAGCTGAGCTGTAGGCGGTAGGAATGCCTTCCACTCCAAAGTGCTGATGTTACACATGGGCTCTTTGTAAGATAGAAATAACAATGTTTTCAGCCCTTGTGTGCCCATGCTCTGCAGCACAGGTTGCTCTGTTGTGAAACTTGAGCTTCAATGTCCCTCATAGTCTGTGTATGCCAGCAGCAGAACCACTGAAACCCACAATCTGACAAGGACCCTCTGTCAGCCACACATGACAATGCCAGGGCTGATTAAGGGTGCTGGAAGGATGGAGCTGTGACTTGATGCTTTTTAAGCTCCAAGACGTGGGTTGCAGGGGAGAGGGAAGCAGATACTAATGCGATTTCCAGAAGGACTGTGCTCCTGTAGTGCACTTTGGACTGGCTCCCCATCTCCAGGCTCATGACCCCCCACATGCACTGGACATTACCCATGAAGGAGCACGTGCTTTGTGCTCCCCATGCTCAGGATGACTTCAGTTCTCAGCACACACAGCCCCAGCTTGCACACAGCTAGGCATGTTCAAGCTGTGTTGTGAAAGCCAGATAAGCAAAATCAAGAAAATGCCAGAACTAAGGTAGGATGATTTATTGACGTGATCTGTTAATACATGCAGTAGATAATTACACATATTTAATCACATAATAAGTGCAAGCTGGCCTTTTAGTGTACATTAAATACAGTGCATGATGTAAGTTCATACTAATTTTGAGTTCATCTATAGCTGTGCACTAATGATTAGAAACCTTTCCCACAGGCATTTGCTGCTACAAAAGGCCAAGGAACTGAAGTACCTCAATCAACTTTGGCACAATGCATTAAGAAACTCAGGGAAGGAGGGAATCATAGCATTCCAGGCACCATCCAGCTGATGAATCCTCAATTAATAATAGATACATCTGAATTAAGGAGGAAGGTTTATTTGCAGTCTTTTATAACATGAATACTTAACACCTCCTCAGATGTTTTTTATGATGCTTTACACATGATGATAATGGTAGTAAGAAACTTGTTCCATGACTTTTACTTTTTTTCCCTTACAACTTGCATTTCTTTTTGTTAAGATATTGAACTTTTTGTGCTGTATTAATACAGTCCTTTTGAAATCCACACTTCATTTTCTGACCAGGCTGATGCTGTACTTCTCTATGTGCAGCACACTACAATTTGATGTGTGATATCATGACTTGTTTTTCTTTTCCTGCCCTTGGTGCACTTTGGCTTTACAATGTCCTTTGGAGGTAGGAGCTTTTAAAAACAACAGGACTTAAAGCTGAAAGTGAAAGGCCACTGAGACTTCCAAATTTCTCAAAGACTCCAGCCTTCAGGGGCTGCAAGTAGAGATGGACTCCTTGGAGACAGTGCTGGATGCCACCAGCTGAAACCCATTCCTTTGCACCAGTGTGGGATGCTACAAGGCAGCTATCTTAGTGCACAGATTTCCAGAGCTTATGGCAAGTTCCTCGCCCCTTCGGTTCTTTGACCTTTTATTAAGACCTCTGTTTAAATAAAAAATAATAAGGCAATGAGAAGAAAGGCTTTGAATTGTTGAAACAGGCTACAGCCGTTGGTGGTTGAGCTTCACAGCACAAGCAGCCCAGGCAAGCAATAGCCGTAAAATACATTAATTTTATTTTGCTTTTAACTGATGATTTCCAGTATCGCTTCAGCCATGCAGAGCTAAAGTCTCCTATACAAGTGGTAGACATTGTATGTATTCTTGGTTGCTTTAATGCATTATCATCATAATATAATATCCACCCTTTATTCAACCTTTATGAAGTAACCAAATAAGTACAGCTGCTGTGGTGCTCCCATTGTGGCAAGCAACTCACACTTCAACCATTCAAGTACTGCATTTACAGCAAAGCAGCAAAGAGTGGCCTGTTTGAAAATCACACCTTGGTTTGAGCTCTTAGTCCTGCATTCCACACATCTTTGTACCATTTTCTTCTGTTATGAACTCTTTTGCATATACAGTATTTAATATGCTTCCCATATGAAATCTGTTCTTAAATGCGTGCTAATAAATAAGTAGATAATTACTGACTCCTATCAGAGCTAGCAGAATTGACCAAACATACTGAAAAACAGAGATATGTGTACATCATACAGCATGAATGAGCACCCACAAGCACACTAGGCCAGGATTGGTGTTACGGGGATGCGAAAATGAGGAGGCACATCACAGGGTGCTCCAAACACAACAGCAGGAGACAAGAGCAGGCCAGAGGAGTCGGTACACAGGATGGGTACAGCCATCATGGAAGGATGGAGTCTGGGTAGATCATTAGAGAAGAACAAGGCCTTCCAGCACCAAGACCAAAGTGCAGGCCTGGTTGCATTGAAGTTCCAAGTGTGCAGCCTTGCTGACCCAGCACTTCTGCAGTCCTGTTGGGCTCACACAGAATGCAGCTGGCTTGGCAAAGGTGAAGAATCAAGTCAGCTCATCCTGCATCTTTGCTCTCAGCCTGATGTCCTCCTTGGAGCGAGAGCACCTTGGCTGCATCACCGTTTGGTTGTCCCCTATGGCCTTCATGGTGTGATAGCCAACCATTATCCTGGGTTTTCTGTGCCTCATCTGCTGATCTTTAAAGCATTTGCTGGAAGGCCCCTGCTCCTCTGAGCCACAAAGGTGTGCAGCTAACCACAATGCTGCTGAAGCCATCATCACACCCCCCTGGATACAACATGAAAGAAGTTCACATCGTAATAAAAGAGAAAGTCTCTATAAACACTGCGTCCAACACAAGCTTTGTGTTTATGCTGAAAAGGCTGAAAAACAAAAACCCTGAAGAACTTAATTTAGGCTGAACAGTGCTAAGCCGAGGTAATGTTGTCTTGTTACACAGTATTCCTGGTTAGTGGCATTTGGTTTCTTGTCGCATTTGTGATAGAGTAAGTCCCCACACACAGCCCACGAGTCTTACTGGCAAACACTGAGTTTATCTATTAAGACAGGATACAGTGGTCCTATTTTTTCAGAATCTGGCTTAATTAATTTTTTAAAAAAAAAGGATAAACATCTCAAAACAGCCATCAGAAGCATGAAGTCTGTTTGTTTTCACAGAGATGGCTTTTTTCCTTTTTTCTTTTTCTTTTTTTCTTTTTTTTAATCCCAGACCTTCCTGGATAAATAATAGCATAGCACCTCGCACCCCATGACGTGTGGGATGCTGCCCTTCTCTGCTCCCCTCATGTGAAGTATCGGCACTGTGTCGAGTCAATGTAGCAGTAAGAAGTGCAACGCAGTTTTCCATAAGACCTAAAATAAAAGAGAATATCTCAGTTTCAAAAAGTGCTGTATCTCACATCACATGTTCTCTGTGTGCACCTCTCTGTAAGAACTCAAGAACATCAGAAAACACCAAGTGCAGTGACATATGGCAACAAAAAGATGAAGGCGATTTTCTGAGGTTCTCTGCTGTGTTCCCCCTTGTCACTATGAAGAAAGTCTTAATCACCAATTATGAGAATTAAAACAAACACTCATGCATGTAGGTGTAGGAAGCCTTCGGGGCTCACTTACGGGAAGAGCATAACTAAATATCTGAGAACCCAAGTTAAGTGTTTTTCCAGTTACTTCCAATGGCTCCAACAGGCATGACTGTGCCCATCCTTTAACTTATTTTTCATGCACTTGAAATAACAATAGCAACAGATGCATACCTTTGAGCTAGAAGGAGGCCTTTGCAAAGGGCCTTTACAAAATAAGAGAAAATATTTTTTATCTTTCTCCTTGCTTACATTGAGCTTCCATGACTCTACCTACTGAGCATCCAACCAGTGACGTTAATGAAATAAAAAACATTTTGCTGAGTTTTTATTGTGTTACAGTTAGAAAGATTATCATAGTGAAAACTGGAAAAGAAATAAACAGAGAAGCAACACTCACCTATATCCAAAAATCTAGGTTCACAGAAAAGATTCCACAGAGGAGGGATCTCCAGAAAGAGATCCTTCCCGGGGGCAGTCAACCCTTAAATGGGGTCTAGGAGAGATGCAGCCAGGCTCCACCCCTTCCGATCACACAGCTGAATTGCCTTCACCTGTGCTCCCCTGGCTGACTCAGTGGTAATAACAACAAAGCAAGAATCCAAACAAAATGCAAAAAAATTGTATTACTGAGCTTTTCTTAGATTTAATTCTTTTCCCACCTGGTTCAATTCCCTAGACGAGTGCAAGTGAATAATATGGGAACTGTTCAATCATGGTGGAACCACTGATTGATCACCTGAGGCAAGCACTGAGTCAGCTATGGGAGCACAGGTGAAGGCAATTCCTAAAATGACTTGAACGCTGTATTTAGGAGACAAGTAACAGCATATACCATTTTATCCATTTAGATAACTGCCAAAAAAAATTTTGAAACTACCGCATTTATCTGTTTTTCTATCATAGGAGTGGCTGTCCTGATGGATTCTGAATTTTCATTTTATTCTAGCTCTGCACATGTGATAAATAGATTCATTTGGCTTTTTTCCAACATGTATAAAAATGCTGAGTGCAATTCAGATCCATGTTCCTCCTGTATAGTGCAGACAGGTAAGGTAACACATTCTGTGGTAGTAACTCATCCATCAGATAACCCACAAACTGTAGTAAAAGCACCAGTCCTTTGAAATGTGTCCTTGGATAAACCACTTTCTCAGAAACGGAACAAAAATTTGAAGAGAAAATTTATGACACCTGAGGAGGAACTTGGGGGCTGGAAAAGGTACAGATAATGGGAAAATCAGTTGCAGAAGAGGTGTTGGAGAAGAAGGTAAAGCTCCTGTTGCAGTGCCAAGCTCATGTATTCATCTCATTTTACTGATGAGTCACAGCTCTTTCTTTGATCGAGCAAATAACCTACAGACTGTAAACACAAAGGATCTGAATGGTTTTTCACTACTTGATTATACGTGGAAAATGAAATTTATAAAACTTTCTCAAGCTTCTGTGGGTCTCGTTTTGGCACCAAACTTCCTATTCTTAAGATGGAACAGCTTTCACAGGCAAGCAGCTCCACACTGTCTGCAGATGGGAGCTCTTTAAAATGATTTGGGCTGCCAGGTTTACTAGTCTCAATTCTAGTAATCTCTTACACCAGGCATGCTCCAACAATTGCAGAGGAAGGATTAGCACAGCAATTGATTTACAAAGATGTCCTGTGATTTCTTATTCCTGTCAATTAGCACATTATTCTTCCATGAATGATGAGGGCTCTGCACATAATTTCATTTGCAAATTAAATGTTTCCTGTTATCGGGTAACAATACCTGACAGTTAAATAGAGGTGCTGCTGCTTGAGGCAAAATGCTCACCAGAGGAGGCTGCTTGAACAAAGGCAGAGGAGGCAAGTCAACAGTGCACAGATGTTTGAAATGGTGTTGCTAAGCAGATGTATGCCCCCTCTCCTGAGTGAATTTCCTGGTCTTTAGAAAGGCTGGTAGATGAATAGTTGATTCAGAAAAAAAAATACCTCTAAAGAACTCATTACAAGTACAGGAGGTTGTTTGGAGGCTGTGGTTTGGTTGGTTGGTTTTCTTTCCACCAACGTGATCATCTCTTCATCATGGTGTATCCTGCTCTTAGTATGTTAAGGGTGAATATTAACGCAATAATAAAGATACCAAATAAATAAATCTTTGCAAACAATGGGTAAACATATATCTGTATGATCATTCACTTTGTAAGCATGTACTTATAACTGAGAAAATGAAATTTAGACTTAACATACAGAAATAAGGTGATATGGTCTTTCTCTTTCTCTCTCACTACCTGCTGTGGTCCCAGAGGAACAAGGTTTATGTGGGTAATCCTCTTCTCGTTTAATGCAGAAGGTGAAGAAGAAAATAACAAAAGGGAAGACAGTGCATACATACCCAGGGAGATATGTTTTACATGTCAGATATCCAAAATCCTTTCCATCACAGTCTTCCACTCCTTCGTGTCTGTAGCCATCTCCACAGTAAGCACGGCGGCATCCTAGTGAAAACATAGGAAATACCTTTTCACATTCCATACATAAAGGATTTTAGAGAGGCAAAGATTTAGAGTAAAGCATAAACCAAGACACTTTGGGGAGGGCCTGACTGGTACATAGGCTGCTGTAATTTGTGGGGTATATTTTAATAATTGGAAAGTGCTTCTAAAAACAATGAGCTGATTTTACAATTGAGTCCACTTACCATTTTGTTAACCTCTTTTGATATAGTTACGAGATCAGAATGATGATGATGTGCTGATATTCAAGTAATTTTGACACTAAGTAACATGGTATAGTAATGTGACTCAGTAGGTCAAGTTGATGATTGGACTCGGAGATCTTGAAGGCCTTTTCCAATCTTGATAATCCTATGACTTTATAATTCAATTAAAACTTTCCAGGTCACATCAGTGTCAGAGGTTTGTGTACTACCAGGCCGCTATGGACTCTGCCCAGTGCATAGCACACAGCAACATGACGGGCTTCCAGATGCACAATGTACAATTTCACAGGCACTAGAGCTAATGAGCACTATTTGTCCTGCATGTTTGTTCCCTGTGGCAGACTGCAAATTCTAATTAAATCATTTTCTCATTCTTGGAGCCTGGAAAACTCAGTCTCACTGGATTGCTCTGTAGGCAGGCAAGCTTGGAGGGGCATTTATACATCTGCATTCTGGGGAAGGAGCCAAGCAGTGAAAGCAAGGGTGGATGTAAAGGCTGTGATAGCTCTTTGTATGCCAAGCTTACATTCTGCACTCCTTGCCTTTGCTGTCCAGAGCCAGGGAAGCATGAAGATCAGCTAGACAGGACATGCTTATTCAAAGGGTTTTGTGTATGTTGCAAAGGTACCACATCTTGTGGTCAAAAAGACACCTGTCCCATAGAAGGTCTGTGTATAAAACAATGGCTGGATCCAGTCCCTGGAATGCAGGAGCTTTGCTCCGGTGCCAAATACCTCTGTAGTCAGGGACATGGTTCTCAATGAGGATACATGGGAAACATTTGGCATCACCTCTGACTTCTGCCTGTGTGTGGCATTCACGTGCATGAAAGATCTTGATTTTGGTGTTGTGGCCATTGTGCATGTTATTCCACTGAATATTCCAGAAACAACTACTGCACCTTCCAGAAAGAGGCTGCTTCTGACTTACTTATGCAGTCATCCGTCACAACCGTGTTGCCATCGTCACACTCTTCCCCATCCTGAACGATCCCATCTCCACACGTACTGCCAACCTCAACACGGTAATCCACAGGGTAGAAAGGGGTGAGCTGGACAAAAAAAAACCACACTGAGATTACTGTGTAGGAATACCAGCAGTAGGGCTCAACAAATAGAGGTGATGGACTGTGGAAGGTGGGTACCACAGACATGTTTCCATATCCCACTATGTAATGGGAAACAGGCTTTGTACAGAGTCTGATTCAAAGCCCAGTGGAAAAAAATAAGGATCCTGTTGCTGATTTCAGTAGTACTTAGCTCCTTGAAGCAGTAAGAAAATGACTTTGATTTGCAGAGTTTGTGTCTTCCCACAACTCTTATCCCTGCTGAGTTTTGCCTTATTTTGTGTTAAATCAAAACTGTTTCTATTATAATTACCCAAACTCAGTCCCAGCTGGCTGGTTCAGCAGCTGGTTCAGAGAGAGGTCAGCAAAACCTATAGCAGTGGTAAGTAGTGAAGACTCCTGTGAACAAAACCCACAGAATTAGATGCAGTGTCAATAATGCTGAAAAATAAGATTTTTCTTCATTCACTTGAGTGATTCTGTATGATAATATACCTGCTGTATTTAAAAATGAAATATACACTCACAAGTTTTCTGAAAGCACAGTCATATTTTCACCTGGACTGGGAGCCATCCAAAGGTATCCTTGAAATACAAAGATCTCTGGTCTCTTCTAAATGCTAAGGCATTTTCAGTGTGTAACCGGTCCAATTCTTCTTGATTATTCACCACAAAAATCTGGGGCACAGAAAAAGAGGTGATTGGTAACCCTCTTGAGAAGTGTTTTGAATTGTCACAGAATCCAGTTTTGTGGACAGAAGTATTTATCTGCAAATATATGAAGAATTGCACAGAAAAAGAGTTTGCTTTCTGAAACAGAATGACATGCCAGCCCTGGGTGAGAATGTACATACATAAGTTGCTGCTTTGCAATTGGTAAGAGACACGAGTCTCCAAAAGCTCATGGTCTTTCCTGAGTACCCAACTAAGGCTCCAGTGACCCCCTACTCTTACACACCTGCAGATAATGACCATGCAAACACTTATCAAACAATGCGAACAGTCACTGCTGAGAACAATTTCAGATGTTCCAATAGTTAGATGCTGGCACAATTGCAAAATCCATGTGGGCATAAGTACTCTTTCTAGGATTGCGATAATTTTTAGGCATGTTTATGGCTCTAAATAAAATAAAGCACTGCTTAGTGCAACCTTCACTTATCTTTTTCTACTTTGTACTTTGTTTAGACTTAATGAGCATTGAAATTTGTTTCTTTACACGCACATACTTCAGTCTAAACTCAAGTCTTCTGTTAAACAGAAAAATATTAGTAACAAATTGAGAGAATTAGGACAAGCTGCTCTTTTCCCAAATTGCTTTCATGTCTCATTTACCAAAATTTGCTGTAAGGGGCATTAAAAAATAACTTCTTCCCTTGGAAGCTTAATCAAACTTATTTTAGTAAGATTCAAACCATTTTTTAATTAAGAAAAAGCAAATTGAATGATTCAGAGCAAGTAAATTTGGGTCAAAGCCTGATTCCCACCAGCATAATCAGAATTGGCTCTTTTTAAAACAAATTACCCAGAAGTTCTTGCACAGCAGAATATTCCCATAGCCCGTGATAAAGGCCAATTGAATAAAAGTGCCTTCAGCTAGAATGAAAGAGAGCAAAGAAATAAAGAGCCAGCAAAGAACCAATTCTGTAGCTGTGTCCAGGAGCTGAAGTCCCAGCCTCAGAGCTGTAGTTTCTCTGGAAATCAATAACGGATTGTGCCCTCTGAAAATCTCTTATAGATATTGCCCTTTGAAAATACAAAGAATTAAAAAACCTGATTGATTCACAGCCAGTGACAGAAAAGCAGTGCTTTGTTTCCTACCCTCGCCCCAAGCAGTGTAGTACTGATGGGCAAGTGGGTGGCTGTGCTGGGGATGTGCAGAAGGATGGAAAACCTCTGCATCTTCCCACGTGCAGCTATAGCAACTCTGACTATAGTCTTCAAGTGGCACAAGGAGTGTCTCACCTCACACTGAGCTGCTGCATGAGGATCTGATCAAAGTGAATAAGTGCAGTGTTAAGCTCGCTGCTGCTCAAGGGGGTGAAACAACTGGGGCAGGCAGTGCCAGAGACATGGCTTTTCTCTTTGCCATCCCTCAAGAGAAATGGCACTTGGTTATAACATGTGAGGGTTTATATAATGTGCATTACTTATATTCAAGGTAGCTATGCTCTCATTGCAATCTTTTAAGCTCTACTCTTAAACACTGCCTGGTGAAGAAGGAGGGCGGTAAGAACGACACATAACATTGTGAGCCTTATTCATTAGCCTAAGAGCTCCCCATGAACTATATCAATTTTTATTTATTTTATTTATTTTTTTTTTTTTTGCAATATTGCCCGATGCACTATACACCTTGATTTCATGCACTTTCTTCTACTGCCATTTTTTGCAGTGCAACAGGGACGAGCAAGCAGCTGACAAGACTTGCAGCACACTTATGCAGAAGATTGAGTTCAACGACTTGGTTAAAGGACCAGTGTATGGTGATCATGTCCCTTTCACACAGAAAGCTCTGAAAACATGAGGATGGGAAAGTTAACAGAGCTAATCACTGCACGTTCAGAGACAAGACAATGGGTGAGTATCTTGAATGGCAGCAGCAGAAAGGTGGCATTTCATTGCTAATTAATTGCTACAGTGCACAAAATAGAAAAATCAAGGCCCGGCTGAAGGAAAAGTCCAGAAACGCTATTTGCAAAGCCTAAAGATATCAGAGATGAAAAACTGCTAGGTCACTTTTTAACAGTGACTTATCCTTTATGTTACCTTCTCCAATTCGCTTGTAGAATTCCTTCAAGAATGCTAGCAACTGAAATTATCTCTGTAAGTGCGTGCCCATAGCCAGCACTCAGAAGTCTGACTCTCTTTTAGTTTCAAGCTGGAGGGTTTGTATTTTGGGGGAAAGTTCTGTTGTATATATGAAATGTTCAACCCTGAAATCACTGTCCGTGTAGAAGAAAATAGATAAATAAACAAGAAGAGATGCTTCCTTCACCAGCCAATCTGCAATATACTGCAATTGACTGAAATAAAAAGAACAGATTGTGTGTGCAGTAAGAAAAGAGCATCCTTATGCTAAGAGAAAGGTTTCTAAAAATGTGCTGCATTACTGATGGTTTGAAACTGCTGCATTTCAGCACCTTCATCACACAACTCTCAGACTGGTTGTAAGACCAAATTCTTGAGCACAGACTGATCTCAGAGGTTTCGGGTACAGGACCTAATGCATTGCCCAGATACAGCCATCTTCCTGTTACATCCAATGTAGTAGTTAATACAATGTTTCTTATAATAAAAGCATGTTAAGAACCATTCACATCCTCTCCCAGAAATTTGCTTACCGCAGGGACTTTTGGATACCTGTGTCCAAACACAGATTCCTCATATGGTGGATTATTCACGTGCTGTGGGGGTCTGCAGTGGCATCTTCCTGGAGGTCCTGGAAGTCCTCTTTCCCCTTTTGGTCCTATTGCAAATTGCCCTAGGAAGCAAAAAATCATGTTTCACTGTTACGAAATTAACAAACAAAACCCAAACACAGCCTTAGTGGGAAAAGCATGGTCAGGTGGATGTGTGTGTTCACATAAGTTTTGAGTTATCTACATCTCCCACAAACAACACTGAGAATGGAAGGAAGTGGTTTCCAGAATCACCAATTCCAGCACTTCAGAAGAAAGAACAGAAGTTGTGCCACAATCATCTTTCAAATCACACTTTAACCACTATTTTGGAGAAAGAGAATGGCCATTTGCTTAAGATTTCCAGACAAAACTCAGCCTGGTCAGAACAGCTTTGTGGTGAGTTTGGCAAGACTGATATTAAGTCAGTCACTGTAGATGTACACAACACACTGTGGACACTTCAGTAGTGTTGTTTTAAAGGTTTTTGTACAGGAACACCCAACAATAAACAAAGGAGTGCTACAAATAAATACATAAAAACCAACTGCTTTTTGACTTTCAAACTCTGGGAAGGATGTAGTGCTCTGCAGAATTAAATATGAGTCAACATGTTCATATTGCAAGCAGTGATATTATTACAGGAAGGTCATTTAGGACAAGAATTTATATTCTAGAGGGAAAAGACCAACAAGCCTGATACATAAACTTTCTGTGGATGCAATAAATCCTTTTAAAAGCAATTTCAAGATCCTGGCTGCTTTCCCATCAGCATGGTGAAAATTCTGTCCTCTGAAAACCTGCAGCTGAATTACTCAGGTTAAAGGTATTTTGTACTGAGAGACAAGAGATGTGTAGATGTTGAAGCTGCCTCAGCTTCAAAGATGTACCATTTCCATTAGTATCTTTTGGAAGAGAATTTCTGTCCAACAGTGTGAGCAAGAGAAGAAAAAGGGAAAAGAGAATGGAAAGAGGACATCAAATTGCCAAGGTACAAACTCCTTTTGTCCATCTGTGACAACAGCTGTTTCCAGCTGAGCTTGCTTTTCTTTACCAATACTTGAGCATATATACAGGTTGGGAAAACCCTTCCATTTTCACTGAACATTATAGTTTGTGTACAATCCTTCATGTCTATTCTTGGTCTCACAAGAGAAAGCAAGCTGCTCAGAGTTTCTATGAACACAGTTTTGAAGTTGTACAATAATCAACTATGAGCTTTTCTTATGATACACAGAAATGAAGACAGCATACATCTACAGCACTTATTAAAAAGAGATATTTTTATCACCGTTTTTTCCTCTAACTCCTACTTCAGTCCTCTTGAGTCTCATCTACTTTCCTTGTACAGGGTAAATATCTGTTTTCCTTGTACAGAGCTGTACAGGGTAAATATGTCCTGGCTGATTAGAAATCTCAATTTTTCACTGTAAGCCAGGAATTCTAGAGAAGTAGCAGACCTTTGATGACAGAGATCAACTAGTCCCTTCAAGGCTGCCGGATAGCTTTTCATCATCCCCATCTGCCAAAATTCCACAAGAACCATATAGGCCATGTTTTTGGTTTTATTTGAGGCGTCAAAAGCCATAATGTAGGCATTAGAGTCAGATTTAAAGCCCTTAGAATGGATAGCGAAGGCATGATGTGCCTTGTAGAGAAAAACTGTCCTTATTGTTGATGGATCATTTTTTGTAAAGAGGCTTCATATGCACATGCATTGAGTTGGGGGGGGTGCTGGGGAGGATGGACACTGCATAAGATGTTCCCCACTTACCTAATCCTGAAGGTCCAGGGGGGCCTGGCTGGCCAGAAGGACCAGGCCTTCCAGGTGGGCCCATGATACCCACAGGTCCAATGTCTCCCTTTTGCCCCTAAGAAAGAGGAGACATTCATTTATTTCCTAAGTAATTAATGTCATGTAAGTTCTCCCAGCCTGCACTGGCTTCCCTTTCAAGAAAGCCAATACATCTGCCAATAGGAGCATACATCACAAACTTCACAGCCACCATTACAGAGAAGAGAGGTGCTATCCTCTTCTACTTGGGTCCATGCTGGACTTATCCTGAAAGTGAAAAGTACCAGCAGATCTGCTCTGTGTGGAGTCAGGGATGCCCTGATCTTACTTCAGTCATTCAAGGGCTTTCCTTCAAGGATGCCTTTTTATCCCTGCCATTCCCTAGGAGCCAGTGCAGCTCAGAGACAAAGGGCTGGTGGAACTGAAATCCTTGGTAATTGGCTCTGACTTCAGGGGCATAAGCTGAGTTTGTAGGGTAGACTAAGAAATTGATTCATTGCACCTTCAGAAAGAGAAAATTAAATAAGGAGTCCACAAGGGCTTCTACAGTGACATTTCCCAGTCTTAGGGCATAGATCTTCAGAAGAACAGTAATTATTTGGAGACCCACAGTATCTGCAGAAGTACTTTAGAACCTCAATTCATGTATCCCCTTGGCTGTCGCTGTGAATTTACCTTTGTTAACAAATCACTGCAGGGCAAGCAAGGGATTGGTTTTGCAAAGTGTAAGCTAGCATGCAGTGACTGCCCAGCTGTATGCTGACAAACGATGTTTCTGTGGAGCCTTATCACCCCGTCAAAATGCTGTAAAATTATCTATAGAAGACAAGTTTATAGAGTTACCATACAATAATATAATATTCTGTAAAATCCCTAATTTGCCTCAGGGGAACATGTTTGTGTAGCCATGCCATGAGGCATTTGAACGTTTTACCCTAGAACTATTCAACACCTTCCTATTTTTGCTTCTGAATTTAATATGGTGACAGTTATTAAAAATAACTATATTTATCTTCCTGCTCATATTCTCTCTGAGGCTTGCATTTCTCAGCTTTATATTTCAGAAGTGTGTTACATAGCTTAAAGCTGAGATAACTGATTTTATTCTTATGTAACAGCGTATCATTTAGTAAAACAAAAACGTGCTGTGTTATACTTCTTTCAATGATAGTGAGATTAATTCCTTCAATACAGAGTGATTTTGGTTTAATGTTCATTCAAGGACAGATGATGGGCAGTTGTATAGCTAATTTCAGAGTCATGAAGCATACATAGTAATATATGCTAAAATAATTTGTTGTTATAGAATATCCCACATCCCACGAATACATCTGAATGTCACTTGCACCATTTCAACAGAGAAACGTTATTTCTTTTTTTTTATGACCCATAAAAAACTAATTGAATATTTGCTTTGTTTAATTCTATTAGACAAACTCTGTGCCATTAAAACATTCCAGGATTTACGTGAATGTCAGCAATGTTGATCACTAATTGCTTCTTACATCACGCAACAAGAATACACAAAACTGGCAGACCAAGACTTTGAAACCCTCAAAGAAATCATTGGGAAATCTTGTTCCCCACATTGTAAGAATCTAGCAGAGGAAATCCAGTGCAATTCTGACATACGCTGCCTGAAACTTAGCTGAACTCTGTGATTCCTGTTTTGGAGAAATGCCTGCTTAATACTCTCTTGTTTAGCATAGGTAGATTGAAGAACTTGTGCCCATACCATTCAGAAAAGCTGATATTTACAGTCCTCTCCCTTTTTTCCAAGTAATCTTGACTAAAAGTTTAAGTCATTCCTCCTTCACAAAGGAAATCCTAAACTTGCTTCTCAGGAGTCAACTCTCAAGTCACAGAGCTTTGAGTGTTATGAATTTTTGGGGGACAGTGAGGCTGTGGTGACTTGAGGCTCCCATCTCCTGGCCACCATTTAGGAAGAACTTGCCCCAGAGGCACAGCAGAATTGAAGAAGTGAATGGGATCTTCAAGACGTATCTCAAAATGGAAGTGGAAATGACACCTTCTTAATTTAGCTGTTTTTATCTGGAGATGTCAGCTGGATCAAGAGACAGGAAATGGCTCCATGTTGATGGAAAACATCAGCTGAACAAACAGCCAGATAACTACAGCACTTAAAGGCAGCAGTCAGATCTACACAGCCTTAAAATGCCAACTGCAGTTTTGTGTTTTGTTTTTAAAAGGTTTTTTTTGTTGTTTTTTTTTGTTGTTTTTTGTTTTTTTTAAGAGGAGAATAGAAATAAATAGTTCATTAATTACAGAAGGAGAAGCCCTGTTTTTGTGCAGAAGATCAATGCTGAAATTGCTTTCAAGGTGACAGATAGGGGTTGTGTAACCAAGCCTCCATGAATCCCTACTTCAGGGCAAGACTACATTTCTTTCAGTCACACTGATTGCTGCCCTGAACCATGACATCCTATGTGACTGCTTTTTGATCCAGACATTGTGTAATGTGACAAAATGTCTAAGATCAAGTATAAAGTCCTTGTGGAAAAAAAGGGACACTGCACTGTTTTCCTGTTGATCTGCAGGCACTCTGTCTTTTTTTGCCTGATGCTACAGAACAATATTCTGTGCACATCCCTTTTGTGAGGAAGAGATGAGCACAGTTTACATTGCACAGACTTACACTGCACATATCTTCTTTATGTGATGACTTAGCACCCAACATCCAATTTTTATTTTTCCCCACATTGAGTTTTCTTTCTCTTCAGATATTAGCTGACAACATTAGACCAACAGCAAAGCAAGCTTGTGCCTCTGTCTGCAATGCTGGGCATAACCAGATTGCAAATAAAATGCTTTCAGCTGAGCCCGCTGACCACAGCATCCACGAGCTCCTGTATCTGAGCAGCTACATGTTAAAAACAGCATCAATACAGCAGGAGTTTGTTCCCTGCCCTATCAGAGGAAAGAAAATAGACTCCGCAGATGGCAGTTCAGAGATGGCAATACTAAAGGAACTGCTCTCCTTGCATCAGGTTAGACTTTGTGTCTACTCTCCCCTTTCTTCCACACAATGTCATTGCCTCTAATAAATATACAAGGAAACATGAAATTGAAGAGGTTTATCCGGTGACTTGAATAGGTAGCTACCACTAACACTACCCTCTTGGAAAATGCAGTGTTGGAGAAGCCAACACACAATTCCCAATCCTTAAAATTAATCTGAAAGTTTTAAAAAATCAGTTCAGCCAACACAATTATTTTGATCCCTGAATAAGGAGCATGTGCAATCATTTCATCTCTAAGCCACTTTCATACAATGCTCCTGCCCCTTAATGTCAGCACGTGTCTTCCTGAACAGACTCCTGGCATGCTGTACTACAGTGAGAAGTATCACATAAATATCCTAGTCTAACAATTAAATATTGTTCTAGTATTAACTGAGAGAAAAAGGGGTGCTGTAGTGCTTCGATTCTTTGCACTCTTTTGGGCATCTTCAAAGCCTCGCAGCTCTGTAAGATGTTGTGTGTCACCAGCACTAAGCCTGGCCAAAGCCTCATAGAACTAAATGGGATGCAATGGACAGAACAAATCCACTTTGTCCCACTCTCCAGTTATCAGATGGGATTCAGAGTGTAGCTCTGTGATTTTTAGGATTCAAAGGGTCTACTTTTTAGGTTCAAGGTATGCTCTGATTATATTCAATGAGCTAGTTATCAAACTAGGGAAAAAGTAACTTGAGCTGTGCTGCACAGCAAGGGATTTGAGCATGGAAGACAATACCTGGACATGTATGCGAGGTGCTACAGTCCTGCCAGTGGGACCAAGTGCAAGGCACCAGCAGAAAACAAACCATACAGTCATACCCCACCATCATACAAACACTGGGAAATGCAGGGAACTGAAGGGAAGACACCATGGGCCTACTTGTTTGCCTCGTTTTCCAGGTCTTCCTATAGGTCCTCTGTGTCCTGGTGCTCCAGATTGTCCTTTTGGGCCCATCTCTCCCTTGGTGGGTGAGGAGGGAAAGAAAAAGAACATAAGTAGAGCACACTTGCCTTCTATGGCACAGCAGGTGGCTGATGTTTTTGTTCATGCAATTCTTGCAGATTATGTTGACATTGTAATTTTCTTGGAAATTAACAATATATTTTAAAACAAGAGTAAGGCCAAAAACATCTATTTTAATTTATCAAAATTTCCTTGAAAGATCCCTCTTTAAAGAGGAAGCTGAATGGAGGAGACCAGAAATATTCTAGAAGGGGGGTGAAGACTAGCAAAACTCTCCAACTCCTGGCAATATCATGTTTGCTGTTAAGATGCACATTTGGAATTGCAGGATTGGAAAAATAAGTGAAAAATAAAACCCAAACAAACAATTAGTCTGCTCATGAATATATACCAGGTGCCTGACTATGTTAAATAGAAAGAAGATTATGACTAAACCTATGTTCAGGGAAGAAAAAGAAAAAAAAAGAGAAAAAACAAGCAGCTAAATCTTGGGTTTTCTCCTAAGGAAAAAAAAAAAGAATTTGATCACATCTAAGAAGTGCTCATCATTGGAGTCAAGCAAGACTTAGCCTTATGCTTTCCAGAATGTCTCTAAAGCCATTTACTGACTGTATGCCAGCACTTATTGCAATTCCCCAATATATTGTGCCCACTTACTTTCTGTCCCAGCATTCCTGGGGAGCCTATTTCTCCCTGCAAAGTGAAAAGAGAAAAATCATCAAAATAATTGGAGTGATCTTTGACAAAGCAGCACCAATTTAGGCCCTTAAGGAAAAATTAAAAGTGCCATGTAGTGGTATTAGTTAAAAAAAAAACCAACAAACCTACAATGTGATCATCAGTAGCAGTGACAGTAGAATTATTAGAATTGTTCTGGATTTACAAGATTTTTCTATAAAGGTCCTTATATAATAACACTGCTCCTTTGTTTGATCCTCCACAGCCTGCTGCTTCTTGGCCAAAACCATACCAGTTGTGCTTCTGTCTGCAGCCACTTGGACAGTGCCCACACTTTGTCTTTGGGAATGGCAATTCTCCATTTACATCAAAAGGAATTTGCTTTTCCTTTCTTTGTTAAAGACCTCCCAACCCACAAATCCTGCTTCCTTTTTTCCCCCTCTTTTCATTTTTCTTTTTCTCTTTTCTTTTTCTTTTCCTTCTTTTTCTCTTTTTTCTTTTTTCTTTTTCCTTACAGCAATATCATCTCACTAGCTAAAAACATTTTGTCAAGCCATCACTGTTCTGTTCTATACAAGTCAGGAGTGCCACTTACCTTGGGGCAGGTGGGGTACATGGACACAGAGGACCACACAATGTGGGACCACTGCTTTCTTACCATCCCAGGAACACGACTCTGTGTCACCCCTCTTTTTTGCTATCAGAAATACCTCAGTGTTAATATGCTCATTCAGCTAAAACTCACAGCCATCCGGAAAAGTACCTGGTCTCCTTTGACTCCTTTGTCACCCCTGTCCCCTCTGGAACCCTGGAGAGAGATAACAGGGTAGTAACCGCATAATTATTATCATTTCATGAGGAAATGAAAAACATTTATCCTATGTGAGGCATTATCTGTCATGGCGCACAATACAGTCAGGTGAGGGGCACAGTAGATACCCTAAAATGTTTCCTTACTACCTTCATTGACATTACAATAGAATTAAGAGTCAGGCTGGTAGCAAAAAGCACTTATTCTCCTCAGATAATTACTTTAAATATGGGCTTCCTTTGATGTAGTACTTGAGACTTAATTGTTTCCCGAATTATCTTCATTGAAATTCAGGCCCCACTGAATGACAAAAATAAGTCTCTGTGCCAAAGGAAATGTAGCCTAAATAAACCCAAATAACAATTAAGGATCATTATACCCATGCTAGAGATGGGGAAACTTAGTGGGGTTTGCTGTAGTAACTTGTTCACAAGAAAACAGGGTGTAAGACTCATTTCTCACCCCAAGTCACAGACTGTACGCCTTCCTCAATGCATCTTTGCATTTCTTAATGAGACCTTCAGCCTTCACTCCATCAAAATTCGACTTTATTTTTAGTTACTGTTTTATACAACTGTTCCCAATTGCCAAATTACACGTTATTCTATTGTTACACTGACCTTTTCTCCTCTAGTTCCTGGAAAACCCTAAAGGGAATGACAGATATTTTAATGCTTCTCACTTTCAAGATTACCAAAGAAGCAAATTTATACCTTGCAGATTTAAAATGAAGAAAAGAAATGAAGCACAAGTAATTAATTGCATCTACTTATAACAGCAAAATAATATTTGTAGCTTATAGAAGTGCACTGAAAATAATTATGAAATAAGAATTAAAGGCAAGACAAATCAGCCCAAAAGCTATGGTGAAAAAGCCAGTTAAAGCCAGCCGATTCAATATTGCTTTTAAAACTAAAACAAGGGAAATCAAATGTAACTGAAAGTGAATGAAACTACAATTAATAATCTAAATTAATTTTAGAAATAATCTTCTTCTTTTCTTTCTCCCTGCAGAATGTCCTTAAATTACATTTAAACCCTCATCTGAGCGAAGATTACTATAAAGCTGAGTTTCCCTTTAAGAAAAATACAGCAAATTAGCTGTGTCCATCTGTTCTTTCCATTGCTACATCTGAATAATCTACATACATAATTTTTATCAAGTTCCTTAAAGCGTTGTGGCATAAATTTTGTTAAAGCAAAAGCCATGTTATAGAAAACGATGTGCAGATAACAGACCCTCCGGACCAAATTGAGCTTACTATCCAACTGTCAACACATACTCATAGCTTTAGTAGAAGATACAAACGTTCTCCAGTCTTCTGAGGTGGGTGAAAACCATTGCAGGTATGAGTTAATGGTGGAGGTATACTAAAGAACTGCAGTATTCCAATGGGATAGTTACATATTTGCTTTGCTTTTAAAATAAATTTTCGCATTATGCGATAACTTGCACCAAAGCATTTTTATGAAAAGCCAAAAATGCAGCCAAGCCCAACCAAAAAACACAGCCTTGCTTGAAGGAGAACTTGCATCTCTAGCTGTATTAGAAAAGCTATGTCTTGATAAATGCTTTCCAGCAGATTTATGAGGGAAGCAGCTGTCAGCAGAGCGTTAGAAACCAATGTCTGAAAATGCAGCATTTGCTTAACAAACCTTGGAGCCCATTGGTCCTCTGGTACCTGGCAATCCCATCACACCCAAATCTCCCTTTTCACCCTAAGGAGGTCAATAAAGAGAGTTACTGATGGGGGCTCTCTGCTGAGGTCATAGCTGAATGTCTGATTGATAGTTCAGTGTTCTGGGTTTTGTGACAAATATAGGAGACAAGTTTGACCTTCTTGTAATGCTGGAGTCAGAGTTCCTTATTGCAATTGTATTCTATCTGTGACCTCACATATTTTCTTGTTCCCCTATTTACATTTTCTTGGGTGTGTAATTTGTGCTTCAGTTTTGGTAGATGCCATTAAGTGACGTGAAAGCAAATTAGCAGCAGAAGTACATCCTTTTTCTACATAAAGTTGCATTGTTTCTTCCAAACATTGCTTCTACTGAGTTGCAGAAAAGAAAGGTATTTTGTTGCATGCCTTTATGGCTCAAAGAGGCATGATTACTTTTATCATCATTCTGAGATATAATGGACTTTACTGTGGTTTAAATACAATAAATCATGTAAAGGCTTTACAATATCCTCTCTGGCTGCTGCCAGCTAATTATACCTAAGGGCAGACTCTGCAGACATGAAGCAGCCCTACCAGCAGAACTCTCTTTCCCAGCACTAAAGAGGATTTTCATGTTGGCTGCTGCCTCAGCAGTTCAGAAAAGACCTGAAGAAACAAGGTAGAAGAAACACAGATTGGACAAGAGTGTGTCTGACAAAGAGGAAGTAGATCCAACCAAAGAAATAGAAGTCAGAGATGAGGACGTGGTTTAAAACAAACCAAAACAGTTTGCAGGGTATTTACAGCAAGAATAAAGTGCAATGAATGACTATAATGAAGACGGAGATCAGATTCTGGGAAGATGAGAGATCAGAGGAAGAAAAAGGGAAGAGAGATACAACCAAACCAAGTGAGCACAGACATCTTTGGCCTCTATTCTACTGGAGCCTTCAGGCAGGAAGTAGAAATTTATAAGGAACAGAAGAAATGAAATTAGGAACATATCCAGAGAACAGAATAGAGATGTTTCAGAAGAGACAATAAAAGCAGGAGAATGGACAATAAACATCAAATAATACACAATAGTCAACCTATAGGAATAAATATTACTCCTGAATGTGAAAAAAGCCTCTGGAAGTGCAATGAAAAAAGCTATAGCAAAGAGGTATTAAAAAAAATTTAGACAGTCTTCAGAAATATAACTAGAGCTTATATTGAAAAAACAAAACAAACAAAAAGAAGGGCAAAATGAATGAGTTTTGACTGCTCCACTCTCAGGACTGTGTGGAAAATAAGTAGTAGCATCTTCCTTCTGCTCTCACTGCTCCCACTGCAGGAAATCTCAGCACAGTGCTTTTGGGAAGACACCATTCCCTGACTCTCAGTTCAAAGTGAACTTTGGCTCCTTTTTAGTACACTGACTGAAAAACACACAGTTGCTTGCCTACATTCCCACATACTATGCAGAACATGATGTTCCTCATCTAACACAACCATAAGGAGCTTGAGGGTCTGCTTCCCAGGCATGGCTTGAATTCAGAAGTAGTTTACTATTATTCTTGCAGCAGCAAAATGTATGGCAGCATGTCCTCTGAGATGGGGCAGCAGCTATGATGGAGTGAAAGAATAGTCAAAGATTCCCTTGAAAATGCAGTTTCAAAATAAGCATAATATACCATCATTTTGCCTGATACGTGCTGGATAGATAAAAGTAGGTTATCTATCTCAAGTGTCCTAGTAGAAACTTTGTGTTCAGTGGCTCCACTGTAGATCTGTATATCTGTGTTAGGTAAAACTCAGAGAAGGACTGTTCTGCAGCTTGGTTTATAACAAATGGAGTAATCACTCTGCACTAGTATAGTATGTCCTGCCATTTCTACTGCTATTAAAACTCACTGGAATGAATGTCTGCTTGTATGGGAGTGAGGTCAAAGAACACACTATTAATCCACATGGTTTCTAATCCTTTTCCCTGAAAGTAGCCTGATATTTTCCCTTTATATTGTCAAAGTATATTCAAGCAAAGAGATCATCAAGAACAGTCATAAGAGACAATGGCCAGTTTTGAAACACTGATTCATGTGGTTGTGAAACAGCAGTGGTTATCAGTGAGTCTTCATTAGACTTGATTTTCAATTTACCTGCGACATGTTTTAAGAAGTGCTACATGGGGTTAGGCTGACAGTGCAGTGTAAGGTCTTTGCAGAGCAGTGTAAGAAATCAGGCAAGCACTGAGTGTCCTTGCACTGCTTCATCTCCTCAGTCTCCAGCAGACAGTGGTGTAGAGGCTTCCTAAGCAGCCCTTGTGTTCAGATCATGATGTTTAATAGATTATCCTGTATTAATTTTAGTCTTACCTTCAGCCCCACAGGTCCAGGCCATCCTATTGGTCCTGGCATCCCAGGGACACCCGGGGGACCTGGTCTACCCTTGAACGGAAAACATTGAT
Source organism: Phasianus colchicus (assembly GCF_987193195.1). Classification (NCBI taxonomy): domain Eukaryota; kingdom Metazoa; phylum Chordata; class Aves; order Galliformes; family Phasianidae; genus Phasianus; species Phasianus colchicus. Next base: position 19,864,369 of record NC_143441.1, on the reverse strand, counting down.
TACAACAATTCATGTAACATCATTCCTATACAAAGGTCTCTGTTTCAGAAAGGAGATATGGAAGGGCATAGTATTTTCAGGAAAATATCTGCAAATGCTTCTTTACCTTTGCCATAAAAAAATACTGTTTTACATTCATAATACTGTTTGCATTACTACTGGAGGAAATGTGGACTCACAGAAGTATCAATTTGAATCAACTGATTCAAATAAGTAGATCAGCTACAGAGAAATCTACATGTAATCGAAATAACCACTGGAAAAAAAAAAAAGTCAGTATCATTAACTTTGACCTTACTCTCATTTAAATCATACAATATAGAACAGAAAGACCTGCATCACGAAGACCTCCACACAAATGCATTTTATAGTAAGAACAGAACCAAACCTTTAGCTAAGATATTCCTCTTCTTATTCCTCCAATATTTTCATTCTGAGTGCTCATACTCACATACAATTGCTCTTTATCATCTACTACATGATTTGCAATAATTACATACAAGAAGTTATTTATCTCTTTTAACTACTGCCTGTAATTCACTGTTTGGCTAGCTCCTAAAATGCTGCAGATTAGTGCTATTCCACTGTTTATATCATTTGAAAATACAATCCCGGAAATTTGATCACAGCTTTGAAACTAACAGTGACCTCCCTTGAGCCAGGCAACTTTTAGCAGGAATTATACTGTTTTATTCTCCTTTGGGACCTACCAGTATTTGTCAGAAGTAGAAGTATACCAGAGTTTGAGGTTTGCACTCTCTTGTAACTTGATGGGTAACTCTCTCTGAGACATTAATTTTGATGATTTTTATATAGATAATACTTTTGCTTACTGTGGGATGTTTGAAATGTAGATAAATGTAAAAATCTCTTTGTTTGTATGTCTCATATTTATTAGAATCACTGATCAGTAGCTGCCTTTGCTTATTATTAGAACAGTATCTCTTCCTGGTTAGTGACTACCCCCTGCATATCTCTGATTTCATCCTGCATTTCTGTCTTCTTTTAAAATTAATTACATTAAATGGAAGCACTTTTAGTAACTGAGATAACATATTCTGTTTCATCACACGTAGAGGCACATATTTTTGACAATGTATCATGGCTCATATATCAACAAGCACAGGATTGTAGTCAGCATATTGCATTGGTGCCAAAGCTCTGGAAGTGTAATCATTAATGGCCATTCCTCCATAGGGGCTGTTGGGTCCCTCCCAGCTCTGCTTTCAAGCAGTAAAAAGTTTGATTTGGCTTTGTTGGTTTTGTTTATTTTTATCTTTTATGGTAGTCCTATACTCTGCTTCCCTTATCCACAGAGAAGTAGTTCAGGTAATTTCCCACTCTTTTAATTGTCTGGCTGGAGGTGGATGCTCTTATTAATGGAATTAACTGAAATAAACCAGCTGTGGCAGCTCTCCAGTGCTGCACCCAGAGCTCCCTGCCACCCCTTGGCTGTTGGAGCAACACAGGCAACATGAAATTCAATAATAGCCAATTTATATTCAGTGTATGCCTGTATATGTCAAGTGTTGGGCTGGTGTCCGAGGCAACACCTTCATCCATACCTTTCTTCCCGGCCTGCCAATCTCCCCCTGCCAGAGAAAGGAATGTGTTAGACATACCACATAGACCACAGAGGCTCTTTAGTCAATGCATTTATAAAGAACATTGGGAATACCTTTGCATTCAGAACTTTTTTTCCAGAAGTAAAACGAGAAGAGTTACTTTAATGAAAACTCCTGGACTTTTCCTGCACTCTCAGCCCTGAATCTACGGCCACTTCCTTATCAAGAAAAGCATGCAATTGTGCCCAGCTTCAGGTAGGCATCATCATGGTACAAATGCTTTGCAAGTCTGAAGCCATACATTAATATCTAAACTGCTTTTAACATGAGCTGGCCCACACAACCAATGCTGTGTGGGAGAGCTCTGTCCCTCATGTCCTCCCAGAGGAGGAGGTGTTTTAAATACAGAGATTAGTAAGAGCACTGACTTGGCACCCAAACTGCTCTCTCACCCATAATGTAGAGCAGGTAGTTGTCATGAGAAGCCATAAAAAAATATTTTAAGATTGAAAATCAACATTGGAAGATAAAGCGTTAAATGATAGCTTCAAATCCATCCATAGATTTACATTCAAATAAAGCAAATCCCCACATGTATTTATGTCCCATCATAGACTAAACAGACATGAAAAAAAGTACATGCTACACCTTCTCTCCAATCTTTTCCCTTGACTTCTCAAAACCACACCAAACTTCATAACAACAGGCACTTACTTTCTCCCCTTTTGGTCCCATTATACCAGGAATTCCTTGTGGACCCTGGGGAGAGAAACAAATCATGTTATTGAGCTGTATCTGTGAGAAGGCACCGGGAGGTTGCCTTCCCTCAACCCACGGCCCAGTGGGTGTCAATGAGGAATGATGTAAACCCACAAAGTGAGGGTGTTGAATGTGCTATTTGAACACTCTCCAAATGCCAGGTCTGTGTCATTTTTGAAGGCAACCGGAGAGTTGCACTGACATGGGAAGTGCAGGGGCATCTCCTAGATAAAGAAAATAGGAAGAAAAAGGACCTAAGGCATAGGAAAGATCATAGACTCATAGAATATCCTTAGTTAGAGGAAACCCACGAGGAAAACTGAGTCCAACTCTTAGCTCTACACAGGACCATCCAAAAATTAGGTTCCATATGTGAAAGTTTTGACCTGATATTTCTTGAAATCCATCAGTGTGAGACCATTATCACTGCCCTGATGCTCAGCCACCCTCTGGTGCACAACCTCTTTCTGATATCCAACCCTCCTGCTTAAACAAATCCTAAATTTCTAGTTAAACAGGAAATTTAGCTTTAATTTTTTTTATTCTCTGCAGTCTCCTGCTGCTTAGTGTCCAGCCCAGATTTAAGCTGTTCAGGGGAAATACTTGTTTTCTGTGAGTGATTTAAAAAACCATGAATCTGCATTTCCCATGTAGTGTGAAGATGCCTTTCAAAGATAAACAGTAACTTTTTGAACATCTTTTCTTACTTCCCTGAAATTATAACAGAATGAAGAGATGTGACTTTGGGAAGCTGGACATAAATAATGGGCAAGGATGACATAATTTAAAACTCATGGTTAGAAAAGACAAAAAATGTCTTTGAAGTAAAGATTGACCGAGCCTCACACATCTGTTTAAGCCACAAAACATTAAGATATTTCTCTCTCTCATGTGAGGCGTATTTCCCTTTCAGAAGATTTCTTAATTCATGGAGACCTTGAATCCCAGCTCAGAAAAAATAAAAATAAAAAAAATCAGGAAAACAGCTTTGTTTCTAGAGTGCTTCAGTCAAGAGATCCCCTTTTGTTTCTGAATGACTAAGGGAAATCCCATGAGCCATCCTGAAAGGAGCATTATGTTCACCATACAAATTGCTCACTTCAGGTTTGGAGCCTGGCTGTCTTATACCATGCAAAACACAATGCAAACTGTACATGAGCAGCAGCAAACTGTATTCTCAAATGTAAATTACTCCAACTATTTTAGTCGGCAGAGTTATTTTAGGCTTTCAATAGTGTAAATCAGAATGTAGCTAATTATAGTCTGAAACAAATTTTATCTACTTTTTCTCATTTTATGCTAGGTTAAACATGGGAGGAATTACATGCAGAGTCACATCATTATAAATTTGTTTATAAAATAATTCTCCTTATTATGACAAATTCACACATTTATAGCAGAAAGCAATTCAAAATTAATTCTTAGATTATTTTCAGTAACAGCAGCATTTATTTTCCCATGACCACTGACATAAGTTTGTTGTCCAGAGGATTATTGGCTCTAATGTTGTCCTTCTAGAAAAAAAAATCATACTTAAAAATTCCAAAGCGATGTTAAACATATCCTACTGTCTATGTTGTGATACAATCTGTTGGCCTACTCCATTTAAAAACATTCTTGGCGGGATTGCAGATAATTCAGTTGTGAGGTTAATCATCACTTGAATCTTGCAGAACAACAGAATGGATATTATGGTTCTCCCCATAATCAGAGATGGTATAAAGAGGTTTTTTTTTTTTTTTCAAAAAGATAATCTGGTGAAGACTGAAAAAACAACAGCTTCTTCCACATGTGTTGCAGCTCTAGATGGTGGCCAGACACACCACAGGGCTGCTCCACAACGCAGAGAAGACTTTTCTCAACACTGGGCAACACAAACATCAGTTTTACCATCACTTCTCCATGTCTCCTAATTTACATGCTAAATGACTTTCCCTTATGTTTTATTCTATATCGGATGGTACAGACTGGAATGAAAAAGCATGTGGGTGGCATTCTCCTCAATTTGGAGACTTTTACAGAAAACTCTCCTTTACACATGGAATATTTTCTCAGTAGATTTCTGAACTCCTGCCCAAACTGTACAAAATGTAGAAAATGAAAGAAGAGATCAAATGGGCTGCCCAGCAAGCCAGGGGCAGAGACACACTGGAAGACCCTACATCTCCTGAGCCCTTCCAAAAGCCCTTATTTGTCCCCAGCCTGCACCATATGTATTTTCCTTTTCAGGGAGGTACTCCACTAACCTTCAAGTTCATTGCATCTCAGTTCTGCAGGCTTTCTTCTCATGTAACAAGAGTCTAAAGCAAAAAAACCAACCAACCAAGAGCCTCAGAAGGAGGTGATAGCACCTTTGGGGTTTTTTAGGGTTGCTACCCACTGTAAAACTCCGTGAAAATGAAAGCTGAACTTGAAACTTGGAATATTCAGGGCAGGGATGAGAACACAAGGTAAAAAACCTACACGATTTATGCATTGTCATGTCAAAATGAAATTAAGCCAGAGCTTGATATGCTTATTAAGCTATAAAAGGCATTTACAGAAAACGTTTAACAGCATTATAAGGACTTCGGAGCGAGTGAGAGAGTACTGTGGTTTGGTCACAAATGCATCACTCACCTGGGGGCCAGGAGGCCCTGCAGGGCAATGTGACTCGGGCAGAGAGAAGGCCTGTGTTGTCTGGAGCTCTTGACACAATTCCTTCATGTCCAGATCAAGCAGCCTCTACGTAAGATAAAACGTACGAGTGAGCACTTACAGAGAACATGGAAAAATACACAGCCACTACAGCCTGAAGAGCACTTATTCACTGCCTTAGGGAGAAGCCTGTGATTTGTCACGAGGTTATCTTCACGGATGCTTCAACATTATCACTTCAGCATGGTGTTCTGTCCCATGTTTCCTCCTCCTTTTCCAGGCGCGCGCCGCAGCTGGGCTATCGTGTCCCCCCTTAGCCAGCGTGGGACCCAGGGCTATTCTTAGCCTTGACCCTGCTCCTTCCATCACGCTTCACAAGTGGCAACTCCTCTCCAAAAATAGCAGCTTTGCTCTAATAATACAGGCTGCACTCAGCGGGGATATGGGCAGTGTGAACTTCGCTCCAGTAGGTATCAACTAGGCATACATTCACTGCTGACCAGAGGCAATTCCCTTAAAGACCAATGGATCTCTAATCATTTGACTTTAAAATTGGGCTTGCATGAGCAAACTGGTATGCTTATGTCCTATCAGAAAAGATATCTATCTCCCCTGGAAATAAAAACAAGCACTGAGGCAGAAACACTGGGTTAATAAAGTTGCTCTACGTCATCCAAGTGAAAAGCCATTTTCCGGAAAAATTCCAACCATAAATTTCAAAGCACAGAGTCCTCACTGAGAATTCACATAGCTCCCACTTTCCTAGTAACCACTTAATTTAAGTATTATTATTTTTTTTTATGGGGAGATGATGCCAGGAGTAATTTTACATTCAGATTACTTTCTGGAATATTTGGTTGTGGTCCCATACTCATCCTCACTGAGGGGCCTGAAACAATACACCATGTTTCCTAAGGGGATCTTTTCTCTGAGTCTTCTTCCCCGGGAAACCATGGCTCAGGCAGGAGAGGGCTAGGGATGGGCTAGGCAAGGGATAAGAAAGGGAGAGGCAATTAGGTTTTGGGTTAGGGGAATAATACGCTGAGCTCAATCCCATTATCTTTGAAGACAACAGGGGATTTTATGCTGTATTTTTTCTTGGATTAGTTCTCATCAGAAATTTTTCTGATCACTACTTATATAGTGCTTGTGATAATTGCTATATTTGGATATGGTAAATGAAGAGTAGAATTAAGAAATAGGATTTACTAGTAGGTGGAAAAATTCATTATGTTGGGATGGAAAACATATTGGAGGTAACAGGCCTTGGAAATAAGTGCATGTGGTCAAACTGCTCTATCATATACCCACTGTATACCATGTGCTGTTTACGTTAACATGTGTGGATACATACATATCATATAAAGCAGGAATATCTATATGTGTGTGAGTGAAAAATCCACATCAGCTACTCAAACACACCCTTCATTTTTGCAAAATAGTGGGAATAGATTCCACAGAAGGATTTCAGGACCTTTATATAGCAAAGGCAAAAGTGATGCAAAATAGGACATCTGTAGCCAGATCCGTAGCTCTCATAGCCAGAGGTGTTTGCTGAGTGACACCATGAAGAAGTGCTCAGAAAGGATGTGTCAGTCTTTGTCAAAGATCAAAATTCATGTAAGAAGAAGAGGAAGGCCCCTCGGCCACACTTACAGAGCTCCAGTCGTGCCTGAAGCGCGGTGGTGGGAACATGGGCGGTGGCGGCGGGATGAGGAAGCAGCATGCTCTGTGGGTAGGCTGCTTCTTCTGTTCCAAACAAGGAAGATCTGTTCAATACAAACACTCATCCGTTGTCTTGAACACCACAAATATTTCTCAAAGAATAAGGTGAGATTCCATTGCACAGCACTTTTCTACATCCTGCGTACGCAGAAGCATCCAAGCAAAAATTTCAGATTCCATGCAGTCCCTCAAATTTACAATGTCCCTCATATTCTGAAGGCTATGCTGAGTCCCAAACTCTTAACGTGGCTATGAAATAGGTCGATTTTCATAGAATCACCAAGGTTTGAAAAGACCTCCAAGACCACCCAGTCCAACCATCCAGCTATCACCAGTATTTCCCACTTAACCACGTCCCTCAGTACAACATTTTTTTAAATACCTCTAGGGATGGTGCCTCCGCCACCTTCCTGGGCAGCCCATTCCAGCATCAAACCACTCCTTTGGAGAAGTTTTTCCTAACATCCAAACTGAATCTCCCCTGGCGCAACTTGAGGCCATTCCCTCTAGTCCTCTCACTAGTTACACAGGAGAAGAGGCCGACCCCCACCTCTCCACAAACTCCCTTCAGGCAGTTGTAGAGAGTGATGAGGTCTCCCTTGAGCTTCCTCTTCTCCAGACCAAACAATCCAATTCCCTCAGCCACTCCTCGTAAGAGCTGCACTCCAGATCCCTCACAGCTTCATTGCCTTTGTCTTGAACACACTCCAGGGCCTCTGGAGTATCACTACAAAAATATCTTTCTTGTAGTGAGGGGCCCAAAACTGAACACAGTATTCAAGGTGCAGCCTCGCTGAAAAATACCAGAGAGCCAATGTTAGGAAATGGGTTGAAATACCTATTTCTCTCTCTCACTCTCCCTCTTGTTGTTGTAAAAGTCTATCAGAAACAGCATCTTCTTGTTCCCATCAAATGCAGTAAATATTTATTTGTGCCTGTTGGCTTTTCCTCTGAACACTGGCAGCCAGAACGGGTGTCTGTGAAAGGAGGGGTGGCAGGGAGCCAGATACTGTAGGAAGAAAAGCCTATGGTAAAGTATCTGGTATTAATTGAAAATCTCCAAATTAAGTTTATAGGAAGATAAACTTGGCAAAATTGCTATATTTGTGTGCAAATTGGTTGCAGGCCAGTTTTTGTCACATCTTAGGGTAAGACAGATTTCTCTAAGGCACAGAGATAAGTCTAGGTTTTCAAATGTCTCAGAAAATGTATTACATCATGTTTCACTACCCAACATTCATGGGGACAGCATTTCCCCAGTCCTGATGCACAGAAAACAGCTGTCCAGATGAGTGTGCTTGTTAAGTCCTCAGAGTGGCTGCCCAAGCAGCAGCTCGGGTGCTCTCTCAGCTCATTCGGTGTCAGTAACAGACCCACTGGCTATGGCAGGGGTCACTTCAGGCATGTAGCCACTTGTACATAGAGGCCAGTTGCAGTTGGTTCCACTAATGCCGGGTTAAATCAGACCTTGCCTGTAGAGACAATCTATGCACAGGGTCCAAGGGAATGCATTTCATAAACTTCATTTCAGTTACCTTTCTTAACAAGAACATTTATCACAAAGTTCCATTTCTTTCCTTTCTCAAGAAAAAAATCACTGAAGATTGCTACTGGCACCAGACCAGAAGTGATTTATATTATGCAGGCTTTTTTCTCTAACAGAACTATTTGAAATGATACCTTTGAGAGGTGAGACAAAGGGTCCACAATAAAGACTCCTCCTGAACTTTTCCTCCCAAGTTTGAACTTAACAAAAAAAGCTTCAGTTCACACACGCAATAAAATACAGAGATAAACAATACAGTCTGACCCTGACTTCAGTTACTGTTACACAGCTGTAACAAAGGTCTTGAATTTTAAGCCTACATACTTCTCTGGTTATCTTAATTTCGGGACTGTATTTGAACATGTTGCATTGGGACTAAAATGCATATTGTTAAAAAAACAATGTGCAGCTTGTAATCTAAAAAAGACATACAATTTGATTATGATATTATCTTAGGCTACATACCAATATCATGCTGTCTTTTAGTAATACATTATTCCATGGTCTAGATCAATTTCAGTAAGTTTATTATCATTCAACATGAATAAGAACACCAGAGCTGGTCTGACATGGCTTAATTGCTAAAAGATCGCTTACAGTCACTGCAGAAGAAGGTTTGCACTGCTGCAGTTGTAATACTACTTAAAAATAAAAATAATATAAAAAAAAGAAATTAGGAAATTAAATATTTCGTACTTTAAATATTTAGCAAGGATAAGATTAACTATAAATGTTTTAACTGTATACTTACCATGTCCTCATGAGTAAAGTCAAGATCTGGGTTATAAAATATTGGGATACTCCTTTTCTTGAAATCTAAGTTTGAAATTCTTTGGAACATTTTTTTTATGAAAACCATTAGAGCTAACAAAGTTGGCAGCAAAATAGCCATTGATTTCCTTGTTAGGCTAGCTGGCTGTAAGCAAATGCAATTTATATCGTTAGGCTCCAGGTCAGCTTTGTTTGCTAAATACAGCTTCATAACACTCTAGTCCCCATCAGTGGAAAAAATCTCAGCCCAAGAATAGGGCTGTCAGTTTTCTGTGAAATGCAAAGGCCCTGCCTACACAGGGGGTTTGTTTACACATCTTGTATAGAAACTGCCCTTCCAACATCTTTGATACCAAAGAAAGTATTCAATAAGAGAAGGAAGACAAAATGAAAAACTCCTTATTGAACTCATCTAAATGGCAGTTGGTTTCAGAGAGCATGACAATTAAAATAATCAGCTTTAAAATAGAAATTCTTAAGAATTTTCAAACTAAAATTATTTTTACTGTTCAAAAAGTATTCAAGAAAGTGACTACCTCAATTTATAGGTATAGGAGTAGTGGTTGCTTCAAGAAATAAGGTATTTTAGATAGGCTGTTGCATTGTCTCACTACATTCCTGCAGACTGTTTGCTTCTGGTGCTAGCTGGAAGTCAAAAGCTGTGATGTGAGATAGTCCAAGGCAGAGCCAGAGAAGAGATGGGCACTCCCCAGGCAGTGCCCTCCAGAGCAGGGCTCGTCCAAGGGCCATGAGCCCTCCTAGAGCTGATCCTAGAGCTAACCTAACATCGTAAACCCCTGTGGCAACTACAAAGGCAATAGAGAGAAGTGCTGCACCAGGTTCAGCATAGATTTACAGGATTCCATTGCATTAAACGGTATGTAAACTGGGAAAATGACCTCTGCGCTGCAAACACGAAGGTGTAGGCTAGCTGAATCAAGGACAATGGCAGGATAAAAGGGCATGGCATGAAAAAAATATTTAACATGTGTTTCCCTCCCTATTTGCAGCCACATTCATCTCACAGACCCTGACCAGAAGCTGAGCTGCTTTCCAAAGCTGTTTCCCCAGTAGCTGCACAGTGGCCAGCCAACCGGAGACCTCTGGCCACTGACACCCAGTCCCAAGTGCTTCCCCACTTGGATGGTGGTCAGAATTAATAATAATCGAGCTGGGCAGATGAGTTAGTTAATGCATGTGGGCTTGCCTGACTGAAACTGAGAGCTCATCTATTTTGCTGCTGTTCATTCAGGCTCCTCTCAACTGCCTTGCAAGGATAGCAGCTCGCCACAGGCAGCAGTCATCAGGTATTACCCTGTGTATCTATTGCAAGGTCACCACTTCTTCCCTTTGAAATCAGAAAACATTAAGAGCTGCCAAAGTGCTCATTCCCAGGGCAGGGAGCAGCATGAGGAGGCATGGGTGAAGGTGGGCAGGTAGATCTGGGATGCTCCAGACATGAGCTCATGTTTGGAGCTGGGTCAGACAGCTGGGCTCAGGAATGGTTACATCTCTCAGTGTCCTCATGAACATAAGCCTTATGGCCTAAATATACCCTTTCCTATGTATCAGGTGATGTAAATATAGCAATGAAATATAGCAAGTCTACAGCTTATGCACTGATATCTGTGCTGGGGAGGTACTGCAGGAGCTACAGGATGGAGCTATCTCCCCATCCCCTTTGATGAAACAATAAATACTCCAGCAACTGACAGAAATATGAAAATACTGTGTCAGAAATCCTAATCCCCAAGGTGGCTACCAGCTGTGGAAGAAGTTACACATATTTCACCAGCTGGCACACAGACTGAAGCTGTCATAATAAATAAATACATAGAGATGTTTAAAATGAGCTGGTGCTCAAAAGCTCTTGCAGATAGCATGGACCCTGGCATGCTGCCTAGTCAGTATTCACTCAGACAGTTTGGGTTTGCTTCTATTGACTTTCACTTGCTGAGGTCCAGGGCTCTAGACACAGCTCACAGATGCTGGCAGCTCTATATGCTTCTTTTCCATGCATGAGAATTTGAGGCACAGAGAAGTTAAGCAACACCTCCACAATCATGGATAACTTGATAACAGAACCAGAGAGTTTAGTCCTGTCAATTGCAATACTTCATCCCAATAATTTTATGAATCAATTATAAAACTCAATTTCTTGTCAACCTAGAATGATGTTACAAATACAGTTAGTATTAAAGAGCTTAGTACCACCCCTAGAAGAGCCTGAAGCCCTAAGTCTTCATGCGAGATGGCTGCTGGGTCAACCTCAAGGCTTCTGCCTGCTATTCACCGTCACACATTCCCACTTTATCTGTGAGATCAGTAGCACCAGAGCAGACACCAGTGCCATCCCTCTCCAACTGCAAGACTGCAGGGCTGGCCTGGATCAGAAGTGTGCTTGATTTTGATGTTGGTCCACTGTGCGCTCAGACAGTTCCAGACAATCCACCGGGGGACATGGATGTTGCTGTACACTCTGAAAGGCACCAGAGAAATGCTTTTAAACTCCTGTTAGAAACTTTGATACCATGGACTACATTAATGCCTTGTGACTGCCTCACAGCAACAGAATCACAGCCCAGCTGACTTTATTCCCTGGCCTTTCACAAAGAAATAGCTCTGATCAACTTGCTGTTGTAAAAAATCATGGCTTTGTAGGTTGGAGAGGCGAAGAGAGTCCACTGACACTTTTCCATAGGCAGAAAACCAAAACTGCAGCCCTGCCTTCTTTAAATGAAGCATCCCCATATATTTTCATGCAAGCCTGGTTACATGTATACTGGCAAAAATGAGTAACAGATGCTTTTCTCCTTCCACCCACTCTGTCAGTCCTCTTTTGCACTCTTCCTATACGCATCTTTTTCCTACATCCATCTTCTATTCCAAATCCTCTCTTCCCACTATAGTTGCCGGCATACAAAGAGTATTCCCCTGATACCCTTTTCATTAAATAGATGATTCCTTGGAGAAGAGAAGGGAAGAAGCACATTTAGGATAGTTTCTGTGAATTCCTATTGGCTTTTTCTCCCTCTCCTATTCCTGATCCTTCTCAAAGAATTCCTCTTGAGGGCTGAAAGGGCTTTTCCCATTTTCTTCTACCTACTATGCTACAGCATGAAATAGGTTAGCAAAGCCTCCACGCTAAAAAATTGCAATGATCTATAAAACATTCAACACACTTTCCATTTTAGCCAGTACACTGTACATTTTCTTTCTTTGTACATGTCTCAGCCCTATAGTTTCCATGCTGCCCTGTATGCCCAGCATTGCCAGCCAAGACAGCACCATGCCAATTCCAGTGCTCACATCTGCCCCAGGTGGCAGAACTTGTTCACCCCAAACAAGTCTGAGGTGCCCTCTCCAGGAGAACTCCTGTAGCCTGAAGCCAAACACCTGCTTCGCTTGTAACACAAGGCATGTCCCACAAAAATAAAATGGAACTGGCCACCAGCTTGTCCCATCTGCCAGTACTTTGGGAGTCCTGGTTTGGTATTTCAGGATGCTTATCAGCTTACCACTAGAAGCCAGCTGTGCTGACCTTTATATTAAACCAGGGTGAAATAGGAACGCCTGGTCCTTTGACCTGATCTTCTACATTTCCTGCACTAAATGAAGGTTCATGATACTCATCCTAAGCAGCAAATAGCTGAGCCCTTTCTATTTGCATTTTAGCCAATTTTGTTATTTTATTTTTTTACAATTTGTGTCTTTTCAGTCAGTAATCCAGATTCAAATAGGTTGTGCCCAGTGAAACAGGGAGCTCCCTTCTTTTGGGAAAGCAGAGACAAAGGCAGAGAAGGTTTTAGGAATACTGCCAGTAACATTCAGTCCTGTTTCATTCCTTTAATCAACCATACTTTTTTTTTTTTATATAAGGCTTTGTGTTGATATTGATCTCAGGAAAAAAAATCAATCAAGTGATACATTTGTATGATACATAAAAGGAAGTTTGGGTCAGAAGAAGCACTGAGATACTGCTCTTCTCCAGCTCCTGGAGGTATGTCAAATACTTTCCGTCTCCATGCAAAGCCCAAGAAACCTGCAGCATGGCTGAGCAGAAAGAGGAAAAGGAAAGAGAGGATCACAGAGAATCATAGAATTGTTTGAGTCGGAAAGAACTTCTAAAGGTCATCTAGTCCAACTCTCTGTATCTGCGCAGTGCCCCATCCAGGCTGACCTGGAACGTCTCCAGGAATGGGGCTTCTACCAACTCTAGGGGCAACAACCTGTTCCAGTGCCTCACCATCCTCACTGTAAGAAACTTCTTCCTTCTATTCAATCTAAATCTCCATTCCTTTAGTTTGAAGCCATATCCCCTTGTCTTGTCACAACAGATCCTTCTTAAAGATCCTATCCTCTTCTTTCTTACAGCCCCCCTTTAGACACTGAGGGGCTTCTCTCACGTCTCCCTGGTGCCTTCTCTTCACCACAGCCACGTTGCACTATTAATCCCTACAGCACTTTCCTTGAGTTGATGCTTCAGCACCAGGAGAATCACTGTTTGGTGCTGACATTGCATTCAAAATACTTCTAGGAGAAACGATGCACTGTTGCTTGAGTCTGATGGGACTCTAACATGGAGCTGGCAGCAAAACAGAAAATGATGCAGATTGTTATTCTTTCCCTAATTATTCTACATATGTGCTTCTCCCTACCAGTTGTTTATGTCGGCTTTACAGTTAGCAGCTTGTGACATGTGAACACTTATATTTGTAACCTAACGCTACAGAAAGATGTGTGAGAACAGAAATAACAATAGTTCCAGCCCAGAGGTTTTCAGATACATTTGGAAAATATTTACCTGTAATCTTCCAATTGTAGGAAAGACAAAGAACATCTTTGCTGTCGATTGTGGTTCGTTGTAGAGTTTGCAAATATAGTGCTGAAATCTATTCTTTAAATGCAAAACTACATCCTGGTGCCAGATTCAAATAATTAAATCAGCTAACAGTCACAGAGTATTCAAAAAATCATTAAAATAACTGAGAATTTAAATGGAATTAATTCACTTTCTGTACACACTATGAGATTTCTACTAGAAAATAGAGAACTAACTGGAGAATTTAGCAAGCTGTGAGGAGCAGAGCCCAGCAGCAGCTCATACCAAGGGCTGCCCATATCATAAACTACTGCTGCCTGAAAGATAACTGGCCAGAAAACAAGCCTGTGAGCCCCAAGCACACTCTCTCTACTTTGACACTATACCACCCTGAGAATTATACCTTTACATGTGGCACTACTGCTCTAAAATATTCCTCCTTATCTGCAATTATTGTTATTCTATCTTGACTGGTGCAGATTTAAGGACTCAAAGAGTTTTTGTATCTCCCTGCTACACAGCTGGGTTGCTGATGAAATATGAAGGTACACTTTTTCCCAAAGAACCAGTGCCGACAACCCCAGGCTATGCATTTCCCTTTTAGTCCTTATTTCCTCTTCCACTACATTGCCACAAGATATATGAACTTTCCCCCTTGGAAGGGCCTATTCCCTAGGCTGTTTTTTTTTGTTTGTTTGTTTGTTTTGTTTTTGTTTTTGTTTTTTTTTTTAAGATGATAACAATTTATATGTCATCTCTGGGCACTGAAGTATGTTCCACAGGAGAAAAATCACTGCATAGGAAAGGCCAGGCCACACGAGCATTAGGGAGATGAACTCTGTGTTTGTCTGGCTGGACCCTACTAGTTTCAAGACAAGGTAAATTATGGATGGATTTAGTTGTTTTTTAAGGGATGCCTTTTTTCAAGCATTACGCTTCTCTAGATGCTATCTTAAAAGCTATCTGAAATGACTGCGGAAATCTAATGGCTGTGTTATTAAATGCTATAGGGCTTTTCCCCAGATGATGACTGCACTACCCTTGGCCCACAGAATCATATTATTCAAACATTTCTAAATGAATGATCTGTTCAAACCACTGGGGGTAAAATACAGTGTTAGTTCTGTGTATTTCAAAAGCTTTGCTTAAACAACCAAACAAACAACCAAACATAGGTGAAATCACTCATATCACTACTGCAATTTAGTCCAGAAATCTGTTGTCCTGCATAGGCTGTCCTGCTCATCACTGTTCTCTGTCAGAATCATAGAATCATCAAGGTTGGAACAGACCACTAAGATCACCCAGTCCAACCACCAACCCATCCCTACCATGCCCACTAACCATGTCCCTCAGTGCCACAAATGCCTTGAGTATAAACCACTTGGCTGTGGTAACACAGAAACATGAGAGAGACGTAGAGAGAAAGATCATGCACATTTAACTCTATGTCTAAGTTGATTTTATGCACAGTTTTGGAATGTGCACCCTTTTGGAGGCTGTCTTAATGTCAGAAACATGGGAGGATCTGAAGGCAAAACTGATGCCTCCCTACAAGTCTCACATGAACCATCCCAAATTTGATGCAAAAGAAATCTAGGATTCTAGTTAGAGGCATCTTTCAGCTATAAATACTCTGCCACAACATGATGAGAATTCCTCCAAGCAGAGATGGGGCTGGAGTTCTTGTTCCCCTTCTCCTTCCTTTGCACAGAACGTGGGTAGAGGGGAGTCTTGCTAATCACACTGTAAAACCTGCTAAGTGGGATTTCCAGTGCCCTGGCTCAGCTGACAACTAATTTGCTTTGCCTTTGCCTAGCAGGGATTTTCCATGCAGTGGACACTTGTTTGCTATGTGAGCCATCCGAATATTTGTTAGTGTCATAGCCAGAGCCAGATGATGTTTATTCTGCTAACATCCAGTCGAGCTCCAGCAGCACTCATTGAGGTCAGGGCTTTATTTATAGAAGCAGATATACATTGAGATTCACTTTCTTTCCCTTGCTGTAATCCACCTAGGATCATCCAAAATAGAAAGAAACAGGCAGACGTGCAAGTAATACACTATTTGGGCCAGGTCCTCTGGCAGCACACATTAGTGCAGCACCAAACCAGTGGGAGAAAAAGCATTTTATTGTGGCTGAGGCTCCTCTCTGTTATTTCTCACTGGGAAGGGAAGGGCATAAAACCAGAAATAATAAAGCAAAAGCCACCAAGCAAGAAATATGTCCCAGATCTGCAAGGGAATTTGTCACTCCTATGCTCTCAGTTGCTGGGAAGTGCAAGAAGCAGCGTGCAGGTCCGAAGGAGGCAAAGCAAAGAGACTAAAAGCGATTTACCTGCTGAGACTGAGAAGGCATTGTCAGCGTAGGGGCTCTGAGAGAAAGCCCAGCAGGAGAGAAGCTGCAGGTACAGTCCCCAGGTGGCCATGCTGAGGGTGGACATGCTGCCAGCCGCGGGCACGGCAAGCTGCGGGCTCTGCTCTGCCTCCTGCTCGCTTCCTCTTCCTCGCCGGCCGCGCGTCTGTGCGGCTGTGTGGCTGCGTGTGTGCACGGCTCTCGCCCGCTCCCTCTCTCGCCGTGCCTTCAGGAAGAAGGAATGCCAACCATTTCCCATTCACTCTTCTCCTTACACTAGGCACGGTTATATTTAACTCCCGCGCTGGATCAGTTGCCCCCATTGTGGATGTTAGCTGCTAAAACGGTGGCGGGGGGGATTCTGTTTGGGTCACAGAAGCAAAAAGGCACTTTGGTCGATAATAATAACGAGCTGGAAAGAGGGAGATTATCAACTGGACTATAAACAGCATCTGCTGGTGCCGTTGACTAGACACCGACGTCAGGAGGGCTAAAATGCCTGAATGATCATCTTCTACAGGTCGCTAATTGCCTTAATGAGTGAGACGAACAGTGATGTGATGTGTTTATGGCTGGCAGCGCTTTGCAGTCGCGCACAGAGCTGAGCGATACCACTGAGGGTCTGCAGCCACAGAGCAGATCAGTATTTGGTGCTATAAGTGAAGATGCCGCATCCCTACTAGTGATGCATTGTACAACTGCAAGGAGTGCACTGACAGCATGCAACAGGTGAGAGAAACTATACAAATATCACTATGGATTGGTTATAGTCAGCTCTTTAGCAATGGCAGCACACTGGAGGCAAATAGAACTCACATTTTTGGAAAAGCAACCCGTGCCTTTGTCACCTGCACGACAGCCTGGGGCCTCTGTGCATTGCTCCAGCCAGCAAGGTTTTGCAAATAAGCTTCCACAATGAGAATAAGAGAATAAGAGGCTAGAAGATGCATGAACAATGGAAAAGAGTCCTTGAAATGCAAAAGATTCACCTCTGGAAATGTTTGACCAGCTCAACACTCATTCAAAGCAGTGACTAATTTCAAATCCCTCTGAAATCCTCTTGCAGTCTTGTAGAAACTGAAAACTTGGTAGAAGTTTGTAGTACAAAATACATTGCTTGAAAAGGAAATTAATGAATCCAATACCACCATGAAGCACCAAAATCAGACAGTAGGACACATACTTTTCCTTTCTTCCACCACCCTGTTATCAGCTTGTGTACTTCGGTCTCCGAACTAGAATGGAAATGCATGATCAGATAAAAAAAATATGCAATGACATCTTACATAAAGAATAGTGCAAGGATTTCCATCACAAATTACATTCACCTTTGTGACACAAAATAAGGTAGGGACCAGGAAAATATCTTGCACTCACAAGGATGAGTGCTTTCCTGAAATGACCAGAAGCAATACAGAAAACCAGGGCTGAGCTCCAAAAGAAGTCAACTTTGCATTCATTTTTTAATAGAAATGTTTGGTCCATCTGTTCTTCAGTAAAGAAACCTGATTGAAAATAGATGTTTTGTCAGCTTTCTTCTCTTTTTTTGACTTAACATCTCCACCACTCCAAAGCCTGAGCCTGCTTTACTCGAACCAACTCGGTCAATGCCTCGGTCAATTTCCTTCTGTAAGCACACACCTGAGGCAAACACTCCATCTTCCAAAAGAAAGCCTGAAAGGAGATGTTCAGATTTAGATTTGAAGAGATCTCTTTGTCGTGATGTAGCTGTAGTTCACCATAGTTTTTAGGGGAACTACCATGAGGTCATCAGAAAGGAGAGCCCTTGTTGCAATCATCAGGGGCAGGTGTTTGTTTTGGTTTTAAGATACCAGCCTTACCAGCTGAAATTGCTGGCAAAGCTGCTGAGAGTTTCAGTGGGAGAAGAATGAAGTCGATTAGAAATAAAGCAGAGAGCAGCTGTATGCTTTCTGATAGGACTTTGTGATAACTGGCAAGCCACAGTAGATGACAAGGACACACACACACAGAGGGCTGCTTCCTGGTCTCTGGGGCATCGGCTCATGTGACAGAGATGATCCCAAGGAGAAGTGCTACCACACAGCAATGTGTCTTACACAGTGTGAGAAGCTTGACAGATGTACGTTTTTCAGCCCCTGAGCTATCTATGCTCTGTGAACTTGCTCAGCCAAGCAGTTCATGCCTCCAGTCATTCCCATGTGTTCATAAAGTCAATGGAAAGCTTCTGCTCCCTTCAGAGGGAGCTGCATGACATAGCGAAGGCTGCTGCTCTGAGAACAGAAGTCCTTGTCTCTATCATGCATATAGTATTAATAATGTTTTTATCTTTCTTCTATATTCACTGCAACTGCTATTAACACTGAAGGGAAGATCCACATTAACGTGATTAACGTGATTTAATGCTGAAGATTCTATAATTTTTTTTGAATAAAAAGAGTCTTTTTCTTTTTCATGAGATTATTCAGTTGCTAGGAACAAGAGGAGCGTGTACTACATGATTTGTACTTGTGTCTTACCAGAACTGTTGCTTTAATGCCAAGAGTGCTCATCAAATAGAACACTATGTTTTCAGTAGAACTTCTATTTCAGATGCTGTTAGCTTAAGAAAGAAACACAGGACAGTACAGACACCATGTGCTTTTCAAGTCTTATGAGATACCACCATGGCCTAAAGTAAGAACAATGTTTGGAAAACTTGGCTTAAAAATCTTTCAACTGCGAGAATCCCAGAAACCAAAATCATCTCCAATCTGATATCCAAAGAAATGGAATGCCATAGTGTTATTACACGGAATCAACTGCAGTTTAAAAAGTCCTATTTTGAGTAGATGCCATAACAGCTAATAAAATGTCAAAAGCCAACTAGCATTTACATATATATTCACATTTAAAGCCTGACCACTTTACCTGTTGTTGCTTGATCTCTTCAGCCCAGAGATGAGCCCTTAGAAGCGGATGAAAGATCCTGCTGATCTACCATGTAAATAGAATTTACGAACCTCTCTCTTCTGTGCAAGAATTAATGAATACTTGTTAAAAAGAAGGCTGTTTCTCAGATCTATTCACTTTCTATTGGCAGATTCTTTATCAATAAAGAAAATGCAGGAGTTCAGACAAAATATCATTAAACTCAAGGTTCTGAATGAGCACAGTTCTATTGAAAGGGAAAAAGATAATCACGACTTTCCAGTTCAAAAGACTCAACACTCTTCTGCTGAGTGGGGCAAAGGTAAAACAGCAACCCAGTCTTAATCCAATAATTCAATGACATGATATCTGCAAAGTAGAACAGAGGAATTCTGCTCATTCAATTAGCGTGGGAGATGGAAAAGATTGTTTATGATTATATTTTCCTTGTAAAACTTGTTAGTTATTTAGCAACAATAGTTTCTCACAATAAAAATAACTGCTCAAGTTCACACACCTGCATGGTTTATGCCTAATACTTGGATTTAGTACTTGGACAGCGTAGCTAACATTTATCACGTTCTTGCTGATGAACTTAGATTTAATATGGAAGCCTGTACAGAAACAGACCCACAAAATGCAATGGAGAAAACTCACCACGCTGACTTCCCAGCTCCCCTGTGCCACCCACCCAGCCAGGTACCAGGGCCCTGTGCAGACATGAGGGTGAACCAGCACCCAGTCTTGAGGTGAGCCACTGCATGAGTGCATCCAATGGGCAGCACATTGATGCCTAGCAACTTCCTACAGCATTAAAGAGTTATGATTAAACATTAAGGGATAATGCCAAGTGTTTTCCATCAAAGCTATGAGAAGAACCCCACTGTGCCCTTGTAATCCCAGAAGGCACAGCAAAAGACAATTTTCAAACAATAATTCAGCTGCTGACTTTTATAACATGACTCCTCTTCCCCTTTTCTGTTTGTTTCATCTGCCTCTTAGACCTTGTTTTTCCAGCTGAAAGTCATTCAGCATTTGCTGTGAAATTGTATACAATTCTGTACAATAGCAAGGCTGTCTGAGGCAGAAACGTGTGCATACTTAATGTGGCATAGATGAAGAAAGACACAGCTACAATGCAAGCATGTGCTGTAAAAAAAAATACGCAGTCAAGAATCCCATGAAGTTGCTGAATGTGTCAATCAAACCTATGGAAAGCCTGATGACTCCATAAGATGTTTAGGTACAAGGTGGTTATTTGGTGCCTATATTGCACATTCAGTGTCTCACGGTCTACCTACTGCTCAGGAGCAGACTACTGTGCAGGACATGTACAATACCCAATGCTCCTTAGATGTGATGCACTCATCACACATGAATAATCCAGAAGAGATGGAAATAGTTTTCAGAGTAATTTTTTTCATCTTTTTTCATTCAACTCTTCACTGTTTCTCTCTTCTATTCAGAAAGTAGAAGTCTCTGCCTGTGCTAGCCCTGCTGCTGGAGGCAGAGAACAGAAGTGTCTGGCAATAATTGGCTCTCGTGACTCCTACTTCAAGTCATTTACCATCCAGCTTGCCAAGAAGCCTGATGACTTGAAAAACATGATGCACCACTCTCTTTTTCCTCTTGCTTGATAAAAAAAAAAAAAAAAAAAGCCAATAAAAACAAAACAAACCACCACCATTACTGCTTTAGTACTCACTCTGTCTCAGTACTCTCCATTCTGGAGTGCTACACAGACGATGGCAACACAGCACTCTGCACCTGATTTCCACACTGCACTGCAGACCATTACATCATTAAGATGTAGGCAAACATGCAGCTGAACACTGGAACATGTGCACCTTGGAAAATGGACCTTAATACTAGCTCCACAGCCTTCTGCAGGGGATCCCTACTGGAGATTCAGGAAAAGACTTGGTCATCAGTGTAGTAACCTCAAGAATCCAAGTGAAGTCAGTGAAGCTGCTCCTGAAATCAAGGACATGCCTGGGTGTCTTGCCAAATAAAAGCCTGAAAAAAAAACTCAATAGTATTTTAAAGACAAAGTATCTGAAGTCTTGTTTTTCAGTGGTTTGTTTTCTCCTCCTCTCATGGACTCCTCTGGACACTAAATACTGAGAGATCCGTGCATTGCAGAACCCCAAACCAGAAGCAGAAGGCTGGCTAAAGCAGGAAGCACTAAGGCCTGAGAAGTTAATCACAGAATCATAGAATCACCAAGGTTGGAAAAGACCTCCAAGATCCTCTAGTCCAACTGTCCACTTACTACCAATATTTCCCCACTAAACCCTTAGTACAACACCTAAATGTTTCTTGAACACCTCCAGGGACAATGTCTCAACCACCTCTCTTATATTATAAAACTGAAACGGGGTAAACAGATCTCAGGAGAACAGCAGGAAAAAGCAGCAGGATGTGGTCAACCAGCTATGCTTTTTGTTTATTTTTAAACTCTAACCAAGATGCTATGCATAGCAGGCAGAATTCCCATGTAGTATAAAAGAGACTTCCCTGGCACAGTAATGGATGGGTAGCCAACATCCACAATTTAAATCTGCTGTTTCTATAAAGTGACTGCTGATTTCTAAGGCTGCTGGGTCAGAGAGCAGGTAGAGAAGCTTTGTGTTTTTATGATGCTTAACATTTTGAAGCCCAAGCAGCACACAAAGTGGTTGGGCACTGCACATTGCCCAGTCATTCTGGTACACCAGAGTTGTCCTCTTCCAAATGCAGGATGTTGCTGAGCCTAATCAAACCAGACAAATGCATTTTCCTAGCTCCCTTTGCAGAATTAGGGAGCTATTATTAAGGCTGTGCTGACATTTCCATTTTGAAGTCCTACATTTGAAGGTTCCATAATTTGTATCAAAGACATCCATGCCAAGAGGCAGTTTGGCATACAGGGATAAAAACTTTGAATAAAGTCAGCAGCATTTGAATAAATTCAGTAAAAAGGTCTCACTATTTCAACTACACAGAGTGAGGACCAGCATTAGCTACTTACCTATGGTAGTTTAACATCTGTGTTAGGGCTGAAATGGTAGTTTTTACCAGTGTAATTTCTACTTCTTTTCTGAGCACCTGAATGATATCCCAACGTTGCAGAGGAAGCAGTTAACGAGGCTTTCATACCTAAGCCACAGCCATGCCTGCTTACTTCAAGGAGAATGTATTGCTTTGACTAAAACTCAAGACTCGATATATCAGCATCTCCCAGGGTGCACAATACCTTAATGACAGGTGCTAAGGAGACAGACAGACAACAAATTTTTCAAGCACTTAAGAAAAAAAAAGGTGCCAGCTTTTTTTTTTTTTTTTTTTTTTTTTAAATTAATACTTCTAATATGCTGATTTCATTAGAGAGAGTCTTTTACCCAGACAGTGTGGAGCTCTGGCTTGGATGAGTGCCTGAGTGCATATTGGCAGTCATCACTGTAGGTGCAAGGTGTAGGGATGTGCAAACCTGAGCAGCCATCACATAGAGAGCAGGAGGGTCTCTCCACCTGACAACATATTTGGTTCTCAGGTAGGCTTGCAGATTATGCTATGTCTCATGCTGCAACAGCTACCATCAGTCATTGCACAGAAATGCTCAAAAATAGTGACTGTTTTCTGGAAGCAAGAGAAAAAAATTGGTGTTGCTGTGTACGTTTGGGGTCTATAAAGGCTTACAGGAGCCTTCCACTATTTCCTCATTTGGTAGCATAAGAAACACTACATTCTACAGGCAAGTCTCCCATCAGCTAGATGCAAAGACGTTCCATTACTGACTTTCACATCTGTGGTTTTCTGTTTGCTAAGGCATTTAGTCAGCTCCAAAACACAGTAACCAAACTCTGTCTTCAAAAGTATCCCTTCATTGCATCCCATTTAGAATTTGACCCAGGATATTACACAACTACATAGATTGCTGGAGCTGACAACTCAAAAAAATCAAAGAAGTCTGAAATAAAATTATTCCATGCAACCTTTTCAGTAGTGTGTTTCCTGTAGTTTTCTGCCTTGAAAAGATAGGCCAAAAAAAGTTTTTGTTTTCATCTATTAGCTCAAGTAAGCCAATTGTCATTCTATTAATTTATCTTACTTATTTCTACACTATTGCAGGCAGGCTAGATATTCCTGGAAAGAACAGACACTGAAATCATTTCCATTTATATTAGCATGTGCCATAATTAGCAGGAAGGGTCTGCTTTACTGAGGGCCTCTTTAAACCTTAACCATCTGGTTTCCATCAATTCATTAAAAAAAAACAGTATACATCTCCTTCAGAATTACTGTTTCTCACTCATTACAGTACCCAGTTATAATTAAATAAGTCAATAGTCCCACTGCCAGTATGTTGTTACAGTGATCAGATCTGATACTTGTGTCCGATACTACAAGGTCATTAAGCACAGGGGTGCACAAAACACGCTTTTCTCTATTAACTGCAGCTATCAGGCTCTGTAAATAGCATAAAAGCTGCAATGGGGATTTTGATTCCTACATAAAACACCATGATTTGGTCAGGGCAGAAGTTACTCACGTTTAATAAGTCTTCCATTGGCTTACAGCCAGCATTTGCTGGTTTCTTGGGTACTGTAGCAGGCCTCAAGATTCACTGCAGCTTGTTTCAGGTGTATTTCGGATTTTGCATCAGTGTTTCAAAACAAATTACATACACATTTGATTCCTCATCAAGATGAATATGCGCTGTAAGGCTGTAATAGGTGAAGGCAGGCATTCATCACATGCCCAAATGTTCCCAAAGCAGAACACAACTCACTAGGGACTAAAATTCACGCAAAACAATTAGAAATTAGTACAAACTAACCGTTAGCAAGCCGAGCATTCCAAGAGACTGCAGAAATACATACTCAACACATCACACTATCTTGCGAGGAAATTCACTTATTCCCCATTTCCAGTGACCTGGCAATTCTTTTTTGGTTTTGTTTCGGCTGATTAACTGTGGTTCCACACTTAGATTACCTGTAATGCTTTTCTCGTACCTCCTGTACGTCACAGGTTTGTGACGGGCTCCTTCAGTGCATGCTGCTATCTTCTCTTCACAGAGGACAAGTGCTGCGGGCCTGAACCACTGGGTTTCCTCCCCCATCTCAGCAGGTATACCAAAATTTCAAATGGTCTATATTTACCTGAAAGCCCAGAGAGGTACCTATTTAAACACCAGCCTAAACCTTCTGAGGAGGTTTTGCTCCCTTTAATAATATGGGGACCCTTCAAATATACCATCTTTCTGTCTCATCTCTGTCCTTCATACAGTTCCATCTGCCTAACATCCCCCTTAGATGCAGCTCCAAGGTGTAAAACACAGCATCAAGCAGGTATGCCATATAAACAAAGCAGTACAAATGTCACTTTTCTTGCAAAGAAATCACATTCCATCTCTACTGAAATTTAAAATACATATCCTTAGCTGTTACAACGTAGGAGTTTGTATTATATCATGGCAATAGTCTATTTAAAAACTATCAGAAATTGTGCCAATTCTTATGTGAGCTTTCAAAAGCTCACTGGCATCTAAACTGATATTATCACCTCTCCACAGTTTCTATTCTTTACTTTTCATTTTCCATCTGTCTTGAACTATTAAAATGAGCAGTGCATGCTATTGTGGCTATTCAACAAGATTTTCTACAAATCCAACTTAAACTGATTTCTAACAGCTGACATAAAAAGCTGCTGTAATTCAAGTGCTATCATTATATCTATGACTGATTCTATCATTAAAGAAGAAACACCACGAAAATCACTTTTTATTGATTTAAAAAATATAACAAGAATCTCTGTATTTGCTTATCTAATACAAAAGACCTCCCTCTGATCAGTCCCGGTGTTATCTTTTACAGACATTCTGAATCACCATAATGCAGTGTGTTTAATTGCTGCAACATATTAAAATCAATTTGTGGAGAGCATGAAGGAAGAATGAAAGAAAATCTGTGACAAGATCCAATGTCATTCCACATTCCCTGCAGAAGGCCCCACAGAACAAAACTCTACCGTCTCATACTTATTCATGAGTTGCACCTACTCAATGGATTTTATCTTGTTGCAGTTCTTAGCCATCCTGTGGATATTACCTTCATAGACTCAAGTAGCCACGCGGCACTATAACACTATACATGCAGTGTGTTTGGTGATATCTCCAGTAATCTGCAGTGATCTTTGTCTTGTGAGAAGTGTGTGGAGATAATGCTGCTTAATAGTAATCTACAGCCTCCTGCCAGACCCAGACTCAAGTTTAAGAACTAAGGTTTGCTTTTTACAGCAAACCTAACTGTAGCCAAGGATCTCATGCCAGCCCAGTCCCTATCTTCATTCATCCAAATGTCTTTGGTTAAGCAACACTTAATGTTTGTGAAATAACTGAGAGTAAAGATACCAAAACCCAATCAGAACCAGAATTTTCTCTTATACACATATAACAACAAAGAACCTCCCAGTGCACTTAAGAACAAATAAAGTAACCTGCTTGGTAGCGTACTGCAGAAGTATAGTTGCTGTAGGTCACTGTGACAGAAGCACAGGGAAAAAGCTCCTTTTAAAGTGTGAGCTCTAGTTCAGGTTGCCAGATGCAACAACAGGTGAAGATGCAGTAGATATAGCCTCAAATAGACCAATCCACCCTCTTCAAAATCTCAAACTCAAGTGCAATAGACAAAATCAGTCCTTATCACAGAATCACAGAATTGCAGGGGTTGGAAGGGACCTCAAGAGATCATCAAGCCCAACCCCCCTACTAAAGGAGGTACCCTACAATAGGTCACACAGGTAGGTGTCCAGATGGGTCTTAATTATCTTCATAAAAGGAGACATCACAGCCTTTCTAGGCAACCTCCTCCAATGCTCCATCACCCTTACAGTAAAGAAGTTATTTCTGACACACTGCTTCTATCTAGAGTAGAAGCTAAAAAAGCATCATGTAAAATCTTTAAGTGACTGTTTCCCCAGTTGGCTGCAAAGCACAATTATGTCAATGAGCACTTGCACAATACTTCATTTCAGTAATCACAAGATAAGGTCTCAAAACAAGTAGCACCAGTTAAAAACAAAGCTACTCTAATTGCAGACTGCCTACAATTTCTGTATTTCTAACAGTGTAAAACTGTCAGCATACTCTCTTCTTCCAGAGCATCTAAAATTTTAATTCACAAATCGTCGTGACTGTAAGTTTGAGTAAATGAAAAGTTATGCAACCTTATCACCCATATTTCTGTGCAATCTGCTAAGAGAATCTGATATACATTAAAATGTGTCCTGTTCACTACACAGTTACTTAATTTCATCACTTAAAGATTACTCTGATATCAGTTTTTAAATTCCATTTTGTTCCACTGTTTATGTAAGAGCTGTATTGTTCCCTCTTCTGGAAACCAATTTAGTTTTGCTTCATGCATGTCTTGCACCATGGCCAACTTCATCTTCTTTTACAGGTTAGAACGAGTAAGCCAGGGAAATTCCTGGAAGCAAAAAAACCCAAAGCAACAACACAATAAAATACGCATCAGAATGGTTACACAGTAAGAGGAATAGGATACAAAGACGTATTAACTACCAGATGGAATCTACTTCACAGTGTCTGATCACAAAAAAAGTTTTGTCTCCTTCTGTCAGGAGTGAAAAGGAACAACTACTACTTCTGGTAACAGTCAGTAAAGACACTGAGTATTGGTAAGAGCCAGTGAAGAAAAAAAAACAAGGCAAGAAGACAACACAGTGTAAGTCTCCCAGATCTGAAGAGAACCTTTTTGCCTTGCAATCACCTCAACATTCTCTGCAGCTTTTGTGATGCTTCCTAAGTACTTAAGATGTATTCCCACATGAAGCTCACAAAAAAATTGAAGACAAATACCTGTTTCTTTCTCTCAGACTGTGGATCAATCATTACGTTTATAAGAGAAGGTGCTCGCTTGTCAGCCAAACTTGCTTTCACAGCATTCTGCAGTTCTTCTGGTGTATTAACGAAGTATCCTTTACCACCAAAGGCAGACATAATTTCCTCATAGCGTGCATTTGGAAGGAGGGAAACAGGAGGTACACTGTGAAGAAATAGAAACCTCCAATAAAAGGCAGGGAAGAGTTGCCAGATGGACAAATTTAATTACTTTAGCACTGATTTTCAAGTATGACATTATATTGTTCCAGCCTGATAAATTCTTCTGGGCTAGAGGACTGTGTCTCCTATACCACTCTTAGGCTGCATTTTAATCTGGAGACACTCATCAGCAGTCTTTTAGCCTAGTTCCCCCTGTTCGGGGATCTTAGCTCTAGAAGCAGAAGTCCAGTGTAGACCTGCAGCAAAAGCCTCAGGTAGTTTTGGAGACGACTGGCATGTTGGAGGTTGGCCAACTATGAACTCCATACCATGGAGCTTGAGCTGCTGCAGGAACGTGAGAGGACTAATTGACTGTACCATTTCTCTGCCACACAGCTGTCCAAACAATAGTCTGGAATATTAGTTAGTTCCTCGCCTTTGGTAACAGGTTCTTATTTACATGAACTTACTCCAGGGCTAAATTAACTTCACGAAATACTTCCATCTGGATCACAAAGTATTAAAAGTGAAACAGAACGACCATTTTGGCCATTTCTACTTTAATTAACAAGACATACTTAGAAGTCATTCACCTTGTAACAGGATCTCCGTACTGTAACATCTCTTTCCAGCTGCCTGCATCCAAACCGGTGTAAATCCCATTGTTGTTTACTACGATAATCAATATTGGCAAGTTGTACCTACAAAGAGATGTATTTGGAAGAATTAGGAAATACCTGCGCCTTTTCATAAGGCATTAAAAGTATTCCTTTTTAGTAAAAATAAAATGATTAATATATTTATCACATCAATCTGAAAAATGATCTACTCATCACATAGATGAACAGAAAAATTACTCTGTATATTTCTGGGTTGTTTTCATGCGTTTTTAAGCGTACCTGTCTAATAGCAGCATCTCAGCCTTCTAGTTTAATTGATACTGGCAATATATGAAGAAGCAAAAAAACCCAGTTACCTGCAAATAGTTTCCACTTCCATCCCAGAAAATCCAAAAGCACTATCTCCTTCTATGCAGATGACTCGCTTCTCAGGTGTTCGATCTTTGGCCACCAGTGCAGCTGCTATAGCAAAACCCAGCCCAACTCCCATTGTTCCAAAAGTACCTGCATCAAGCCTAAGGGAGAGAACACAATTACTTTCCAAGTTAACTACTCAAGCTCTCTCTCAACTTTTAATAATTCCTCACAGATTATTAAAATAATGTTTTATAAATCTATGTTCAGATATATGGATTATTAATATTCAGTTAAATATCAGATAAGACTGCAAATGTTCTGAGACAAACATACCAGGACTAATTAAAACTGACAACTATTTTACACTAGCAGTATTCCGACAGTCTATTCCTATATGCTCTTAACTTGCATAGTAACAATATTTCAAAAAACATTTGGTTACTCCAGAGATAGACAGACTACACGAAATCTTTCTATATTTAATTCCTTGAAAATTTAGTCTGAAGGCCATCAATTAAATAATGTTGTCCATACTTCAGTCCTCTGTTCATCTTTAGAAATCAAATTGCAATCTGCAATTAAGTTAGATCATTTCAATCAGAAGCACATAATGGATACAAAAGAAGAACTAGATTATTCTAGGGTTAGTTTTTAAAATTTGCTTTCAGACATGAGCGATCCCATATGAAAAAGGCAACAGTTAACATTACTGTATCCTTATTTACAAAAGGGGGAAAAATGAAAACTCTTCCCCAACTTAACTGAACCTAAGTTTTGTTGGTCGGTTGATTAGTTTTTGTTTTGCTTAGAAAGAAATATTTAGGGTCACTTAAGACTTCAGTGCTAATTTCACAAAAAGGCTCTAGGCTTCCCACTCAGATCAGAAGCATCACTTCAACAGTCAGAACTCGCTCTTTTCCTTCCTGTTCAAAAAACAGCACTTAATTCCCACTTACAATCATCATTAGGGTGGGATAGCTTTAATAAAATGACATACCCATACTTTCAAATTTGGGTGCCTACATTTTAAGCATGCAGATTTGCATGAAAGTGTGCTCAATATATAACACAATTTTCAAAATGAGATGTTTTGACTGGAATTTTTTGTTTGTTTAAGTGTTGTTTCAAAGAAAAACTTGTTTTGTTAATTCTTTTCAGCATCAGACTCTATTGTTTTTATTTTATATCAAGATTTACCTTACACTACAGAAATAAGCACCTAGATTAGCAATTTAACGTGATGCTTCTTACTCACTTTCCACAAAAAATAATGAGAAACTATCACTCTTATGTTGCAAACTACAGACAGATCATGAAGAATGATTAAAATCTACAAAAGGACATTAGTATAGGCATGTATAACATCCCTTCAGACCTTCTCCAACGTACGTACATTTATTTGACTTAGAATCTTTAAAAAGCATGACAGAAATTCTGGACCATCATGCTTTTGTTTTGTATAAATCTAGTCTGTTGAGCCAGCACAACAAGGAAAATATCACACCTTTGACGGGGATGATAATTAGGAAGCATAGTTCGCCCAATGTCCATGGTGTTTGCTCCTTCGCTTACCAAAATGCAGTCCTTGGGTATCAGTTCTCTGATGTGATGAAAGACTGTGTAATAATTCATGGGCAGGGATTTTTGTAATGCTAAATCCTTAAAAATAAAAGAATTTAGATTAAGGTGCAGAACTGAGACATGTAAAGAATACAATGGAAATAAGAATGTACTATGTTAGGTAGGAATGAAGTTATATGGACTTCCATGCTATACTTCAAGGTCACTTGTGCTTTACCTATTCTGGTGACACAACACATTTATCTGAGGCTCACTGGGGTCAGCAACGTGCTCCCTGGCTGGCCATTTAACCTGAGAGATACACAATGTTTTTCAACCACATGTTGCACTGCTGATCACTCTAAACACTGTTGTCTGTGTACTGGGAGGTAGTTCAAAAGGGTGATCTGCTGTAATTAATCTACTTAAAAATCCACTTTGGAAAAGTGCATCTGAACATGCAGAATACAAGTCGTATCAGTAAGACACATTCTAAGTGTCTGTGGCATCTTGGCTTTAAAAGCTATTTGCATTTGACATAAGCGAGGCTGGTGGCAGCATGACCTAACAGCACAACTACAGAGGAAAACAAAGAATGAATCCATTCTGTGTGAATGTCACAAGTAAATGAGGAGTTTGAGTACACAGCAGTGATAAAACTGACTGTCCATCAGTCCCTCTTAAGGTGAGAAAATGGATTTGTTTAACATAATACTACCTTTGATCTTTCCTCATTGTTCAGCATTTTCTCTCTTAGTCTCTTCCACCACTCTGAATTAGAGGGATATTTCAAAGGTCTTTTGCTGAATTCTTCTAAAAGCTGGAAGAATATTTGAGATGTTGTAGATTTCTTTCAACATATTTAAAAATACCACAAGCATCAAGAATGTTATACCTGCACAAATCAGAATCTTTACCACTAATTTAGCACTAAACCAGATGCAAAGCATGAAAACATTGCATGAAAAGAAATGCTCCTTCTTGTGTTTTTTTTTTGTTTTTTAATTATGTAAGAGACAAATAAGGTAAAAAAAAAAAAAGGGAAGACTTCTGACATTACATTACCTGCTTAGTTATGGCGTTTATATCACCTAATAACATTGCAGCTGGCCTCACATTATTCCCCATCTCTTCTGCACAAATATCAATCTGTATTTCAAAAAGAAAGACTACCATTAACGCAAAGACATAAAGGGATTTTTTTTCCCCAATTCAAGTGAGGAACATTGTCTGACTCTTCTTATACCTTGTTCTGACTGTACAGATAGATAGTTTTCTTTCTCTTTCACTGAAACAACATCAGGAAATCCTTTATTGAAAATAAAATTTTAACAACCACCTTTGACAGTTAAAAAGCTACTCTAAATAAGCTTAAGAAGTATTTTTAAGAAAAAGATGCTTTTTTTTTTTTTTTTTTTAAGAAAAAGAAAACATAAAAGATATATTGATTTGAAAAGTCAAAAGGCATTCTAGTTTAAAATTTGCTATCTCCTCTGGAACCCGAGATGATGCTCCAGACCACTGAAAGCTGGAGAGGCACATCAAAGTAAGCCAACTACTTCTCAATCATAGACTCTTACAGGAGAAGATTTTAAGGGCATAATCAGTTTAACAACTTTTCTATGAGCTGGTACACATCCAAATAATTAATTGGTTAAACAGCCTTTCCTTCTCTTTTCCCATGAGCATTACTGAGTGACTGAGCTCTTGCAAAGACTGACTGACTCTGAATCTGAAGCTAATTGTATTTTGAAAAAATCCAGCTGAGGGCAGTCAAACAGTGACAAAGGTTTCAAATTTCAGGACAATTTGTTTTCAATCACTGAAATTCCAGTGCTCCAAATATCACATACACGAGTCTAATCCTGCATTAGTCAATTGCACACAAGCATCTGCTCTTCCCACAACATCAATACCAGGTCCTTGATAGCTGGAAAAACT
Organism: Phasianus colchicus; assembly: GCF_987193195.1. Taxonomy (NCBI): domain Eukaryota; kingdom Metazoa; phylum Chordata; class Aves; order Galliformes; family Phasianidae; genus Phasianus; species Phasianus colchicus. Next base: position 19,832,773 of record NC_143441.1, on the reverse strand, counting down.
CTGTAACCATTTTTTGAAAAAATGCAAGGAAGTAAAAACTAAATAAAAATTAAAGAAATCAGAACTAGTTCTACAGAACTACCACACCCATACGCACTCAACTGCACTGTCTGCATGGCAGTATTTTTCACATGAACTATGCTACCAAAATAATTAGCAAAAACTACTGTAGGCAATGCTGGAACACAGAGGGCATCTTTTAACTGACAACTGTTTTCTTCCTCACCTGAATAACCTTTACATCTTGTCGGAACCTTGGTGGAAGTCCAAAATGCAAAATCCAGTTCAACCTTGCACCAAGCAAGATGATTACATCAGCATGTAGTAATGCCCTACAAAGGTAAATAAGAGAATTAGATGAGGAAGAATTATTGATAAATTTAACAGTGTTTTCAAAATTACAAGTAATCCTAACCATTGCAGCAAATGCAAGAATATACCCAGGTCGCTCAGAAAGTAATTCCTATTTATATCCATGGAAACTACAACAGATACAAAGAGCACGAGAACACTACATGACAGAGCAAAATCTCAGCTACAAAACCCTATTTTTGACATAGTCACCACTATTAGCTATGCATTTTTGCCAGCAATGAACATGAGCCTGCACACTGTGCTCACAGACATCTGCACCAGCAGAAGTGACCCACTGTTTATGAACAGTGTTTCACCACCTACCATCTTACTGTGCTGACCTCCACTGCTCCACACTTCCGTTCTGTGAAGGTACACTGCAAACACCATGCAAATCCAGGAGACAGCAGAACTTGAACTGCAATGCGTGTATCTTACGCTTCCGTTTAAGGTGTTAAAATAAAAGGCTAATAGTTTTTCTAGACCACTAGGCTAAGTATATCAGATAAACTGTTCATCAGTTTCCTTTAACGTCATGAAATGCATGATAACAACATAGGTTTTATTAGCTACAGAATATTATCTTCCTGAGCATTGTCAGAAGCAATACACCTAAATTTGTTGCATCTTTTCAAACAAGATCCTCAGAGCTCTATAATGAAGTACAAAATATAGCTGAAACAATTTCTTATGCATACATTTTGTCTTCCCTGAAATTTGTAAACCTCCCCAATTCCCAGCTGTTTCCTTAGATGTTATTTTATATTTACATGGATCTTGCTGCAGCTACACAATTTGGATGGTTATCAGGAACTACTCCTTTTGCCATTGGTGTAGGCAAAAAAGGCAGTCCAGAAAGGTCCACGAACTTTCTGATGTTGTTTTCAGCATGTGAATAAGCAGCACCTGAATGAAACAAAAGGGACTGCTTAACACTACAGAAACCTACTGCATTCACCTGAATTTCACTTAGATTACATTAGTGGCAGAAAGAGTAGTACTTCCCATTATGAAAGCTATTTGTTATTTTTCACTCTAGAAAACTCAAAAGATAATACACCAAAAAGAGGTGTATTTGGTTTTACATTTCCCATAGGTGAAGTTCTATATTACGGTACTGAGAGCTCTGCAGCAACAATGGGAGATTGCATTTGTATCACATCATGTCCTTTTTTGCTTGCTCTGTTTACGCCATTGTATCACAAGGTGTTATAACAATCTACCCCAGCAGGTCTTTGATAAGCCTTTAATGAAAACAGGAGAAGCTCAAAGAAGATTTGAAGATAGGTATTTGTTCGTACATTTACTGTGGTGCTTTCTGCAGTACAAAGCAGCTGAATTAAGGCTGCCCAGACAGCTAAGAATTGACTGGTCCTTGTGCAATGGCTTAAGTCCACGAGCTTATGCTAACAAGAATACATAGAAGAATGTGTGGATACATTTGTTGATTACATTTGTAGAAAAAACAGCATTTCTCAATTGCTGACATCAACAAAACACATTGAGCTTTTTACCTGTCAGAGAACACCCACTGATTCATCAGTTATCAAGTCAGGGGGAAGGAAAATACAAACCAACCTCTTCTGAAATACTATCTACTGTTTCATGACCTAATTAATAATGAGACCCATCTAATCTTAATTATTTCAGTTTCTGGTTAAACACATAATCTTTCTCTGAGATGCAGACTATTTCAAAGTCTGAAGGAGAACCGTGTGGGTGAAATTAGTTGGTTATTTCAGTTCTACTGCACCCTAGTGAACCCATATCTTCCCATAGAAAATCCATAGAAATGCCTGTGCATTGACTGACATTCCAGAAGAAGTGACTAAAATAAGTGAACCGGCACAGAAAATAATTATCCCCTGTCTTTAGGGACACTCCTCTTTCAGAAATGAAATACATTGGCAGAGTACGATGGAAAATCTACAAAGCAGCAGTAACAGCAACATCTGCTGTGTTGTTTCATGACAGATAGCCTGGCACTTTCAGTAAGTCCACATAGGAAAATGACCTTCGGTTAATTTGTTTCTTGACAATAGTAGAGAATATAACTTCTGTATTCTGATGCAATTTGTCTGGAACTTTGGAACTTCTTGTACTGGTTCTACAGTTAAGAATACAGTTATCTGGTTGTTGTTTGCTTGTTTTTCTTTTTTTTTTTTCTTTAACTTATATCTCATAAGTTGACTCTTCTTTTAACATAGATGAAAAACAGAACAAAATAAAATGCTTTTAAAAAAGAAGATTTTAACATCAATGTTTTTATGTAGAATGTAAAATGGAGGGGAAAAGGAATATCTTTAGTCACTGCTCTTGTCCTACACTTACACAGTCAAAGCATATTACCTTTTCCAATGATTAGCAAAGGCTGCTTGGCATGAGCAATGATAGATGCTGCTTCAGATACAGCAGAGTGCTCAGCTGTGCTGATGGGAGGTGGTGGGCAGCATTCTACATACCTGGAAGGAAAGAAGAAGAGGGTCTTTAAAAAAAAAAAAAGAAAAAGAAAAGAAAATCAAAACAAGAAATAACAAAAAATAAAACCTATTGCTTAGCATAAAAATCCCTGCGTTACCCACAGAATTTATCAGAACAGGACAAGCATATCTTTAAAACAGATTCTGAAGTTTTTGTTGCTACTTGCAAGATTAAAGAAACATGCATTGCTTCAGAGATTCACAGATTGATGTGACTAAGACACCATCACAGGAATTTATTCATTTTCACAAATTTCAACGTAAACTACAATGCATATCACATGTTATAATTGAAAGTTAAAATTCAAAGCTGAATTTTTGATGTTATTATTGCTGCCTTATAGTAAAACATTTAATCTTTTTGTTGTTGTTTATATTTTTCTTAAGGCAAAGTAACTTAAAACTACAGGAAACTAAATATAAGCTGTACGCACTTGACAGAGCTCTTATTCACCTGAAGATTCACAAAATCCCCAGGTATGTCAATGTAACAGGAACCTGGGCGGCCATATATACTGGTTCTTACAGCCTAGAAAAAAAGATGATCAGAATTTTAACCATTGTTTGAGAGGTTGTTAAAAACATCTAAGTTTGAAGATCACAGCAGTGAAGGAACATGCTGTTTCAAGATTACTGAATCATCCCAAGGAAAATTCCCACGGATTGTTTTATACCAACTAATTTAAGGTTTGATTGTTATTTACATTTCTGTCTACGCACAGTACTAGATTTATATTCTTTAATTGCCATAAGACAATTGTATTATAAGCAGGTGTATTTGGAAACACTAAAGTAAACTTTTATGCTGAATTTTTATTTCAAGTAGCATGAACAGAGAAAAAAAAACAAGACAACTATCTTCTATTATGCTCTAAGTTCTTCTGTTACAGGTAGAAATTCTGCTGAACTTGCACTTCTAAAACCAGCTATGATGCCTGCAGAATTTAGGCTGACGTGGCTGAAGCATTACTACAGAAGTAAGAGACCTTCCTAACTCTTTCTGAAGCAGAGATAAGAACCCTTTATTTCTCTCATACAGATACAAACAAAAACAAACAACAAAAAAAAGCCAGCAAACAAGCAAAAAAGACCCCCAAAACTAAATGTAACCATCTTCACCCCCATCCCTCCAAATCTCCTTCACATAATGAAAGCACTTCATAACAGAGCCTGAGAGCTAATAGAGCTGAAGTTTATGGTGTTGTATTTCTAGTTCTTGCACATCTCCCTAAAGCATTTTTCATAAAAATAAACATCAGACAGGACCAGCATCCATTTCTAACATATTTGATAGTGCTACCAATACAAACACCTCTCTGGTTGTGATCTTACTCAGTTAACCACTGCCTAATGTTTGCAGGATTGAAGTAGTTGTAGTTACAACTTTACAAAACAAAGAAGCAAAAAACCCAAAACACACAAGCAAGCAAATAAAAACAACAAAAGCCCCACAGACCTTATGCAGTAGGAGTCATCTACTTGGTGTTCTGCTGTTAATTCAGTACTTTTTCATACCTTTTCAATAACAGCAGGAATGACTTCCAGGCTGCTTGGGCGGACAGATAGTTTGTTATACAGCCTAGCAGCTTCAACCTAAAGAAATGCATATAACCATTACACTGATTTATCAATGCAATTCAGTCTTTTCCAACTTGCTTCAACATGAATAAATTGAAAAAATGTCAAATTAAAAGCAACAAGGTATCAAATCCCACACAGAAAAATGCAGTTCCTCTCATGGTATAAACTGGCAAGCTATAATTTTTCTTGAGGCTCTTACATATTTCTTCCCAGAAAGTGGTGTTTCTTCTTCTTGGAAAGTTTATTTTGCTTTCTTCCATCTCAGATGAGACAGACAAGGGTGATTTATCCCAGCTGAGAACCTAAAACCCAGCACAAATTCTAGTGTGGCTGTGGACAAAGAAATTCCAAGTGGTCTGGTGAAGTACAGTGACAGTTTTAAACCACTAGATGGAGCAAATCAACAGCATTATAAAATCTGCTAGGAAATGCCAGTGTCTGGGATTCTTACTCCTATGCTAAGGAAAAACTATTACCAGTTATTTAACTGAAGCCATTTTGGAGAAATGGATATGTCTGCATACCTGTGGGAATTCCTGGAAAGCTCCCATGGTTTCCTGATTTCTGTCAGAAGAGCCTCCAATTACAATCAAAGGCCTAGGAAAGTATAAACATGCATACATATATTTTTATAATTGCAATCACATCTGCAAGCTTACTTTACAATCAAATCTTAATATTGTCAAGACCTCAGCAGGAATAGAAAATGACCAGCATACTACAGGAGTAAATCCTAAATATCACCCTGGACTTCCTAGCATCCTTTGATTCATCAGTTTGAGGACATTCTGGCCATATGAGATGATCCCCATCTAGCATAAAAATTCTAAAAAAAGTCACATTGCTAGCTATTTTAATTAGTTTGGTAGCACAAGTGGCAAAGTAGTTGGAGAGAAATGACAATTTCTCTCACAACAAATACTAAGACTTATTTGCAAGAGACACTGTAACATGCAGAAACATCAGAACCAAGAAACACAGTAGGAAGTGATCTTTTCAGAATCAGTTTTCTTTGCATACCATTTGGAACACAACAGAAATTAACTGAGTATTTGACAGCTCTTCTCCTTGCATTCAGTTCTTACTTCAAAAAAAAAACCTCCAAAGACCAAGGAGACAAAACCTAACATGTTTATAAGTAGCCCTGTTCTTAAACTGGTTATAGCTATGTGTGAAAGGTGGTGCTAGCTTACAATACGGGTAATACATTCCACATTAAAACATTTTTGTTGTCAGTTCCACAAAATACAATCAATTATTATCCCATGGTGAATGAAAATTGGTCTCTCATTGAGTCTGTAAGTCAAAATTGAACTTCCTAAAGTGCAAAGTGCTGGATCAAGAAGAGAAAGCTCTCTTATTAATTTGCACATTCATCCATACTGAACTGAAACACTGACCCAATGTCTCAAACCTAGCTGTCAGGCTTCTAAATGATTTCTCCTCAGATACAGCCTTTCCTTTGATTGTATTTACATATACAATGTGTTAAGATAAAACATAAACAGCACATTCAAAGCATAGCCCTAAATTTAGACACTCCTAAGATTCTGGGATATGTTTGTCTAGATCCAAGACTTGTATTCAGACTATTCTCTACCACAAATTAAACCTCAGTTTGAATACCTGGACATGGTGAGATTAGAACTTCAGGCTGTATCTCACTTCTATTACAAATCCTTATGGAAAATGCATTTAGTGAATACTCTGTAGATATTTTATTTCACTGATGGTACTGGGTTTTTTTTTCCTCTCCTTTCAGCAACATGATTACTTCTATCCATATACAATCAGTTTGTTTCACTGCCACAAACTTTACATTCCTTTCACTTCATTTCTCAATTCTTTTTATTAAAAGTTCTAATAAATAAAACAAAATAAACACTATTTAGGAGTAGTAGCCCCAATGTACATATACAATGAAGAGATGTTACATCCTCAACATGGCAAGCCACAACAGCTACACTACAAAAAGATCTGGCTCTGCTTGAAATCTTAGAATTATAGAATCCTATAAAAGGAAAGGACCTCTAAGGGCCACCTAGCAATCCTGCAATGAACAGGGAGATGCACAGCTACATCAGGTTGCCTAGGGCCCTATCCAGCTTCACCTTGAAAGTCTCCAGAGACAGGACATCAATTACAACACTAGGTAACCTTTTCCAGTGCCTCACCTCCCTCACTGTAAAAGACTTTCTTTATATCTAACCTAAATCTACCCTCTTGGAGCTTGAGTTACATAACTGCAACCAGAAATAAGGGTTTCCCTCTATGTGATCACCATACTATACTACTGGTCCAACAGTATGCATTTGTAAAAGCAGTGCTTATTACTGCTAGTTAGATTTAATTAAGTCCAAAACAGCGAAACAGGAAGAACAATGACTACAATTAAACTAATAAGAGTACCAAGCATTATGGATTTGCAAGTGAAGAACTTACGTAAACTGAAGAAACATTTCAACTGCAATCTCAGGTAAAGAACTGTATTGCACCATGCCTATCTAATGAAATCTTACAACTATTGCAAACTATTCTTTGCTGACTACTTTTACAGCCTGAAATACAAACACTTTTACTCAGAATGAGGCAGGAGAGAAGGTGGCAGAACCGTAGATAGTTTTTAACACATTTTACCCTCAGAAACATAGCTTACCAAGGCCTTACTTGCTACCTAGTTGTCTTAATTTATATGTCTGACAGCTTGCTGGGACAAGATTTCATGGTAAACTAGGGCACTTCTACTCAGTCAGTCAGTGCTTGACTTTCTTCTAGTCAATCCATAAGAGCTTTTTCACCCGAGAGGGACTAAACAGAGGGGAATCAGAAGAATGGGTTTCTAGGCTCAAGGAGGATAATTCAGATTGAGCTTTGAGGACTACCACTTAGAGTTACTAAAGTCAGAACCACTGGGACCAGTTCAGCTATTAACCTACTTCTATGAGAAGCAAGTTGAAATTCAGATCACAGCAGCATGTCACAAAACCAGGTGAAATGCCATGGAGTCACAAGACACAACAGTGAACTCTAATCTTGCCCTACATTGAGAAGAGAATATTTGGGCCTACGTCCCTTTTCATGGCAGACAATCAGACTGGTATTACCATGCTCCTTAGCACGTATCATGTTTTCATCATCACATTAAGCAGGAATAAGGAATGGCTGCTACTGAATGAAGCGATCCTCTCCTTCCCTTTGCTTGGCTTCTCTTCTTTTCTAACACCTTATCTCCTTAATGCCTGACCAAGTCTTCATGCTGCTGTCTAGTGAAACAGACTAGAAACCTTATCAGTAAACTCAACAGAAAAATCACTAGTCTTCCTCTCTGAAGCAAAGCACCATGTATTTCACGAGGAATGCCAACTGAAAAGGTGAAAACACTTTTGAGACTCTCGAACACTCAGTGGAAGCTGTGAATAATGAAAGAGCCAAGGAAAGTGACTTTCATAAAGCTGAATTTAGCTTTTGTGTATGTTTATTTCTCTCCCTAAGGCATGTAACAGGCAAAAGGCAAGACTGATGGGACTAGTGGAAAAATGCCTGTTCAAAAATTGTGGTTTGCTCAGTGAAAACCCATCTCCTTCTTACTACAGTGTCTTCAAGTAAACAAGTCACTCCCTCATCCTTTCGCCAAGAATAGAGGCTTGCACAAGATGAAGTTGGGTAAATAGAGCTTATCTCATACAAGAATCAGCTTAAGTGAAAAGAGCAACATGTCCTGTAAACTCATCAGCAAGTGCCATAAACATTTCTTCTTATTGCCAAATTCATGACTGTTCAAAAGAAAAACTTATTTATTTAAAGTCACATAGGGATAGCAAAACTTTGGTCAATAACTACTGACAAATTAAAAAAAGAAGAAGTCTGAACACTACAGAATTTTTTCCAGTGTCAGAGACTTCATTTAGTAGAGCTCCCATTACCAACCTTCCCTTTCCAATGAGCCATTACAGACCTATTTCTCCAGGTCATACGTATGTGGTATTATTACACAGCTTCTGCCCCAAGTACTTCATGCAGCATTCTGAACAGCTTTCAGGGGCAGTCCAGCTAAGGTTGCCACGTCTCAGTGAAGGTTTGTGGGAGTAAATGCTATTGCTCTATATCATCTCTTAATCCAGTGTTTAATCACCCCTCAAAATGTCTGTGTGGGGAGCAAATACAGATTTTAACGATGCAGTTGTCAATTTGTTCGTATATGAAATACGGAAAATACAGTAATTCATAAGTAATATGGCTTTCAAACATAGAAAAAAATCTAAAATTCTTCCAAAACTCAGTGAAGTGTTACAGGCTGTATCTTACCTTCATTTTCAAATGCATCCATGTAATAAGGTATATTGATAGATTTTTCAATAAATACATACTAGAGTAGGACAAAAAGGAAAACTTATCCATGAGGATACAAAAAGCTGAACTAAGTTACTTAGGCACAAATGAAGAATTCACTACTCGCTACCTACAAGAAAAAAAGAAGGTAATATACTAAATAGTGCAGAGCTCAATATCTACAACAAATAACAGTGAAGAGTTTTAAAGAGAAAGTGGAATTAAATTACCAGCAATTCACGGTTGCATTTGCCATCCCACCAAGGGTATGTAAAAAACCTGGACCAGAAACTACAAGACATACTCCTGGCCTAGACAGAAAAATAAAAAAGAAAGAAAAAAGGAAAGTGAGTACAGTAAATATCCAATTAATCGCAAACAAAAATTAGTAATATGTTGAAAAATAAGATATTGAACTTCTATTAATGATGTCAAAATGCATGAACAACATGGGATTTGTAGAAAGGACTAACCACAGATAATGCAATCAGAAATTATTTATATTTACCAGCAAATAAAAAAGCAAGTGAACAGTTGTCATGTGCTAACCACAGACAGGTTCAAAACATGATAAGCCACCATATACTTAGCATCATGATTATGCAGCACTTTATTTGTTTTGCCACATCTGTTCCATCATTTAATGCCTATGTGGAATTTGGTAAGCCACTTAAGTTGTCTCAACTCCATGTAAGCACTGGGTATCAAGAAAAAGAGCTCACGAGGAGAGAAAATAATCTGACTCAAAGCAAACTTTATTGTAGTCTAAATCAAGCACAGGCATGTCTTATTCCAGATAAAGAGATAAAAATCATCATTCTTAATTACTGGGCATTCTCCAACAGTCCTGTGGGCTATGCAGATATGAGAAGAAAAAAAAAAAAAAAGAAAAGCTTATTTCTAGAGGATTACTGAAAGGAAGAAAAACCTCAAAACAGGTCTAATACTTGCAGATAGGAAAAGGATTGATCATCTCCACCAAGTCTGCATTTGTAAGTGCACACCAGTTACTGACTTCAGGAAAAAAAAAACCATAGGATGCCGAAACAGCAATACCCTTTATTTCACAGGCCACAGAATGCTTCCCAGCAGCGCTAAGAGCAAAATGCAGAAGAGGAAAATCCAGTGTTTTGTCAGGAGAAGTACATGATGAACAGGCAACCATATAATTAATCTCTGTATCAACAAGGTGTTTGTTGAGTGACATGACAAGACTAAGCTATAGCAGAGCAAGTCTACCAAGCTGCAACAAACAATGGCTGTTAGTTCTGCCCTTCATACCAGCAGTGTTAAACTACTCACAAGAAACCAAAAGGGAAAAATTTAAGGCAGTTATAAGAGTCACAGTATTACATGACTTTCAGCATTTCTTTGTTCCTGCCCTGAATCGTACCAATAGAAATATTGATAACTGTATTGACAAATAGTTTAAAATTGATGTTTCATTTTAATTGTTCTATATCTGCACACACTAAAAAACCCAGCTCCAAACCAAGCTTCTGTTGTATATAATATAGTTGATATAAATTATTTCATTATAAATGTTGATAAATATAGAATTTACCTGCCAGTCAAATATCCAATGGCAGATGCAGCGTAACAAGCCTATGGAAAATATCGTGGAGTTACACAGTTATTATTAACATATGCACATGTCATAGTATGTAAATAACATTCAACAGCAGAACTGAAATTAAGCAGGTAAAGATGTTTCCCTGATAATTACTTAGCTTAAATAGAACTTGAAGCAGCCTTTTGCCCTTCCCAATTACAAAGATGTATTTGTACAAAGAATCGTTGAATATCTCAAGTTGGAAGGGACACTAAAGACCATCAAGTCCATTAAACTTAAAATCAACATAAGCAAGAAACACAGGTAGAACAGATACAGGCACTGAACTTCAAATTTGAAACCACTCATGTGAACACTAGGTTTGAAAGATAGCTAAAGCAGAGGATTGCTGCTTCTAGACAAAGAGAGTTTAATTAAATACTACCTTGTTTTCAACTCAAATACAAGTAAACTAAAATATAGTTTACTAGTTACATTATGTAAGTGTTTTTGTACACACTGGTCCAGTAAAAATAATGCTGCCATGTCTAGGAGCAACCCTGCAGCCCCCTGTGCTAAATGTGCTGGGACTGGCAGTAGGACTTGCAATCAGTGCGTTGCAAAATCTTTCTGCACCAACCTGAGCTTCATGCTTGGTACATGATGTCAGATTATGTTACAATGAACAGATTAATTACAGGCCTTGAAAATATGGCCACAGATTGAAAGCAGGGGTCCCAGAATAATAAACAACTATGCTGATGGCCAATTATTGGCCAATGCAAAAGTGCTGCTTTGAGAGCTGTGGAGGCTGTGCTTTTGCTTTAGAAAAAGTGGCAGTAGCTCAGCTTGGGAAAATAAAAGCCAACAAAACAGACCAAAAAAACCCAGATGTGTAACAGGGTAAGGCACCTGTCCTAGCCTGAGAAATTAATACCTATCCAGTACTGCACTGTCCATAGTCCAGGCAGGAAGGCCAAGGGTTCTAAACTGTTCACAGGCTGAAAGACTGTACAAAATGAGATTGTGAACCTGAGGGGAGTTGAAAACAGCGGTCTATTTTGCTTCCTTCCTTATACTGGAGGATTCTCAAGCTTGGTTCCTTGGCAGCTATGAGCATCTGCATTAACTACAGTATATTGGATACTTGGATACTCGTGACATAAATAGGATATGATTCTCAAAAATCAGACTGCATTGAGTATCTAGTGAGAACTACTGTTAAAGAGGTAAACATATACAATGTGTGTTAATGAATAAGGTTGGTTTTTTTAAGTTTAAAACTAACCTATCAATCTTCTAAGTCCATCCAAGCAATCTGTAATTACTCAGGGAAAGGCTCACACCCCTGCTGAGTTGCAACATAACCACCCAGTGTTCAAGGGCCATGTGGGACATGAGTTAAACTACTACTAGCACATTTGTACCACGTTGCAGGCCACAGGAGATTAGCTAAAGATAACTGACAGTGTTACTGAGCTTTCAACTTCATGCTTTAGTCTGCTTTCTAATCTAACAGTTTATTCTGCAGATGTGCTTTTTTTAAGACAGCTAGTCTTAAAATGAGGCATGCATCTGACTTCCATACATCTCAGATTACAGACATCTACCTTTACCTACAAAGGAAGTACAGAGCTGTACACAAAAGCACCACAACAATACAACTAATAAACTTGGACAACTAGAACTACGATGCATAAATATTAAGTGTACACTGAATATATTATGTGTACAAGGATCTTGCTCTCTTTACTGCCAAAGTCTCCACTGAGGACAATCAAGAAAACAAAAACCCTCACAAGATGCCATTAGAGAAATCTCAACATTTTGACACTAAAACAAGTCTTTGTAATAGTGTTTTTTCCCTAAGCAAAAATATCTCACTATTTACTGGAAGTAAATGAAATATTTTTACTGAGAGAGTGGTGAGGTGCTGGAACAGGCTGCCCAGAGAGGTTGTGGATACCCCATCCCTGGAGATGTTTAAGGCCAGGTTGGATGGAGCCCTGGCCAATCTGATCTAGCAGCTTGCATCCCTGCCTAAGGCGGAGGGGTTGGGACTTGATGATCCTCCATGTCCCTTCCAACCCAAGCCATTCTATGATTCTGTAATTTACAGAGAAAGATGTTTCTTGTTTTCTTTGTTCTATCAGAAAAGAGTCTAGTAAGCAGTGATAAGCAGGAAAGCATCTAATTTGGCACAGCAGAGAAATCTTCTCTGTTAATTACAGATACTACTAAACTAATTTTAATCATGTTAATAACAAAAACTAAAGTTAGAATAGCTGCTAAAAGACCTATAGGAATATAAAGACCGCCAAATTCCTAATCCTTCAAAGGAACCAAGCATACCTTTAAAACGTGACAGTATGTATTTGTCTCTCTTGTGTTAGAGAGGGATGTTCCATACAGAGGCACATACTCCTCTCTAAGTCCTCACACTCATTAGTATAACAACGCTGGAGTTAGATAGCAAAGACACAGCTCACAGCCACCTGGCTCAGCAGAGAAGGAAATTATTTGTTCTCTGCCGCCAGCTAAAGAGGACTGACAAGTACGGAGGTGAAAATCCAAGCACGGAAAGCTGGCAGGCCATCTGTGAGCCACCCAGCAGCGATCTATGAGCAATTCTTGAAAGCCAGACGTACACTTGATGTTGCTGGGCAATAAAACAAAAACCAAACGCAGAAGCAGCGTTATGCCATCAAAACGCTCACGCCCCCGATGCTAACTCGCGACACCTGAGATCCGAGCGGGCGTACTTACAGCCTGCTCGTTTCTCATTCCTATGTACTTGATGCCAGCTGCCTGCGCTGCGACCGCCACCTCGGTGATCGGAATACCGACAACGCCGAACATGTACTCGACATTCTAAAACGGAAACGCCAGAGATCAGAACGGCTCCCAAAAGACGGCTTAGAAAACACGCGCCAAGCACGAGCCCCGCGCTCCTACTTGCGCTCTGAGAGCCTCAGCGATGAGCTGAGCGCCGCTGAGCTCCTCCATGCCGCCGCTCCTACGCAGCAGGAACACGGAGCGCCGCTCATGTAGCGCCGGAGGTCGCGCGGTGACCGGCAGGCCACCCAGCCAATGAGACAGCGGAGGAGGCGGGATTAAAGGAGACGAGTCTCCGCCTCTCACCCAGCGGGCAGGCGGCGAGAGGGCTCCTATTGGCTAGAGCGGGCACCCAATCAGAGGGCGAGAGACGGCCGCCGCCGTGCGCGGCCGTGCCGGCAGGGGGCGGCCGCGGCGCGTCGCGTGCGCGACCGTTAAACGGCAGCGCCAAGGGGCGGGGCGGAGCTGTGGCGCGGAGCGGGGCGGAGGACAGGTGGGTTGGGGCGTGGGGCTCCCCGTTGCCGTGCTCGTGAGGAGAAGCGTAGGTGTAGAGCCAGGCCCTCCTCGGCGTGCCCTGCTGACCCACGCCACTGGCGCTGCCCGCTTCGTACAGTGCTGCAGTGACGCGGCGTGCGCTGCCGGTGCCGCCGTCCTGGCTTGCTGCGGCCCAGCTGGCAGCGCTGAGTCCGGCTGTGGGTAAAAGGCAGGAAGCCAGAGCGAGGTTACGTAACTGTTACCTACGGAATGAACGCTTAACAAGAATGGAAGCGGGAGGCGTGTTTACTGCGAGCTGTAACATCGTTGCCAAAAGAAAAACACCATAAAAACACGTAATTAAGAGTTAAGAGACGGCAGGGGATTCAAAATCAGCAGATGGGAGGAGTCAGTGAGGAAAGAAAAAGGTTAAAGTGGGAGATGGGTCACATTTTTAGATCCACATTTGTGTGCTTGTATGCTTATGTGGAGGCTGCTCTGAAAGTAATGCCTCCTATTTTATTACGTTGGCAAGTGATGGCAGAGGTGGATGTTGGTGGTATGGCAGCAGAGGGTTGAGCCTTCCCACCAGTATTCCATTCCATATTGTTGCCGTGTGACAGATGGCAGCACAGGGGCAGCCTGACAGAACAGAATCTGACGTGGAAGTGTGGATGAAGCAAAGGCGTGGAACTGAATTCCTCCATGCAGGAAAAATGGCAACCAATGACATTGATCTGTGCTTGTTGAACATTTTTGGAGACCAGCCAGTGGATGAGGCGGTGCTGATGTGTTTCAGCAGTAGCAGCAGCAGGTCACCTCTGCTGGTGGAGATTTTATTCAGCATGGCATGCAGGCTCCTGTTCATCACCGTTGAAAATGCACTGCTCGTGGTGGTGACTATGTTGAAAAAATAGTTTTTTTTCTGTTTGTTTGTTTGTTTGTTTTTTCTCTAGTTGATAATTTGCTCAAATAGTTTTAATGTGATCTTTGTTCTATGGAAATGAATAGGAGGCATTACTTTTGGAGCAACCTATGCGTGAACATTGGCAACGTTGCATAACATGTGAGCATAATTCAATTGAAGAAAATACTTTTATTTCTTAGCAAAGTCAGTACTTTGGTAGTTATCATTGATTAATATGGCTTACCAGGCATTTGCTATTACTCATTTAAGAGGACCTGGATGAGTGCTGCTTCACGGTCTATTAGATTCTTCTAATTATAAAAGTCCTAAGAAGCAGAGTGTACCCTGCTTTGCTCTCTGTACAGATCCATGTGTGTTGAGAGTTGGCAAACTGGTAAGTTTCCAAAGTCATTGTAGAACTGGTGTCTGGGTGCTGCACTTATTGTGCTGAGTGGATGGTTCTGATAGATTCAATAGAAAAGTATCCCATGCTGTAACTGGGGGAAACAATGTTATGAATTTGCATCTGAACTTAAACAGCAGCCTTCTTACCTTTTGTGTAAGTGATGTAATGAATATGCTGCAACTGCATGCTGGTAATACTGCTACGAAATACCTGCAGGTGGGTTTGTAAGACAATCATACTGAAGCACAGCTGCCAGGCAAGAGACTGTGTAAATTACGGGAACGGGGAAAAGAAATAAAATTATAAAGCATTTTGGGTTATTAATTTTTTTTTTTTTTTTGAGTGACTCAGGTGAGCTGACAGCTCTGTAGATCCTAAACAAATTATCCTCTCTTCAGGGAAAGGATTTGTTAGATAGCATAATGCTTTCCATTAGGGAAATAAAAAATAAAAGGATGTAGCTGGGACTTATTTGGAGTTTCACGTAAAAAGTGATGAGTAAACCCCAGTGGTGTCCTACCTTTGGCTGGAAATGTTACCGTCCCTAAGCCCTGGAGCTTGCCGCTGCTCTCCTTGTTCAGAGCACTGTCTTTGCTAGCAAAGTCCCATTGTTTAAGCTATCAAGAAGGGGAAGGGCTTTAGGGAGCACTCCCAAGGCCTCAGTTGTTCATGGAACTAACAGGTAACCTCAGCCAAGGGTAAGAGCTTGGGAAATATTTTAGTCAGTAAATTACCTTACTTGTCACAGGTTCAGCTGGATGAGCTTGTACAGTCAGAGGTTCACTGCTAAAGCTCTTGTGCGCCTAAAAGAAGAAGGGCTACTACAAAATGTTGCATTTCACCAGTAAGCCTGGAGAATTCTCATTTTTCAGCCATGGTTTATTTTCTGCTTGTTGGAAACATTTGAGATACTGATGTGAGTCCCTTCTTTTTTGGATGCCCTGTTAATGTTCTGTGTTGGTATGTTTGGTTTATAAGACATATCTAATACATTGCAATTCAATCCTGTGATCTGAAACTCTGCAAGTTTTTCCATTGCTAGTAGAGAAGAATTCTAATTACATCTTAGTTGACAGCTTTGTTAAGGAATGGCTGATGTGAACCCATTCCTGTCCTAAATAGGCATTTTGGCTCTGAAGGAGTGACAGAAAAGATTTTTGTCACTGAAGTCCAACAGCATGTTTATTTTCATTGGCTTCCTTAACAGTGAGAGGCTTCCTTTCTCTCTACTACTCCCTGCTACTGCTTTATATATTTTCTTGCACCTGGGTATTGCTAAATGCTGATCAGATTTCATTAGCAAAGTGGAGAGCTGTGCAGGACAAAGCTGGAGCCTCAGGTTTTGATGTGCATTGCCAAATCACTCCCCTTAAAGACTCCTTTCCTTGAGGAGTGCATTGTAGAATAGCAAGAGGAATTTACTGTACATCACTGTCAGAACTATTTATATAAATGGAGTATTCTTAACACAACTGTTTCCAGAGATGCCAGTGCTGTATTCTATTTTTATGCTGCTTTAGGTAATTTAAGTTCACTGCTGAAGTCATGTATATATGGCACACAGTCAAATTCAAGGTCAAGAAAAACAAACATAACGTTGAGCTTAGTGGCACTGAATAGCTAAGTCACACCTGGCCCCTGACAGGCATTATTGCATACTAGAACGTTTTTGTTATGCAAACAAATCTGTTGTCTAATCACAAAGGTTTTGGTTTTCCTGTCCTACACAGGGTTGTGTTGCTCTCAAACGAGTGTTCCATGCAGAGCTTGTGGAAATGAACAGGTGGTTTAAATTAAAATGTTACTTAGCAAATGCTTTCTGAATGGATTCCTGCACACTTCAAATTGCTCACTGCTGACTACTGGACAAGTTGGCATTTAGGAAAAATGAGGGGAGAAAAAAAAAAGAAGGAAAAACTATACCAGTATTGAGGATTGATTATCACCTGCTTTTCATTCTGGAATTGAAGCTAGTGTGCTTATGCTTCCTTTTTTTTAAGTAGAAAACTACTTTTGATGTGACATGAATAAAAGTGGGAGCAGTTTAAAACTGGTCTCTTTTTCCCATTGAACTCCTCCCAGAGAGAGCTAGAGAAAGCTTGTCATATTTGCTTTGGAAAGGTCAGGGTGTTGTGGGTCACAAGGATTGAAAAACACAGTATTTTAGCACATTCTTTCCTGGATTAGTGTTACCAAAAAAGAAATACAACTAAAAAATTGGTAATCAAACTTGAATACCGGAGGCCTATCTAACACCAGCACACCTCTCCTTCATGCTCTTTCAACTTTGGTGATATCCAACATTTAATTTCTTAATGCTACTTAACGCAGGTAACAAATACTGAACTCTCATTAATCTTACTGTATAAGTACAGGATCTAGTCAGGGTGTCAAAAAGGCTACATGGGGAGCCCATATTGGAGAGGGTGCCCCAGCCTTCCAGGTTCTGTAATTCTTCATTTGTTTCTGCTGCTCAGCCTCTGAAGCTTGGAGCATAAAGGGATTTCTCCAATGTGTGTGGTTTTTTTTTTTTTTTTTTTTTTTTTTGTTGTTGTTTTTTTTTGTTTTTTGTTTTTTTTAAGGAAGCTGCTATTGAGGTCTAGGGAATTGAACCAGGTGGGAAAAGAATTAAATCTAAGAAAAGCTCAGTAATGCATTTTTTTTTGCATTTTGTTTGGATTCTTGCTTTGTTGTTATTACCACAAAATGTGTTACCTTACCTGTCAGCACTGTACAGGAGGAACATGGATCTGAATTGCATTCAGCATTTTTATACATGTTGGGAAAAAGCCAAATGAATCTATTTATCACATGTGCAGAGCTAGAATAAAATGAAAATTCAGAATCCATCAGGACAGCCACTCCTGTGATAGGAAAACAGATAAATGCAGTAGTTTCAAATTTTTTTGGCAGTTATCTAAATGGATAAAATGGTATATGCTGTTACTTGTCTCCTAAATACAGTGTTCAAGTCATTTTAGGAATTGCTACTTGTAAAGCACCAGCTACTTGTAAACTCACCAGCTGGGGGAGAAAGTGCACATTTGTGAGCTACTTTTAGCTTTTCCCAGAGATATTTTGTTACGTGGTGCAATAGATCTATAGACAAACACGAACTAAAGGGAGATCAAAGGGACATTGCAACTACATATGTAGCAAAAAGCAGTTTCTTAAAGCAACATCACAGATAGATGTGCATATTGTGTATTGATAGAACTTCATTCTAACAATAAACAATATGCATGTCTTTGGTCAGGAATTTAAAAACAACATGCTCAGTTCAAACACTGCAGAGTCTCAGTTACAGTCCATATTTAATATGAAATTTAAATTCCTGGCATGAGTTGTCATTGAAGATCCCCCCTCTCCTCCACACCTGTTTGGGTTTTTTTGCTCTAGATTTATGGCACACGACATGGTGGATCTGTGCTGGAAGCTGTCTGTCTGCTTTTTCTGCTGTCAAGTTGTCTCAGGAAGAGTTAAGGAGGAGGCACGTTACGTGGCTGCTGTGTATGAACATGAGTCCATCCTGAGTCCTAACCCAACAGCCCTCATTGATCGACAGTCTGCGCTGGAACTCATGGGCAGAAACCTGGACATCTATGACCAGCAAGTAGCGGCTGCTGCAAGACAGGTAGCGGCTTAGCAGCAGTTGTGTGTGTCCTATGTATATATACAGTAAGTGCTATTTGAGGATAATCTTTCACATTTGTGTTCCCAGGCAACTACAGCCATATTTATATACATAAGTATGGTCTGTTTTTTCAGACATTCTGACCTGCCAGCAGCTTGTCTGACTTAAGTTATTCCAAGCTTGGAAAAAAGTACCTATAGTTACTTAGTATAGGGAAATTAATTTTCTATTTTAATCTGGATACCCAGCTCCTTTCTGTTTTCTTCAATGGAATGTTTTTATTAAAAGATTGTTTTCTGTCTTTGGCTTTGGTTTTATTCCAGCATTCTCAATGGAAATTCCTGCATGTTTCTAAACACTGAAGTTTAATGCCTTGGAAATGAATGTTCCACCATTAACAGCTTTGTGGAAGTAAAGTTTTCCATTCCTTTCTCCTTCCCTCTGTGGGCTGGTACTCAGTCTAAATATATTCCGAGGAGAAAGAGTGGTATTTCTGGCAGTTCTTATGCACAGCCTCCTTTCCCTTCCTCCTGAAGAAGTCTCAACATGGTTCTAGCCCAGAGGAAATAGTCCTTACTGTCCCTATGCAGAGAAGTGACTTGCAAGTTACACAAGTTATAATTTTTTTTTTTTTTTTGAACAGAACAACTACCATTTTTGCATAACTTCAGAATGTGGATTTGTTTTTGTTTGAGAAATTCAGGTTACGAGGCCTTGCAGTCCAGAAACACAATAGCTATTTTAATGCAGTTCTGTAGCTGAGATAACATAAATGATCCCAACGCAGTAGCAAAGGTAGCACATTTGAACTGACTTCTGAGTTGTGGGGATGTGAGTGATTGCTCTGTCTGATTTAAAAGGAATTAATATTTTTTAATAACAGCTGTTCCATAATTTTAGGCAGTGCCAGCCTAGACCTGTGATGGCTGCATGGCTGCTAAAGCATGTACTGCTTCCACAGTCAAACTGTTTCTGAAAACTACTGCCAGTGCCCTCTGCAGCCTTATGTACCTAACCGAGATATATAGGTGATATATAGGCTGTGCTCAAGTTGTGCTGCACCTTTGATACAGTTGCTGTATATTTGATGCAGATACTCACCTCTGATAGACTTCGTCCACAAATGGCATAGTTCTGAAAACAGGTCTTTAACCTGAATGATAATATTCTCATGACTCATGTAAAAGGAGACTATTTCTGGTAAGAATTTAGATGAAGTTTGCTCATATTTGCACTCTCTTAAAATAACACCAAATCAGTTATTTCTCAAGGTAAAGTTAGGAGTCAGGTTAAATGAGTTTGTTTTTTAAACACAGTTACACTCGCTGTGTTTGTTAAAGAAAGGATGTTTTCAAACAACATTCAAATCAAAACCTACTTGAGTTATCTTAACTTTCCTTAGCTCTCCTTAGCCCCTTTTTATTTTTTTCATTTCATACTTAGGTTGGTTTTGCTTTTCCTACAAAACATGCCTTTGTTTTTCACACAGGGGGCACAGATCATTGTTTTTCCTGAAGATGGAATCCATGGCTTCAACTTCACAAGAAGATCAATTTATCCTTACTTAGACTTTGTTCCGCATTCCGACTCTGTGAAGTGGAATCCATGCAGAGAGAAGTATTTGTTCAGTGACACAGAGGTAAATATAGGAACGTTTTCTGTAGAGAAGGGAAATAACTGAAAGCTACATTTGTGCTCCAAGTGCACAAATCTAGTTTTGCTTAGGGAATTAAAAATGAACTGTAAGAACTCCTAGTCACCAGATTGTTTTAATGGACTCTGTTTATGCTGGTTTCATTCTTAGAAGAATTTGGATAGATACATGGAAGAAGTTCAGCTTGTTTAAGAGTCTTATGGGCTTTTAAACTATGAAACGGCACTCTAATAAGGTACATCACTAGTAATTTGGGATTTTATTTTGACTATTGTTTTAATAAAACAATATCATACTATTGTCATTTCTTTGTTACTCTTTTAATAGTCCAAGCATTCTGTGGACATAATGACTTCAGAACATTCTGACTCATTTAACTGTGTATGAATTGATTTGCTCAAGAAACAGGAAAGGACCTGCAATAGTGTAATAGAAGTCACAGTTCAACATAGATGGTGTGTAATTACAAAGGAGGTGATCTGCAAATCGCAAAAATAGTATTTTCATCTGCTTTTCTGGACCTAATGTTAAAGTAACTCTGCCATGCTCAGGAATACAGGCTATTTATTCCTGTAGTGTTACAGTAATCAATACACTGAAACTAAGTAATTATTTATGTGCCCACTAAGATAGCAGAGTTTGAGTTTAAACAATACAGTGGTAAATTCTGACCTACTTTGGCCTATTAATTGTTATTACTGATATCATACACAAGCAAACAAAAATTTAGTTTGACATTCAGATCTTATACTCAGTTTGCAATACTGGAAGGCTTTGATTTTTTGTAGCAGTTAACCAGGGTTCAGTACCCTTGCTAATGCACATTCTCATTTCAGCGTAACTGCAGAAAATCACATCAAAAATGTTCAGAAGCTATAAGTTTTCTATAAACACATAGCTTTAGACAGCAGTGGTAGCCCAGCGTTACGTAAAAAGCTATTAAAAAATATCTGCACAGTCTGAGTGAAGGCGGCTGGTAGATCTGAATGGTACAGTGCTATGCAGAGAAATCCCAAGTGTTCTGGGCCTCAGAAGCCAGTAAACTGTTCTTCCTGAGTGATACTGCTTACCTTCTCAGCTGCACCGTGCATCAGGCTGGGCAGTCATACCTTCAAAGAAAATAAACGGCAGTTAATACACAGCTTTCTCTGGGCTGGAAGAAACATGCCAACAGTACAGCCTGCAACGTTCAGTATTTCTTTTCTGCAACTAAGCAAAAAGCGTTTACATCTCTGCTTCTGTGAGTTGTAGCTAGTAATTTTTTCAAATAAGTTTATAATAAAAATTCTAAAGTAGTTGCAGGAACAAACTGCTGCAAGTGCAAATAATCAGCATCAGAAATTTGCTTTTCTAAAGGTGCACATAAATCAGCTACACTGTTTTCTCAAAGTTTTCAGTTGTCTTATGGTGTTTTATTTCTTCTGATGTTCCAAGCAATGGTCAGAAGCTTCTGAAAATTAAAGCCCTTAAAGTGGTGAGATTTACATATTTACTTACTTTGCAGGAAATATAAATTAGATAATTTAAGGTCATTCTGTAATTGGTATCTGAAGTACATTTTGGTCTGGAAAACAATGATTTCAAATATCTTTCATCAGAAAGATGTCATTACATTTAAATTTTACAGACAAATTTAAGTGTATACAAATTCCAGTTGCAAATAGTAATTTGAAAAGCATCAAATATATTGCTGAAGTAAAACTTCCTCTCCATTTCCTGGTTCTGTAGGTTCTTCAACGTCTGAGCTGCATGGCACTGAAGAACAAAATATTCGTGGTGGCAAACTTAGGAACTAAGCAACCCTGTGAGCACACCGACCCTCACTGTCCACGTGATGGAAGATACCAGTTCAATACCAACGTGGTGTTCAATGATGCTGGTATGCTGGTAGCCACGTACCGTAAACACAATCTGTATTTTGAATATGCTTTTGATACCCCTCCAGAGCCTGACTATAAGCTCTTTGATACCCCTTTTGCTGGCAAGTTTGGTATGTTTACTTGCTTTGACATACTCTTCTTTGAGCCAGCAGTGAATCTAATCAGACAATACAATGTAAAACAGATTGTCTATCCGACTGCCTGGATGAACCAGCTCCCACTCCTGTCTGCTGTAGAATTTCAACAAGCTTTTGCAACAGCTTTCAGTGTCAATATTTTAGCAGCTAATATCCACCACCCTACCCTGGGCATGACAGGGAGTGGCATATACACTCCTGTCAAATCATTTATCTACCACAACATGGAAAGTTACGGTGGCAAGCTCATAGTAGCAGAAATTCCCGTCACTAGTGCAGATTACAAAACCAATTTGGAGCATAATGAAAGATTTAGAGAGAATGTACATCATTCATGCACTACTTTTACAAGTACCTCAGGGGATGACCAAGTTTGCTTTATGGAAGGACAGGAGGCCCCTGGCAAAGTATCAGAAAAAGGAAATGAACAGTCGCCTCCCCTTTTCTATGCAGAAATGATGCATGACAATTTTACTTTCGTTCCTGTATGGGCAGAAAAAGGAGAACTTCAGGTTTGTGCCAATACTCTTTGTTGCTACTTAAATTATAAGAGAGATGTTTTAACTGATGAATTATATGCTTTGGGAGTTTTTGATGGGCTCCATACAGTGAATGGCATATACTATGTCCAGGCCTGTGCATTAGTGAAGTGTGGAGGTCTCAGCTTTAGCACTTGTGGGCAGGAGGTTACACATGCCACTGCTCTGATAGATTTCCAGCTATGGGGAAATATGAGTACTCCTTATATCTTTCCTTTACTGCTGACATCTGGTATTACCTTGGACTTTGCTGATCACATGGGCTGGAAAAACAACCACTATTTCCTAAGCAAAAATAGAACTTCTAATGGCCTACTGACAGCTGCTCTGTATGGACGATGGTATGAAAAGGACTAGCACAGATATTTAACTGCATCAGATTTTCAGAGCGTATACCTTAACATGAACTGTTGAACATCTGTACTTCAGAATCTTCAGGTACGTTTGTTATATGACTGTCTAATTAGATTCTACATTTGAAATGATGACCAAAGAGACTATAAACCAAGTGTGTACCTTGGAAGCTTATGTCTTTCCACAAGTATCTGAATTGCCTTGCAAGTCTAAAGGCTTGTTACAGTGTGTTTGAGATACTTTATGTTAGGAAAGTAATCTCATTTCAACTGAATTTGCCCCTTTTAATTTAGTTCTTTGGTTCTCTGGGGTTCTGGTGGGAGTGGAAGTGAAAGAAGTAGAAAACCATTTAAAAAGGAAGAAAAGTAGGAAAGGGAATGGCATTGATTACACAAATATATGCAAGAAAATAGATGCATATACCTTGAATAGCATCAGGTTCTGATTTCTGGTTAGAGTGCTAAGGTTTTTTCCTCTCAACTCCCTTCCCCCCGCTCCCATCTGAAATCTTTACAATTTCCTGCCCACTTGCTTGGCTGTTAGCAACCTCAGTGAGTTATCTCATACTTTTTAACAGTAACTAAGCAAGTGTTACCACTGTGAACATCTGTGGAACAACCAGTCTGGGAAAGGGTATATCAACTGCTACACCGAAACAGCCTTGATTAGGGCATAATTTCCATGCCCCTGTGCAAGAAATTATGTTTAAATAAAGCTCAACGAGTATCAGCAACTATGTTATACTACTTTAGTACTCTGACTTTCCCATTTTTAAAGAGAAGTCATTGCATGTCTCTTTTGAGACAATTCAAACATTGTTTGTAAATTCATTCAATAAGAGCTGTGAAAAGCAGATAATGAATTGTGGGGCAGTAGGGTTTCTATATAAATTGCGTGCCAGGTGGCAGGTTCCTGCTGTTGAAACACAGCATTCTTTCCATAGCCATAGCTAGATTGGATGCTATAAATACTGTCATGCAATGACAAACTTTTACTGCAGTGGAGATGCTTGCAAAAGGATGTTTAAAGGATATTATTTTGGCCTTAAAATTAGAGAAAATAATTTCTTCTGAACCATTATAATTTTGGGGCTCTCATTGGCTGTTATAACTTTATCCGTGTAATAGCTGTTAAGTAACTGACTAATAAACACAATTGTTCCTTTGGTGCATCCTTGTCTTCCGGGTGCTAAATCTGTTGTCCTAGTTGCTGGGAGGAGCTGTGAACAGGAGATGTAATTCTCAGTTTGGCTGAGGCAGTTCCAAAATTTGTTCAAACTCAAAGAACTGCAGCAAGAAATGTATTATACTGCTCAATAATCTGCTTTGGACAAATTCACTTTCAGGTTTCATAAAGGAAAATAGTCACATCATTTACTGAAAGCGCGAGAAGCCCTTAGCAGAGCTGAAGGTCGCACAGGCAGAAGAAACATACCCAGAAGAAACATGCCTATATGACCATCATTTCCCTTCAATGGATATAAACAGTTTTAGTAAAGCTTCCTAAATGTTTTCTGTCTGGGAGAAAAATCAAACCAGAAAGCATGGACTTTCCGCCATACAAGAAATACAGCTTAAATCAAGAACAACTTTAAATCAGCAGATTATTTTTAATGTGTTCAGGATGTGGAAGATGTTTGTACTGAGACAAAAGAAATAACCTGAGAAGGAGTAGGGAATGCTGTCTGTGAGGCACCTTGGTACTGCTGAGGGGGAAAAAAAATCAGAAAAGCCCTGTCCAGCTAGGGGTAACAGCGCACAAGCTGGAAGTATTAGGGATTTCAGCATAAGGGATGTGGTGCTGAGTTATCCAGGTAGTTGTGAGGATACTCTGAAGATGTTGAAAGTAACTGCCAGAAAATACAGCAAAGAAATGTCACGAACAGGACTTTGGAGTTCAGTTCTTGAGAGGCATGTGAACAGGCTCAGAATGTCAGAAACAAGTAATGGAGTGGGACAAGCAGTTCAGAACAAAGATCTTCAAAACGCGCAAAGTTGGTGCAAGCTTGTATAAGTAGACATTTACAGGGAGATGACTAGATTAAAGTGACTGAGCATCAAGAGGCTACTGCAACCACCACGGAACAGAGGTGCAAAGCCTTGTGGGGTGTGGCCCAGCCTTGCCCAGGCTGTGGCCTTTCTTGTAGTATTAATTAACACACTGGCATCGCAGAAAGCCCAAGAGTTAAAGTACCACAGTAGACTGATCACCCTTTTTGGCTGCTTCAGATATACCAGCTGAACTGAAGAAAAGAACCAAATGATAATTCAGAACTTGAGAGAACCTGAACAGCGACTGAGCGACACACACAGATTCAGGGGCTAGAATGAACTAATGCCACCTCCATTTATGCATATTAACAAAAGTGACAAAATATCAGTAATTACAAATAATCAGAGGCCAAAGTGAGAGTTTTCGCTGAGTCAGGTTTTTAGTGGTCAGTAGTAACAGTAATATTTCAGACATTTGTTGTGCCTGATCTCCTCCTGGAGCTGGGGCAACAGCAGAAGCCACAACCAACAGTTAGCAATACCCACAGCAGATCAAGCTCTTAGTAGAAGAGATTAGAAAAGTTGAATTTGGTAAGAAGTTAATGAATTTCAAGAAATATCTTGAAGATTTATTATAAAACTATGGAGGCAGCTTGTATAAGGGACGTTTGGCAGGGGAGAGGGAATATATATAGAAGAGGGAATGAAACGTTACATTTTGCTTTAAAACTGTTACAGTGTCTGAGGCTGAGACATCAGTGTCAGTCCTTCTGAGCTGCAATGCAATGAGAAGAAAACCTGCACACCTGTCACTAAAAAGGCTTGGAAGTGAGGCCTTCTTTTGTTCTGCTGTGAATTCGAAGAGCTAAATTTCTGATTACTGCTACTGCAATTTTAATGCACAAGACAATGTAAGGTGTTCTTAAATGTTTAATGATATTAATAACTTTAAGACAGCTTGAATGACTCCTCAGATTCCATATTATTCAACCATGTTCACAGATACATAGTGAAATATTGCAAGACTCAGCTTGAAAATTGTTAAAATGCAGTACGGGAAGACAGGGAGTTCAGTTTACCATGATATACAGTGACTAAGGAAGCATTGATAATTTAGATACTACTTCATTTGAAGTAAAGTATCAATGCTACAAGATCGGAATGCCAGGTTGGAAAGAGTTCCATCAGATGAGAGATGAGTCGAAACAGGAAAAACAAAATCATGCTGCAGTTTGGGGATGTTAGTCAAGGCTAACTTTGTTTCCCAGGGAAAAAACCAAGGCATTTTGCTGAGCTTCAGGTTACTGATCAGCTGAAAAAAAATGCTCCTCCCAACGGCTGAAATCTGTTTTTCTTTCAGTAGGTAGGTAAGGATGTGTGGATCAGACTAAGGGCCCAGCTGTCGGACTGTACATGACAGCAGGGTACTGTTTTCTTAAAAATAACCACTTGTTTTGACACTTCAAATGGATACATCTGGTTCCTTCCTTAACAGTCTTCAAAATATATGGATATACATGAAACTACATGAAAATAAAGCCAAAGCTATCATCTTAACAAGAGAAATCAACAGATCTGTATTATGTCTATATTTAGAATCTCTGGTTTAAGTCTGTAAGGAAGACTGAGGTTTCATAAATTCTTACCTTGTCCAATTCATACAGTAGTCACAGCTACTGATTTATAAAGTGTTTTATTCCTAATCTGGAAGAATTTTTCTTCAACCATCCAACTTCTGCAGCATATTAAAAGAAAAGGAAGTTGTCACCAGTCATTAGAGATTACTGCAAGCAGCCATAATTACCAGTTATCTCAGATTTAAGGATTCATATGAATTCGCTGGATAAACTTCAGGAATTTCAATACTTGCTGTTTTTCAACTGATCTTAAATGTACTTAACTGAGTTTTAATATGGATCTATGGAAATGGTGTTCAAAGTCTAAACTACTTATTAGGACATGATAAAGGCCAAAGTTAATACTCTGAATCTAGTCTGGATAGTTCAGGGAGTGTCTCAGCACAGACGAACGCTTTTAAAACAAAAACACAGTGGCCTTTGCACTGAGAAGTGGCTAAATACTGTCAGCAGTCACAGAGTGGACAAAGGGGGAAGTGAGGAGAGCACTCCTGCAACTGCAGGCAGGGAATCCTATGGACCTCCCTCTCCTCACTGCTGTACACCCCTCAGCAAAGAGCACGCCCTCCACTTCTGCAGAACTGCTGCTGCTTCTAACATAGCTTTCTGCTTTTAAGATGTGAACCTCACTCTTCCAAATATGGAGTTAGGATTATAAGCTCCCCTGACACATCTGGCACTGTAAAATGTTTAATTGCATGTTTAGTCGTAGAACTTCTCACAACTATCTGCTCTCACTGGTATTCACTTCTGCTTAGAAGGTTTTACTAAGCTCTCTCTCTCAAACTAGAATATAAACAGAAAACAATATTTGGATTATTACAGTATTTGTTGCTTTTAAATGGACAGAATCTTTGGGCAAGACAGGAAGCTAATTCCTAAAAACACAATTACGGGGCTGAAGAACCTATGAACGTTATCAGCCATACATAACATAACAGCTTTGGGTTTTCTTAGCACCCATTTTTCAGATGTTAACTGAAGCAAAACTTATATGGTTGTTTTGGAGAAATCCTGGTGCTGGATAAGCAATAAATACTAGGAAGAAATAAAGAAGTAGGAGGCAAGACTTCATACAATTTTACAAGAAAAATCTTCTTTACAGAAGGGTCACTCCTGAAAGGAAAGGAAAAAACACAACAAAAAGAAAAAAAAGGAAGAAAAAAGATGAACTCTTGATTGTGTCAGGATCGGGCATTTACACAAACACAGCACTCTCTGAAAACAACAGTTACTCAGTCCAGTAAGTTCTGTGCTAACCTGGCATTTTCTACGTTTATCCCGAGAACTGAATAACCCATAAAACAAAGCAGCAGTCGGAGTGCTCAGAAAGCTGATCAGAGCTTGTTGTTGTCATTACCCACGTCCCTTCATTTTATTTTTTTTTCCCTAGTATAAAAAGGGTTTCTTTTATCCCACAACTTCAGTGATCCAGCTGTATTTTTTTGCTCTTTTCTGGTGAAAACTCAAGTGGTTGTTTGGATGAAGGGAAAAAAGAAGAGGGTGCAGAATCATTTTCTGGAAAGCAGCAGACGTCCATTCAGGTATGAAGATTAAAAAAACCCGATGACACTGACTGCAGGCAATGTTATTTGTTTTACAGAAACAAGGAACCTTCTGTTTCTTGACCTCTCATTAGGAAAGCAAACCAGAGCAGTGAGTTTTTTTAAACAAACTTTGTTCCATTTTAGGAATCATATTTTCTAGTAGGAGTCCCACTTACCACTTACAAGGCACAATTACTGTCCTATCCATTAAGTAAATTCATGCAAACTGAGATATCCAGGCTCACTGGCTAAGCTCTAAATGAGGAGACATGCATGCAACTCTGAATCCCTAAACAGAGTTAACAACTTGTAGTTAAAATCAAACATCTTAAAAACTTGACAGCTTCATTAACAGAAACATCTAATTGTTACCTTTCCAATAGTGCAGATGCTACTTGCCATTTTCATTCAAGTGAGGATGAATGGATCCATGCTGTTTCAACCTCAGTATTTAGATAGCTGGAGTGAATCTCAAGACAGACCAATACGGACCTTTTGAGCTGCCCGCACACTCGACCAAAGCAAGTCAGTCACTGCCATGGAGCTGTGTACTTTGAGGGAAGAAAACAAAGATCACCATCGCCCTGAAGTCATCTAATTCTGTTCCAAGACAAACACTGCGTATGCAAACAACAAACACAGGCAGAAATGGTTAAAAAAGTGGTATTTAAAAGAAAGCCTAGAGGAGTAATTAATTAATCTAACATTTAAGGTTACTTGAAATTCCAATAGCTCATCTTCAGTTTAGGATTACAAAGCCTTTGGGAAGCAGATTTTATAAATTCTAACAGTTCAACAAAAGAGACTTTGCCATTAACACTTAATAGATACAAATAAATTATTCCTTCGTAGAACTCACATTTGGGTTTTATTATATTCCGTAAAATATACAAGAATCTTGAAGTACTGAAAGAGTGCAGGTAAATACAGTATTCAAGCAGTCACTATTTCTATGTACATGCTCTTAATTCTTCAAAAAAACCCACAAAATTATCAAACAGATCAAAATATTGTCCCGTGTTTCCACTTTATGTTCAGAAAACCAGCTGATAATTTACAATATCATAAAGATTTCCAGTTTCACAATACAAAAAGGATAAAAAGGAAATTTGAATCAGTTTGCAGTAATTTATTTGTAATTTACCAGGACACGCAAGGATTCCTTGCATGTACATAAGCCATTTCACTTGAAAAGTAACAGTTTTAATTAAAGCAGAGCCAAATAAAGTAAATATTCATATTTAACAGATTAGACTTCAGCTTGCTTATGTCACTTTTTCATTCTTCAGGCAATTAAAAAAATGCAGTAGTCTGTTATAAATAAAAAAGATAAAAATCTTCGGGTGAGGCTGAACTACATTACGGGGACCTGCTTCTGCTGTTCATTTCTAAATGGAACACAACAAAGATACACAGCTCTTCCCACAGACCAGACACTGTACTTCTTTCTAATAGGGAAATATACTTTTAAATTCACCTCCCCCTCCCCCGGTAACTCCAGGATTCAAAAAAAAAAAAAAAGAAGAAGTGATACAGATTTACAATTTGAATTTTACGTACAATTTTTTTGATGTAAAGAAGCGGACCAATCGTTGCAAAGAACTCTCAGTCCCAGTGGGGTTATGGAGACGTTTCCATTCTCTTTATGCAGTTTCATAGTTTCCAAGTTACGTATTTTAAATTAAAAAAAATCTCAATTCAAACCACCAAAGTTCAACAGCCTAAACCTGTGCAACAATGACCGTTTCCCTCCCCCATCTCCCACCCTTCCCTTGTTTATTACACTGTACATTTTTCACCCTGACTTCACCTTGTTAGCTGGTTTAGTTTTAGTATTAGAAAAGTACGACAAGTTCCATTTTCATGTTGTCTAAAAGAAAAAGAAAACAAAACTTAAAAAATAAATCTGCTTTCTTTCATGGTACATTTAATAGTGCTGGAAGGTTTTTAAATGGTAAACAAAAAAAAAAAAAGTCAACACTTAAAACCAAATCTAAGCTTCTTTCCCAGAAGTAATTAAGGTTTGGTTAAAACAACTTCTGAAAGAATCTATTCCAGTTTTCACAAAAATGTATTTAAATAAAATAAAATAAAAAAAACAACAACCTTTTAAGTTATTTGGTCCTTTGGCAGTTTGCAGCACAAACAATGCCTACTGTACCAAACGCTTTTATTGCCTTCAAAATGATTTTCGTTTTATTGACAATATTTAAATCTAGTATCCTCTGTGTTGTACAACAGTGTCGTTCATTTACATCAACGAGGGTGCCCAGTCTGCAGAAGTTACTCCTGGCACCAGAAACAGAATGGTAGAACAGTTAAATAAAGCAGTTTTGACATTCTTTAATTTTTTTTTTTGCCACGGTTTCCAAGAATTTATTCAAGAATTTCTGCTGCTTCTGCAAAATATGCTCTTAAAAATCCTTCCAGAGTCTCATGGATTTTGTTATATGCAACCACAATAAAAAGCATCTTCCAAAGGTCGCTCCTCTTTTTGTATTCAAATTCCAACAGCTTTTTTCAAAAGCACAAATGTGACGACCTTCCAGCATTAGGGGTCACTCTTCAGCCCTACAAAATGCAGTGTTCAATAGGTCTCAGAATCTGAGTCATTGAGTTCATCTTCTTCTGTATAGGGGTAGCCATCCTCCCTGCCAATATTGTTGAAAGTACAGTAAGAGCTATGATCACTCCTCATGATTGGCAAGGAATCGAAGGTGACAGTTTTAGAGGTGTTGGTGTAATGATTAATGGCATTGAACGTAAGGGAAGGTAAAGTGCTGCTTGATGAAACGGGCATCATCGTGGCCAGGATGAGCGCAAGGCAATCGGCCACATCCTTGTTGGGTGCACAGGCCAAAGCTGGTGTGTAACCTGGAAGCCAAGAAAAATGAAACAATAACGTACAAATTTGCCCAAGGTCATGTCATCTTTCAGCTGCAAAAACGTTTCATATTGCTTAGTTCCACACTGTTTAAAAAGGGCCATAAAATTAAATACATCACAAGGTTTTTTTGTGGGTTTTCTTGTTTTGTTTGCTTGTTTGTTTTTACAGCTTTCAGTTACAAATGCATCCCAGACGTCAGAGTTCTTTGGAACAGAGATGTCAGGGTTTTTTAACCAGTCAGATGTTCTCGGCTAACCATAAAAGCCTGGTTCTGGAAATGTTGCGGAGGTCAACTGGCCAAGGGGGTGGAACTAAGTGCATTCACCAGAGCGTCACTGCAGAAACTACAGCACATGAAATATTTCTTCACCCAGAAGCTTCCCTATCGCTGTTCATCACAGCATGAGCACAACTGCAGGTGACAGCTAATTCTACTGAGCAGACAGACTAATGGCCATGTGCGTTTGAGAGCCTGAAGTCCCACACTACTCCAACTTCACAGCTTGAAGGTGTACAGCATCTAAGTTTAAAGTTACTTGTATGCATTTAACAATGCATGGCTTTATGGTAAGCCGCATGATAGGCTTCTATTCCGATACTTGGAAAGCATGAAAAATGAGGCAATGCTTATTTTACCAGCAAGTATTGCAACCACTAAGGTATCGCCTTTATTGCAGAAATGATCCAGGTCAGGTTTTAGGACATGGTTCAGAAATAGTTACCATGAGGTAAAACCACACTGCACAGAATTTTTAAACAGACAGGCCCTCGATGGAAATTCATTGCAGCTAGAACATAAGCAAACAGCAAGCAAGAGACAGCTTTGACTAAACAGCTCAGAGTCAACAGTGACAATCTCCAAAATCAATGGAAGAAGAAGTGGACATTTCAGATGTGTAAGACAATACTCATTCACCTCTAGAGCATCCCACTACGTCACATAAAAATAAAATTGAAGGTCAACAAAAAGATAAACTAACTTGTTTCTGTAAAAACAAAACAAAATAAAACACAACACAACTCTAAAGCCCAGAATTTACACTAATATTCAATTTTAGATTTTGAGCTTCCATAAGTAGGAATGAAATACCACATTCTAGTTCTTTCCCTCACTCTCTCTCACCTCAAAGTATTCATGACTTTGTCTACACAGCACTTTGAGCTGGGACATTCACCTCAGAGTATTCTCTATGAATACACTCAAGGCCGCTTGAGATTTTATAAGTGATGTAATTGTTATTAGAAAGAAATGCTAGGAACCACAGAGAAGAATTAGATTAGGTAGCACTGAGGAGCTGCCTTAAATTTAAAATATTAGCAGATTTAAAGAGAAGAGTGTATGTTAGTTAGATCCTCGGCTGCCAGAGAACTGTGACTTCTGTACGGACAACTATTATGTCAAAGATCCACTCCAGCATGGCACTGATGGGCTGCACATGAAGAACCCACAGACCCACATAAGACAGATGATGTCTCCAGTTGGCATACTGGAGTTGGCATACTTCTCAGCTGGAGCTGAGAAGCTGAAACTCAAAAAAAAAAAAAAAAAAGATGTTTTCCTGTCTTTTCATTCTAAGGAGTTTCATTTAGCAGTTACCCTTTACCCTATTTCAGGGGAGGAATGATCCTTAAATCTCCCATGTCAAATTAAGCAGTGCAATTTGAGAAGCCCTGTAAAAGGAAAGTCACAGCAAACATCAAGAGAGAACAAGCTTTCTTTCCAAAAGGGAAATTAGTTAGAACTATTAATCAGGCACGTCCTGTCCTGAAAAAAAAGACAAAAAAATCCCACAAAAATGTAACAAAACAAGAAAACAACCACTCAAAAAAAACAACCCCAAAACAGCTATTGCTTTTAGTTACAAGGCACACTGAAATCATAGATTTAATATGAGAAAATATGTACACAAGAAGTCAGTAGGTCTCACGTACTTTTGTCCTTACAAGGTGTGGGATTTATTCTCTGAGATTTTTAAAATTCCATTACGTTTTCTTACTCACATGTGACAAAAAGCTCTAATGAGCCAGAAGCTTGAGACCCACTGAGATCTGTCATTCACACTCACTTTTAAAAGCTAACACCAATATATCTACCCCAGACAAAATGCGTGGCCATTCCATCCACCTTAACAACTGAAGGTTTTACTTTACCTTGACCATTATGTTTTTCTGTTTTCAAATACACCAGTATATTCATAGCATACACATTTTCAAACCATATACTTATACCAAATATTTCTATACCATGAGCTGCACTGTACTGAAAACTTTCCTTTCCCTTTGCTAAAATGGCCCATCATCAACATGCCGCTTTTTCTATGGGGGAATCTACTGGAAGGTTCATATGAAATTTCTACATGGTTACTGCATTCCAGTGAGTTGAGTTTAAAAGCACAGCTGCTTATGGGGAAACAAAGTTAAATTCATTCTTACCGTTTTCATCCACAGCAAGTACACTTGCTCCCTTTCCTAAGAGTTCTTGAACTACAACTGTTAGTCCATTTCGAGCAGCAACATGCAGAGGTCTGTGAAGACAAAC
Source organism: Phasianus colchicus (assembly GCF_987193195.1). NCBI lineage: Eukaryota > Metazoa > Chordata > Aves > Galliformes > Phasianidae > Phasianus > Phasianus colchicus. The sequence continues at coordinate 19,799,056 of NC_143441.1, read as the reverse complement.
AAACTGGTAGATAAACCTTAGAACAAACTGTAATACACAAGACGGATAAAATGCATTGTGTTAAATGATTACTGACATATTTTTGACATATTTTTACTCATATGTTATTTACCTAAATATAGGAGAAACAAAACGAAGATGGAAAAAATTAACAAAGCCATTTTCTTGCCAGAGAGAATCAAAACAGAAATAGTTCTGTTAAAATAATAATTTTATTATTTTTTTTTATTAATGGAACCACATATGAAGAAGTAGCTGCTGGAAATGATACGCCTGCTTATGAACTTCATCACAATAAAAAAGTAGTCACCTATACTTTCCTGTTAATAAATCCTGTTAATAAATAATTGAACAGTTTTAATAGATTGTGTCACATCTGAGATCTACTGTGTCACCAGCAATAATCATTAGAATACAAATATTGGTACATTATTTATTGCGTGTTAATGCTTTCAAGACACGCAGAAGCATTTCATCAATCTGCCTTCCAGAAACCACTACATTCCTTTGTGACCAGAGATGAAAAATTCAGACTGCATAAAGCAAGGAGAAAAATAAATTACTTTTGAAAACCTCAAACTATTAACCATGTCTTGTGAGGTGTCTTGATGCATCAAGGAAAGTGTAACTTTACCACAACTACTCTGTATACCTTTTTTAAATGAAATAGTTTTCCAGAATCAATTCCCATTGGTTAAAGAAATCCTACCACCACTCTGCAGGAAACAGAATAATCAGCTTCCTTCCACTCTGCTTTCTCTTGCAGATCTCTCAGAATAGTTGGTAAGACTGTAGGGGTTTGAACATGACAGATTCCAGAAGGGATGCAAGGCCAGAGAAATGTACAAGTTACTTGGAAGTTTTGCTGTTTATTGTAAATGGTCTGTGTGATAACATTCCTAAAGCAATCCAAGAATTTATGTGTGTAACTTAGCTACTTATCAGGTGTCAAATATTGCCTACAACACAAACACATTCTTTAAAAGGAAAAAAAAATGCAGAAAAGTTATTTTAGTAGTTCATTCTGAAATACATTTCACAGTATGACTTAGACATTCTAAGCTTTCCTTATAACCATGCTAACAAAACAGGCTTAATTCTACTTGAAGGTAGATCTTTAGAAAGCACTGAGAATACTGAGGGTGGTCAGGCATGGAACAGCCTTCTCAGGGCAGTGGTCATGGCCACACCTGCTGGAGTTCAAGGAGCATTTGGACAATGCTCTCCAACATATGACTTGAGTTTTGGGTGGTTCTTTGTGGAGCCCAGAGTTGGACTTCATGATCCATCCTTGTGGGTCCCTTCCAACTTGGGATATTGAGAATATAATGCAGAACGATAAAATAATATTGAATGGAAAACAAAGTCTTCCATCTCAGTAATAGATAAATGTTACTAACAGAATGCATGCTGAATAATACAAGCACACTTAGCTAGGTTTCATAGGTTTTTTTCATAGGCTAGCTACAAAAAAAAAACAAACGTAATTTGCCCCCAATGAATTTTAAAAAACCTGAATTTTAAGTGAAAAAATATTTAATTTATAAAACAAATACACTGGTGTACAGATAATCTCAGTGGATTGCAGTAATCTCACACAGGATTCCCTGAATCACAATACATTAACATTTATTTCTCATCCTTTTCACTCAGCTAAAACTAGAAGTTCAGGTTTGAACAATATACCTTCTCACTTCAGATTGGTCCTACTCCTGCTATTTAGCAATTCAAACAAAATTCAACCAATGTAGGAAAAAAAAATCCGCAAAAATATTTCTCTTTATAAGGAAGTCTTAGCAGAAAGACACCAAAAAATAATCTGAGAAAAACCACTCTGCAGATACATACGTTTGCAAGGCTGCGTTGGTGGCATTGATGAGGTTTCTGTCTGTAATCTTTTCCAGTATTAACAAGGCACTAGTTTCATGACCCTTAAATACAGAATAAACATTCGTCACATAGCAAATAACCTTCAAAAAAAGCTTTGAATGCCTTTCAAAAGTAATAAGTTCTATCATAGAAACACAGAATGGCCTGGGTTGAAAAGGACCTCAAAAGATAATCCAGTTTCAAGCCCTCTGCTATGTGCAGAGTCACCAACCACCAGACCAGGCTGCCCAGAGCCACATCCAGCCTGGCCTTGAACACCTCCAGGGATGAGGCATCTACAACCTTTCTGGGCAACCTGTTCCAGTGCATCACCACCCTCTGTGTGAAAAACTTCCTCCTAATATCTCACCTAAACCTCCCCCATCTCAGTTTAAAACCATTCCCCCTTGTCCTGTCACTATCCACCCTCGTGAGCAGCCATTCCCCCTCCTGTTTATATGCTCCCTTTAAGTACTGGAAGGCCACAGTGAGGTCTCCCAAGAGCCTTCTCTTCTCCAAGCTAAACAAGCCCAGTTCCCTCAACCTTTCTTCATAGGAGAGCTGCTCCAGCCCTCTGATCATCTTAGTGGCCCTCCTCTGGACCCGCTACAAGAACTCCACGTCCTTCCTGTGCTGGGGGCCCCAGGCCTGGACGCAGTACTCCAGATGGGGCCTCACAAGAGCTGAGTAGAGGGGGACAATCAGCTCCATCTCCCTGCTGGCCACTCCTTTTTTAATGCAGCCAGAGCACAGTTGGCTTTCTGGGCTGCAAGGGCACACTGCTGGGCTGCAAGCGAACCCTTATTTGGAAACAGTGTTTGATAACACAAAGTACCAGTGAGTACCAGTGAGGTCAGACTATGCACGCACCTTGCTGCAAGCCAAATGGAGTGCTGTGTTCTTACAACTATCTTGCAAAGTCAGATCAGCCTTAGCACTGCTAACCAGCACCTCTGCAAGAAATAAAGCTCTGTATTAACTGAAAGCACAGTCTGTAAAGTTTTAATAGTTTACATTTGTGCAAAATGAATATGTTATTTTGACAAAATGTATCCACAATAATCAACTGATAAGGCAACTTCATCTGTGGTAAGATCAACACACTGAACAGCAGAAATAGATACTTTACCAACAGTATTTGTCTGTCCATTTTCTGCAGCCATCATCAAAGGTGTTTTCCCAGAAGCATCTACAGCATTTACTTGAGCATTGTGACTGAGTAGAAGCTGTAGACACTCAACATGATCTGTAAAAGCTGCTGCATGAAGAGGGGTCCTGAAACAGATCACACGGTCATGCTCAGCTGTGCTTTCTACAGACACACTGACTGTGATCAGACCTGACTGAAGGTACAGAGACTGGGCAGTCCCTTGATCAGATAAGATCAGGAATGTTAAGAGTTGTGACCGGTGCCTTCAAGAAATCCCCTTCAAGTTTCAAATACATAACTCTTATCTGTGTAGTTCACAGTACAGATAGAATTTGATTCAGAGAGGAAAAGTACAGATAAAATAATACTCATGAAGTGATGCAATTTTAACCATGCCTACACAACAAAAAACCCATTTAGGTTTACTGAATCAGAACTAGATTTAAAATTTTTTTTTTTTTTACTCAGAATTTAAAACAATCTTCAAAGAATAAAAAAGGGGGAAGTTGAAAATAATGTAAGTAGCCATTAAAAAGCACAAACAACAGAATTTAGCAGAGTGAATGCAATCACTACATACATTCTTCCACCATGCAGATGCACTCTTACCTTCCCTTTGAATCTGTTGAATTTACAATACCAGCACCTAATGTGTCAATTAACATTTCTGCAGCACCTTCATTGTCATTTATCCTATAAAGAATTAAACAAGCTGTTATTTACAGAATGATAAATCTTTTGTTAAATACCATGATTAAGTCTACGAAGAATAATTTTGCTTTTCCTTACACAGCACAATGCAATGGACTGAAAGAATTTCCTTCCATTTTCTGAAAAACTTCTTGTTCCAAGAGAAGTTCTACACAACTGTCGTGACCTGAAGTAAATGCAGAGATAGTTTAACAAAAGATAAATAAATTAAAAAAGGAAAAGAACTGCTTATGATTTAGAAGAAATATTTATCTAAATTGGATTGAGCAATATTTTATTTTCAAGTTTTAAAGTAGTTTTAAAGTATAGTAACGTCTATCTCAGTATTAACAATTATATGTATTTAACTGTCAACCCATCTGATGGAGAAGTTTTGCATTAAAAAGAATATGTGACTGCTAGGAGAAACAAAGTATACAAGATTGTGAAAACCTTTGTATTTCTGTAATTGACGAACCCCATTTTTTCCAAGACTGTTCATTTTATTCTCTCAATGGGACATTTTATATATAACAATCAAACCGAAGCATCTGGGTACTTCTTTACACCTGGAAACCATTTCAACTACAATTCAGTAGTTTGCTTTGCTTTGTTAAATTATGAACATGCTTCCTATTTAGGGAATCCGAAACTATTTATATATAAACTTCATTTTGTCACTTGTCTTCACTACTTACAGTTAATATGAAACCACAGAATCACAGAATGGCCAGGGTTGGAAGGGACCTCAAGGATCATGAAACTCCAAATCCCTGCCACATGCAGGGTCACCAACCTTCTCATTTAATGCTAGACCAGGCTGCCCAGGGCCCCATCCAATCTGGTCTTGAACATTTCCAGGGACAGGACATCCACAACCTCTCTGGGCAGCCCATTCCAGCACCTCACCACTCTCTCTGTAAAGAATTTCCCCCTGATGTCCAAATCAATAATGTGTTTGAATAACACGTACATGACTGACTGCAGAATATAATAAAACGTAAATTCTTGTATTAGTCAAAATGAAAGCTGTCCATAAATGGCTAGCACCTCCCCAAACATGTTAGTAGAAGAGTCTGTTCTTACTAATTAAATGATTTCCAGGTCCTGACATGAACATAACACTGCATCCAGCAGTGTTAACGCACTGTATTGTTCCGCAGTTTTTCCCTCTAACTGTTGACTCCCTCTGTAGTTACATCTACACTCTGACTTTTAACTTAAGATTTCAGATATGAGATATATGATTTTAAGCAATACAGCGTCAACACTCAATTCATTGAAAAGGAAGATTTACAAGTGATGATTACTGTTCTGGAAGTAATAAAACTAAGCATGACATAACAGCCCTGTACATTTTCACCCAGAAAATGCCCAACAATAGAAAAAATCTTTTCTTCTTGACTCATTTGATTCTCAATTTTTATTTTATTGTTGAATACTTAATTGAGATTCAGAATGCTTTAATTGTATTGGAAATTCTTTGTGAGACACTATGCCTACAGAGAGATACATTCCTCCCCAACATGCTTTCATGTTTACCATTATAACAGGCCCAGTGCAGCGATGTATAGCCATGATTGTCTGCTATTGCAGGTATTGCATCCACAGATGTAGCTGACTGCAAGAGAGCTCCTAGAACACCTATATGTCCACATGCAGCTGACAAATGTACAGGGGTTCGCCCCCTACAGTCTCTTAATAAGGACTTAGCACCATGTTGAAGTAGTGCTTCCACACATTCCTCATGCCCAGTAACTGCCTGAGAGAAAGAAATGAAATAACAAGTTTGCAAATATTCATGTGGAGCGTCAAGGTGTATAACTAAACAAAATGCAGGTAATGTCTTAAATTTTTAAGTAATAATAAAATAAGCACAGTTACAGTTTTTAATATTTGGAAACAGCCACTCTGTTGGAAAAACAGCAATGTACTTTTATATTCATGAGAGGATAATTTCTTGGAATAATACTGAATGAACTACTCATCTTCTAGGGCTAGTTCAGTTATCTGTCAAAGATTAAAAAAAACAACAACAACAACAAAAAGACCCAGAAAACCCAAACCTATTTGGCACATATAACAATTTAATTCCATCCATTAACACGCCCTCCACCCCATGACAAAAAGTTGTACTTCAGGTCTTCTGCAGACAACAGCTTCTGGCAACATTATGAGACTCAGGAAATCCAACAGAATTCTGAGGTTATGCAGCAAACAAGCAAAAGCTAGCCCTGAAAGCAACTAAAAAGACAATCTAAAGCTAAGAACGGCATTATCAAAATAATAAGAACTTCATTAGTGCTACAAACTAAGCCTGTATTTTAATTCAGTGTGTACAATACTCGAAAAGACAGAAAGGAAATATTCTCTTACCCCTCTGTGTAATGCTGTCCTTCCCCACTTATCTTTGGCATCTACGTTTGCTCCCTTGTTGAGAAGTGAATAAACACAGTCCGTGTGCCCATTGAGAACAGACAACATCAAAGGAGTCCTACACAGAGAGAGAAATTAAAGCATAATTTACATGGAACTGTAACAGACTAGTGCTCCACCTGGTCCAACCCCTTCTCCAGCAGGAACACACAGATCATGCTACCCCCGCTCATGTCCAGGTGGTTTTTGAAGATGCTCACAGAGGAGACTACATAACCTTTCTGGGCAGACTGTGCTCTGTCACCCTCACAGCAAAGAAAAGCATTCGGATGTTCAGATGGAACTTCCCATGTTTCAGTTTGTGCCTGTTGCCTCATCCTGGCACTGGGCACTATCAAAGAACACTGGAAATTTAGACTATCCATAAGCTTCTCTAGCACTACCTTTATTCCAAGAATGCCAGGAGATTCAAGAAAATCAATTTATTTCCACTAATTCAGAATTCCTGATTAAAGTATTCCCAATTGAACAAGATATTTTTAACTGCCAAAGCTGTTTATTGTAAAATATGCACTCATTTGTCTTAGTTCAAATTTCACCTCCTTTGAAAGCAACAAACTAAAAATGACCAATGTAAAACCGTATTTATTTTTGCCCTTTCATAAAATGAAGTAATTTGTGAATATTAGATTGTGTATTTTTAAAACTTACTGTCCATTTCCATCTTGAATGTCCACTGCATTCTGTGGTTCTGCATTTCCTATCAATAGTCGCAAACATTCAGAGTGACCATTTGTAGCTGTAAAACATCATCAAAATACCAGTTTTACAACAATTGTCTTCAAGTATGCAGCAGAAAGAGAACAGCAACTTGCCCATGCTGACACTCCATAGTTTGAGAAGCCAGTGTACATCTTTATCACTGATATAATTGATTTTAATATATAAAATTTGTATTATATATTAATACACAGTAACAAAGAATATGAGCACTCAATGATTTCAGACATGAGGTATTCTCAACTATATAGTATTGCACAGAATCAACTGCAACCGTCAATTCCGAACAGGTATTTGTTTTTGAATACAAATGGGGTTGCACACATCAGCTGTAAGAGTATATGTTTACACACTGTCCACAAAAAGGAATAATTAAATATAATATCACAACTTATACCTGTGCCTTAGAACAAGCAAACACATACACAGTCATACACAGAATTTGTTAACGAGTGTAGCCACGTAGCTTATAATAATAATGTCAATTCAAATAAGCCTATTTTCAAAGACAGGAAAAAAATATGTGAATAAGGCATGACTGCCATATTTTGAGTTTATAGATGTTTTCCTGGAAGTCAGTAAGAAAACATTGTGAAGGTTTGCTATTATTTGAAAATATGCAGTAAGGAGTGATTTAAAAACATGAAAGAAACAGAACACAGTTTTCTAGTCTCTTCTCAAACTGATAGAAGTATTTTACAGCCAGGACAAGCAACACAAATCACGTATCTAAATTTGGGCTGTGTGAAAGATGAGGAGAGAAAAAGAACATACTGCTGACACTTCTCAGTGCAATTAGTCTTGCTAGCTGAATGGACAAGATTGGAACTAAATGGTCTTAAGTCCTTTTTAACCCAAACATTGCATACACCCTTTTAGAGAGTAGCATGGAATGGTAATTCACAAGCTGAAATGATTTATGGGGTTAATACAGGTTTCCACTGTAAGTGCTTTGTTACCTTCATTAATATAATCTATACCTATAAGTATATAAAAATCTAGAAGTCTTAAGTCTTAACTTAACAGTAACCTAAAAGTGATCACTCATTCCTTAACACCATTTCTTAGAATGCTAAGAGACTTCCAAAGATGAAGGAAGATCCACTTCAAAAGCCAAAATTTTAGAGTTTGTCAGTTAGCACAAACCTGCTGCATGTATTGGGGTTCTCTTTACAACATAATCTTTCACCAAGATTGATGCTCCCTGATTAATGAGCACATCTACACATTCGACGTGTCCCTTGAAGGCAGCAAGATCCAGTGGTGTCCTTCCATTGTTATTCCTCACATCAAGATCCAGCAGTGACTGTACCAGCACTTCCAGAGCTTGATGGTGGCCATGGTAGGCCTAAGAGAAAGAGAAAGTTCATCAGTTTTCCCATGACTACATAAATGAAACGGTGAAGACAGTATTTTTATTTTTATGTATGGAAGAGCTCCTGATGCAGCATACAGATCATTACAAAATATTTACAATTAATTTTGAAAACTCTTTCAGGAGGAAGGTTGGTGCTTTTTCATTTCATTCTTCAAATAAGCAACAAAGTATTTTCATAAAATTTTCCCTGCTTCCAATTTGTAAAACCATCAGTATTCTGAATACTGCATGTTACATTCCTTGTAATGAAGTTACATAATCCTCAGACTATTTCAAGTGAAGAACATATGCAAGTATATTGAATTCCTATGAGGTTTTAAATAAAACATTTTAGAAAAAAAGGTGTAAAATTCTGTAGGTAAAAAATACAGTACAATTAGCTACCATAATTGGTAAAAATAGAAGGGACTTAGAAAACCAAACAGAAAAAGATAAGAATGGATATACAAGGATAAAACAAAACAAAACATAAAAAATGTAGTTAAGCATCAAGACAAAGCATCAGAATAAGTAATGAAAATAAACTACAAGTATGGTTTTATAGCTTCTACAGTAAACTCAGAATTTCTTCTCATAGACATATAAGCTCTATTTCCAGAAAAAGCTCAATTCCAGGAACAGTCTCTTTAACAGCTTTCTTTTACCAGTACGAGATTACTTTTCCCTTAGCCATATATATAGCAATATATGTACTACATGAGACCTAGGCTATTTTCAGAAAGTACATTGAGGTTTTTCCACTGCTAGAAGTCCAGTGAAAAGAATAAAGTTACACATTGATCTGTTTTTCAGTTCCCAACTTATTGACAGTTTCAACAGGTTCGCTCTTCTCTTACTGTTTTTGCAATTTTGCAAAAGTATTAAAGATAAACATTTCTCATAATAAATGATGATGGTAAAAAAACCCACTATTATTCATAGAATAAGTTTTTACAAAAGTTTAATTAATATGATTCATAAAATAAATCCTAATTATATGAATCAAAGCGAAAGCAGTTCCACAAAGCAAAAGTGAAAGGCAAAAAATCATCCTGTATTCAGGGTGATTATGCACTGTATTTTCAGGTTTAATTTATTTTATTGGCCTACTTAAACACAAACAAAACAAAACCAAAACCAAAACCAGGATGAATCAAAACTATGCCAACAACTCTTGCAACTAGAGGAGGACCCATCACTGACTACTGAAATACTTACAGCTAAATGCAGTGGACTTATAGGTGCTCTGTTGTCTGAATCGTTCAGCATGTCAGTACCTGATGTTTCCATTAGCTTAACAGAGAAAGTCTGAGTGAGTACAAAAACTCAACACCTTTAAAAACATTCAGCAATAACTGCTAGCTTCCAGTATACACAGATTAAAAAATAAGACAGAATATTAGGAAAAAAAAATAAAAGACTACAATTTCCTTAACAGTTCTAGATTCATTCCAATTTTCTAATGGCTTGGAACTGCAATTACTGCAACCCCTCCCCCATACTCTTCTCCTAAAGTTGCTTAATTTTGCCTAATAATGCAATGATCAAATCAGAAATTAGTGTAAAACTAAGACTTTCCAAAGCAATCATATGAAATAAATAGATGAATTCACATGAAAAGAATTTCAGGACTGGTGAGAAGAACAATTGCAGGAAAAAAAATGCGTATATATTTCTATTTGATACTTTCAAATGTTTTTCAAGTTTTAATCCTGTTTTTTTTTTCATGACTGTATTTATCTTTTTATGGTAGAAAAATTCAAACACAGTGTTTGTGAACACCCAATACGGTCAGTTCACCATGTTTTCACAATCATAATTTTATAGCAGTCATACATAAGTTTAAGTCAGCGCATGGCTTAAAAATATTTTTGTATTTCACAATGCTGAACTGCAATTAAGTCTTCACTGCAACTGAAATTAAATAATACATCCAGGCACTGAAGAAATGTTTGACTAAGCTTAACGATAAGGAGCAGTATTTTTAAAATGACACATTCCCTTTTGCTGCCTATTACTTTAAAAGTGAGAAATCACACACACTTACAACATCTAGAGGCGTTTCACTCGCAATCTGCAATTAAAAACATTCAGAATTTTTATTTTAATACATTTGAATATAAAAGTACAATCTGCATAAAAATATTATTTTATACAACACAGAGCAGACAAAATTCTCTCATATCAAGTAAGATGCATGTTTTTGCAAAGGGCTACATTAAAAATGAACTGGAGGCCCTATTATCTAAAATTCAATTGTAAGGCTGTTAATTTACTCTTACTGTGGAAACTACTTTAAGGCATCCTTACTTGACAAGTTTTCCTTATATTTAAATTTACTTGTTCAGATTAAATCTGCAAAATTTCTTAACACTCCTCAGGAGGATACGTGTGGGTATTCTACTTCAGCCATAAAGAAAAAAAAATAAAAAAACAATGGAAAATTAATATCACATATCCTCAACCAGTCTTACCTCATCTCCAAATATGCTATCTTTTTACACCAGTGTCTACCACCTTACCTCTCCATCTCTCTATTTTAAGAGTAGCAAGTGTTTAAAGATTTACTGTACAGGAACTGAAAACCACTAACAAACTAAGCTAACATGAAGAATGAAGGTGGAGGAATGCCCTGGCCTTTGCTCTGTGAGGACAGCTGTTACATCCTTCACCTGTAACAAAGCTTTCTTACCAGTTCAAGACATAAGCGATGACCGTAGGCAGCAGAATAATGAACTGCATTGTATCCTTGCTTGTCTCGGATCCCTGGATTGGCATCATTTCTTAGCAAGTATTCCAGGCACCTGTTTAAATTGAAATACGGAACCATATATCTAAATGTTGAATTTCAAGTTTACAGTAAGTGATAAATCATTCCAATTCAATTGGAAAACAGAATGTAACAAAGACGACTAGCAATTTAATATGCGATATTGGCTGGGACTAAAGAACACCTAACTGAGTGCACCGAGTGCTGAGGTCAATCACAAAGTTTCTAGAATCTGAAAGAATCCTTCTCTGCATACATCCAGAACCTTCTGAATCCTGACTTGGCTACAGCTAATATTCCATGGCTATTTTTCTCTTAGATAACACAGCTACTGATACTTTCATTAATATAAATGATTACTATTTTTGCATTTTATACAATATATCAGTATGTTTTTCTGCACCTAATATGGAAGGAAAAAAAACTAACAGCTGAGTTCTTCAGAATCACTGACTCCATTCGACTACCAGACACTAATGTATTGATTTATATATATACAACTCTAAACACAGTTGATGACATACTCATATCCTACCAATCATTCCTCTTGTAACCTGAGGTTGTAAGGCAGAACGCAATCAGCAGTTTCAAGCACTGACACTCAAGCCAGGAGGATGAGAAATGGGATACTGATGTCAGCTCTCTCTCTTAAAGAACTACTACTATTTTTTGTTAAGAAAGACTTCATACATGAACACTACATGATTCCCATGCGTTTGTAATTTCATGTTGCTCACCACTTAACCAAAGTTTTGCAAGGAACAAGGAACATCAATGGCCTTATCTATCTAGATTTCTTTACTTTTGTACTTTGTGAATTTGTCTTTTCACAGAAAACTCAACATGCTCTGCAAGAAGTGAAGTCTTTTAAAGTTGTCAAGTAGCATTCTAACAAATAAAAAACCAAATCAATAGTTTTACTGTTTCCTTTTATCCAGAAAGATTAACTTTGCATCTTTTGAATACTTGGGTGTCTTCAAAAGGCTTCTCAAAGAGGAGATAAATCAAAATTTCTGAATGCCCAAATAAATTTAGCTTATTTCCCTTTTCTTTGGTGGCGCACTATTCAATAATTTTAATATCTGCAAAAAGATCATGTGTTTTTCCCCTAACGTGCTGCTTAGTTTGCTTCAGTCTGTGAGCACCTTTCTCTAATATTGCCAAAGTAAAGCTTACTGGGTGTACATTCGAGATCCAAAGTATTTTGCACACAGAAACGAACAGGAAAATAATTTTCAACAAAAACATCCTTGTCTCTAAGTTTGGTCTTGAAAGAATCTGAACAAAGACCATAAAAACACACTTAAATATACTTGGAATTTCCATATACTTGTAGATCACTTCCTGACATTTTTCCCAGGCTTTGTATTCCAAATCAGCAATTGCTTTTAGCTTAATTCCTATTCTGAATATGAGCTGAGCAGCACTGGCTTTCCAGCTGTTATTAATCATCTTGCTGCATCAACATTAAAAGCTGCTCCCTCGGGCCATTCTGCTCTGTAGTCTGACTTGCAGAGAGCCAAGTGTTAATCAGAGCAGTAAAACTGCATGGCTTTTCAAGACAAGCTTTTGAGTTATCTCCTAAAGCTCTGCAATATTGCCATCATCATTTGCAACTGTCCCTTCTATAAGGCAGGAGGAAAAAATGATGCCATCTGAAGAACTACTGCAGTTTGGAAGTTTTCTCAGCAACTGTGAAGCTAAAATTAACCTTAGCTCAACATGTGGAAGAGGCTGGTTTAGCAATAGGTATCAGTATATTAGTTAAAGGACCAATATATTAGTTTAAGAAAAAGAATCAATGAGTTCTAGTTCTAATACTTTACAGTTTAGCTGTGCTTGGTGTGTGAACAACCTTGCTATTCTTAACTATCCTGCTACACAGGAGCACTGGAGTCACGACAGACTACTTTTATCTTTGCATGCAAGGACTTCAGTCTGTGCAAGGACTTCTTCCCCAGATTTCACACATATTGTTTTGGGTTTCAGTGCACTAAGATAGCAAAAGTTGCTGATTATGGTGTAACATGCAATGGAAATTTGCCCAGCTGGGGAAGAACAGCCAAAGGTCAGCCAAAACTCACTGTGATAAAGATGATGGTGGAAAAATGAGGAGAAAGTGGTCTAAAACCACCAGAGGCTGCTATCATGCGTGCCCAGAGGGACACATTACCATATACTAATGAGTTTTTGGGAAAGAATGAATATGTATGCCAGTGTATTAACTGTTTACATGTAGGACCTGAACTCTGAGAGAGCACGTTTGATATGTCAAGTCAGCTGGTATGTGACTTGAGGAATAAAGGAATGCTGCTTTCTCATACCACTCTGGAGCCAGAGTTCTCTTCCCAGATTTCAGATGACACATGTAAGAGTGCAGTTAAAGCAGTACTATCTCAATAAAAAGGAACTGAATGCATTTGTATTAACTGTCAGACAATTTTCTTTTGAAATTTGTCTTTGTGTAGATGAGGCATTTACTTGAATAACATGAGTTACGTGGCCATGAAAATATTCCTTATTTATCCCTCAGTATCCCATCAAGTTACAAGCCTCGTACCAAAGGCTACTCCATCTTTTAAAAACTGTTGTATTCAAACAAGATGGTATGGCATCAAAAAGCATTACTTTCCAGGAAGGTGCTGCTGTATGCCTTTGAAATGGGATGCTGTACACCAGTCTGTTTTGACCACTGAGTGAATGTGCACACACAGAAGAGACTCTCCCCTTAAGCCTGTTACATACACAACAACTGACTCAATAAACCTTATTAATTTTGTAGCTATCTGCATAAGCTTCATGTGTATGCACTAACATTATTCCAATTTCTGTACGTACAATCAGTAGTTACAAAACTAACACACACAAAAGGCACTTATGGATTTATAAAGGCCCTTGGATGCATTTTGTTAACACAAATTTAACTACTTCACAAAAATTTATAACCAAGACAGTTCTAATGCTGAACATGAATAGCTTAATCAAATCCCAAATGGATAAAGTGGTTAAATGTCTCGTAGTTAAATGTCTAGTTCATCTTTATCCTGGTATAGGCCTACTGTTACTCACAGATTAGTTTGACAAAGTATTTCCGACTAACAATGCAGATTTGGGGGCAAAGTGAAGAACCCTCCACAAAACACCCCATCGTTTGTCAAAGTTTGATCTTGAAGTAAAATGACCCTACTGGTTACAGCCATCAGAAAGTTACATGGCACCACCCCACAGACAACATTTACTCAACCACTACTACACAGCAGGCGAGATCAAAATGTCTACTCACCATTAGAATATCCGCACTAAAGAATGTAATAGAAAAATTATAACACATTCATTTATCTCAGAAATATTTTCCATACAATGAACAAGTCACTGCCAGTCTTAATCTTTAAAAAAATATAAAAGATGCGTTCAGCAAAGCTGACAGGAAAATGCACCCAAAAGTCCCAGCTCAGATGTTTCTAAAGATAATTTCTGTAGGACAAAGCGTGCCACACTTACTTTCCATCTGTGTCTGATGCAGCTGCATAGTGCAGAGGTGTACAACCCCTCTCATCAAGGTCGTTCACACTAGCTCCAGATCCCACAAGGGCAAACAGGCACTGATAATTACAATTGGCAGCAGCATAATGGAGTGGAGTTCTTTAGTACACATTTGAATAAAAAGTACAAAGGTAAATAACAGCAAAATAATACTAGAGAGACAGAAAATGCAAATGAAAATGAAATTTAAATCCTCCTTTCCCTTTTTAGCAAATATTTGTGGCAAAGAAATGCATAAATACAATATTAAGAATTATCTTTGAGGGGCCATTTAATAACACAGGCCATCTGGGGGACATATTTGTCAGCCAGCACATACACATACTGTGGTATGAAGACCTATATGACATACAATAGTTTACATTAGACATTTTAGATAATTTAGTTAAATAGGTAATTTCAAGCTACGTGAAAAATATGGACAAATTCAAGAATTGCATAGCAACTAAACAAGGTCAAAATACAACAGTTAGCAAATCAATATTTTTTGCAAAAAGTTCATATTTTTAGCTAATAGAGGCATGCAGTATTTTTAACTATAACAATGTATCAGAGGTATTGTTAAAGAAAAATCTTGAAAATATACATTGTTTCCTTGTAACAAAATCATGACATACTGACATATTGATATTGATGAATCATGTCAAGGGAAACTTATTCTATCTTCAATTCTCAAAATAGCAGTTTAGCACCACAATGGTAAAGAATTTCAGTTTCTATTTATAAAAACTGATTGCTTCTACAAATTTCTCCATTTTGAGTGTAGGAGGCACTTCAAAATGTTCTACTTCTCTCCTCCAAAATTATTTTTTTCCAATTTTCTTAAATTTTAACTATTTTAAAATTCATCCATGAAAATAACTGCTTTGTGTAACATGCAAGTTAAAACAAAGGTGTCAATGAGAAAAGTTGCAACAAACAATTGTTGCTTTCTCAGGAAAGAACAGAAGAATTCAAAGTGAAGCACAACTCTATATCCTTAACACTTCCCTCATACATTACTGCCACTCACGTCTCAGGAAATCTGATTTTCCAGGATGTGAACAGCAGGAGTAGTGCATGAGCAATACTACAATTTCAGGATGTAATGTCAGATTTTGCACAAGTAGTGATCGTGCAATCTGAACTTAAATAATTCTACATCAAAAACAGAAATTCATGTCATTCCAAACAAGTTCTGAGCTCAAATGAGGAAAGGAACAGTAACAGATGGATAAAATGAGAAGTAGATGAGGAAGTTATAATAAAACCTTGGACTTTTAACTAAAGAAAAAGCCTTCAGAAATAGTAACAAACATACAGACTGACATACTATTTGGAAAACATTGCTTATGTCCTTGAATGAGTGAAATATGAACTCATTACATCCATGTTCTAAGCAGTGAAGGCTCGTAGCATTGCAGCTGAATATGTAATGCACTCTTTAAAAACAAGACTGAGCACCTACCTAAAAATATGTCTCCAGCTTTCTATAACATATGCTGAAGAACACTTTATAAGGGACATAATAGTTTAAAAACATAAATTGAAATGAAAGGATTTGACCACATAGCAATATGCATTTTATAACACTTTAGAAACCCATCAAAATATACAACTCTAAAATCTCTTACCTCCCAAATCTGTCCTTTTTGTTGAAATCTGCACCAGTATTCAGCAGAAGATTTAGGCACTCCAAATTCCTATTAAATTAATGCAATATTGCTTGTGATTGCAGATTACAGTTTCTTAATATTGGCCTTTATAACTGCCAGAACTGCATCTTAGATGTTTTTTTTTTTACAACTAAACTATATGAAAACTTCTGAAAAGTATATTTTCTGTGAATTTGTATATGTAATACACATTTCACAGTTCCAGAACCAAACCAGAAAAGAACACAAATTATTTCATGACCACATACAAAAACTGTACTGATATCAAATGGCATGCATAAAGGGCATGGATGTTAACTCCCCTAATAGGAGACTCAATTCTTAAAAAGAAAATAAAAATAAAAATTATACCTGAACAGCACATGATTTTTGCTACCAGGATTCCAACACAGAGGTATATATTTGAAGCTCAAATGTAAATTATAATGTAATGCAAATATTTTACTTAAGCAATTCATTTTCAATACAATATGACCACACTAACAGATGTATAGCACTGCCTCTTTAAACAAGATCTTAATAACTTTTCTAAATTGTAGATGAATGAGGGAATGAGTCACAAATAATGTGTTTTTATATGGAAAGACAGCATTTTAACCTTAATCATTTGAAACAAGAACGTACCTATTAAGTAACTTTTCACTGAGAATGATTATTTAGCAGTATTACTTAAGTAACATTGCAATAGAAAATGAAAATATCATTATAATGGAGTTTTTGTGTCCCACAAAGTGTATCATGAGATTTATTACCCAATTCTTCCAGGCAATTTTGAGTAGCTGCTATAGATAACCTACAATACAATAACAATAATCAATATAGATCACAACTCAAGTGATGAACAAGTAGTTCTGACCACTTCATCCATCTAAACTCTGGAATTCAATTACGACTTATAATTTTGCTTGACTGATTTTTTGTTTGTGGATAAGGTAAAAAAAAAAAAAGTATTTCCCAAAGTTGCTGTTCTTCACCTCATGTCCTATGGTGACCTAGAAGGGCACGACATCTTTGCAATTGTATCATCACCCATGGGAAATCAAAATAAAATCCAGTTCATCCCCAAGCATAAACCTAAGATAAAGCTGATGATACCTGGACACTGTACTCCAGTAATTACTTATACAGCTGAATATTTAATTAATTTTTATTGCTTGTAGATGGAATCCATCTTGAAATTATTTTCGCATTTACATAATTCCAAGGGGAGAGCATAGGAGAGATGCAAAGAAGAAAGAATAATAAAAAAAAGGAATGATCAGCAATTAAGAAATGAACACTAAAAATAAAAGCACGAATGCTTTTTACATACCCTCCAGCTGCAGCTGCATGAAGACAAGTTCTGCCAAAGTCATCTGGTGTGTCTATGTCAAAACCTATAAATCAAGTATTTGTAAAGCAGTTATGCAATGCGGGCTTTCACAAAACTGTTCTCATCTACCCTTAAGAGAAATGCTTGCAAAACAAACTTAGCAGCTAATTGAGAAAAAGCACTGAAACTAACTGTTGTTATTTGCAGTGTTTTGAAAAGCACATTCAAATAAAACTGAAAAGGAAAAAGTAAAACAAAATTTGCAGTGTTGAGGAAGTTATGTTGTTCCTACAGCACATAGTATCCATAAAGATAACAGGAAAACTTAATAAGCTAGAATTTCTACGTGTTCTGCAGATAATTTTTATTGTTTTATTTTTTATTTTTCACAAAGAGGGAGATATCAACACTACCAAATCCAGAATCAACTTACATTTCATCTTTCATTTTATCTCTCTAGTGTCAGGCAAAGATCTTCACTAAGCTGGAAATCCATATTAAAGTTACCACTTAAGCCTTAACTTTGTCCTGACATTTCTATGAGAAAGATTGTCCCCCATGCATTATTAATTAAGTAGCTAAAAACTGATTGGTCAAACTTATCTTTGTTGTTAAGATAGGTATCTGAAGAAAAAGCTGTAGCAGGAGAAGTAAAGTCTACACAGTCAAATAAAACAAATGGGACATCTCAAACATCTCAGCCAAATTGTACGCCCAGGACAACCCTTTTTCCCTCTTCCAAATGAAGGGATATTTCTTAGAATTTGACACCAATCAGCACACAAGTACTCTTCTACTCATAAACTTCATGCTCCCTAATTGATTCTTATCCTGTTGTGCTGCAAATATGGAATTTATAAAGGCAGCACCTGAATCATACATCAAAGAGTAACACAAGTGTTGGAAAGAATAAGCAAGGGCACAAACTCTCTCCTCTGGGCAGTAAATGATCCCACAAAAATCAGCATGAGATCCACCCAGACAGAAACAGTAATAAAGTAGAGGAATTGAAACTGCTTTCCATCTTAACCAGAACTTGGACCTCAGAATTGTTTCATGCGAATAGAACTTCCATGACTCCATTCCACACGCTCACCTTCAACTTATTTTAAAGCAAGAAGCTGCATTAACAATAAAACATCAATGCAAGTTTTTAAATGAGCAGTCACAAAATCTTCAGATCAATCAGGCTGTCTGCTACAGGAATAGACAACAATAAACCAACCTGTACAAAACTAAAGACATCATGGCAGGGACATGAAAGATGCTGGATGGAATAATTAGATCATTAGCCTTTCTTTTTGAAGTCATATTATAGCCTAGACTAGTTACTCTATCACTTTGGCCAACTTAAAGCAATTTTTTTAATAAATTGTAGAGACACTATTTCAATATGAATTTTTTGTTTTGGTGGAAAGAAAGAACTTCTGTATAAGTTTACTTTCACTTTTTCTACAGACTGTCCATTAAAACAAACAAAATACACACTGTTCCCAAGGTTACTAGTAAACTCTAAAGATTCCTGTGTATTACTAAATTAAGACTTAAAACTTCTTCTATGGAATAAAAATTAATTATAAAGCCATTATAAGACTTTAAAGAGTATCCTACCTGATGAAAGGAGCTTTCTGCAGCAGTCTGAAAATCCACTTAATGCTGCCAAATGGAGAGGAAACATCCCATGTATACCCCGCCTAAGATACACCATAATCAGGTATCACAGTTTCATTGCAATTGAAATAAGACAAACATGACTATGCCAAAGTGAACGTGCATGGCTTGCTCACCAAACTACCTAATTAAAATACTGAGCCTAGGAAAATCTCACATACTAAATGCTTTCTTATTAGGCAGGGTGTAGTAATTCAGTGCAACAGTCAATTAAAACAGAGATTTTATTTCAAATATATTGCTTTACAGAGAAAAAAAATCCTTTTTGTACAGGTTGTGATGTACTGTGCAGATACGTAAAAGCACTGTACAGGATAATACAGAAAATATTTCCTATTTCAAATTTTAGACAATATGAAAAGATCCTACTAGACTTGTTAGTCTAATAAATACAACTCTAAATTCTCTCAGCTTGTACATGTCAGCAAATGTTACCTACTTTGCAGTGTCAGCACCACTCGTAATCAGAGTGTTGATTAATAGCTCGTGGCCATATCTAGCTGCTATGTGCAAAGGAGTATTTCCATTCTTATCTTCACAGTCTATTTCAGCTCCTATAATATAAAAAGTAATAATTAACTAAGAATACATATTGGCATACAGATGCTTCTGTTAGAAAAACAGCACTGATAGTAATTTCAGCAACATTAATAGTTGTTCAGTAATAACTGTTCTGAATTTAGTATTAATGATGAGCAAAATGGAGAGAAGCATATCTACTAATACGGAACAAATGTTCTGTAACTTTGGTTATAAAAAACAAATTAGTTCTTTCCGTATTCTACATAATAAAAGGCTCTTCAGTGCAACTTTTCAAACTCTATAGGCAGACATACCAGACTCCACCATTAACCCAACTACTACTAGGCAATGGATATGAAAGAAACTTTCAGTATGCTGCTGTCAATACAAAGAAGGAAAGTATATGAAATACGGGAAAGATGACGACAGATCTACTCCTTCCCACTTTTCATTTTTTACCATTTTGAATGATGGTTTGAGATCTTGAAAATCTACCGTGGATTGCTGTCATGTGCAAAGGTGTTTTCCCATCTTTACTCTGTAAAAGAAAATAAAAAAAAAAGCATTTGCTTATGTCCAGTAAAAGTAATCCATCAGGCCTGACCTCTACTCCCTCCTTTAAATTCTTCCTGTGCAATTTTGAAAGATGGCTGCTGGCAGTTAAAAGTCAGCATGACATGAAAAACTCTACAAAAGAGGTGCTCTTAATCACTCCTTCAGCTCCGAGTGACAACTCAATGATGCCCTTTCACTCACAATTATGCTTTTACAATAATCGCTCTCAAGGGGATGATGACAGAACAACAAGCCTATGCCCAACTCTCCCCCCACCCAAATCTAAAATAACACAATGCTTCTTTACATAAAATTTGTTTCTTGAAAGAAAACAACTGCATTTACTATGGATGTTTACACATTAAAAAGCTCATATGTTCCACCAGAAATTCTGTAAAATGATACTTGTAAGTAATTTATCACAAACCACAAGTAATGCTTGGGTAGAACTATTCAACCACAATAGGTGTTACACATTTGAAATACATATCAAGTGTGCACTTAGTCACTCACCCAGTAAATATGCTCTTCAAATAGGCCAACAATAATGCATAAGGGACTTGCAATTTTAAACAGCACAATCTAAATGCACTCACAAAAAAAGTTCTTTTTTTCTGTTGTTATTTCTTTAGGGTAACTTTTTTTTTCTGTACGTGATCATAAGTAATGGGAAAGCTTGAATGCAGAAGAATTTTGACAAATGCACACAAAAATTGCACTCAAAATAAAAGCATTTTTGGACTCACACGGTGCATCTTTACATTTTAAATATTGGCTTTGAAAAATAGAAAATGTTAAAAAAATCGAAGTTAAATTAAGTGAAAGATGGGAAGGGGAACATAAAATATGAACAGATGTATTGTCATAGATGGCTGCTGTGCAGAAATGCCTTCCGTTTTTACTCTTCCTTTGGAAACAATTGACAAAGGCTCTAAGGATGTACATGTTACTGAAAATCTGCTGTTTTAGATGGACTTGAACATAGAATTTTCAGCAATGTCACAGCAAAAAGCAGCACATATTGCCTAGAACGTGTTTATGGGAAACGTTGACCTCTCAGACCTAGACTGACAGAAATAAAATGCTTTATGATGACAGCTATGTTATCTTCAGATGTTTCAGCTAGCAGATTTTTTTGACAGCAAAGAACCCAAACGACACATCCACATATCCACAATAGCAGCAAAGAAACACTGAAGAAGAAATCTAAATTCACTTGAGGGACTGGACAATCAATTTTACTTCAAGAACTTCTGTCACTTGAAGGACTTAAAAACTGAACAAACATAACATAAGTGACAATTTCTCTAAGCAAGCAACCTTTTTTTTTTTTTAAACAAAGAGAATTATCTTGGAATGTCCAACTACATAGGAGTTTAACTCTATTCTCTTCATGCAACCAATAATATTCTGCATGTCCAAACAGTTTCCTCCTTTAACAAAAAGACATATTTATACACGTGATGTCTCCTTCCCTCACTTTTCTCTTTCTTTAAGATAAAGAAATGTAAAGAAATATGACTGTATAAAATAAGCTTAGTTTGAGTGAGTGACCAGAAACTGCTTTGGTAAGTAACATTCTAAAATTTAAATGGAGAAACTAAGAAAGTAAGGAAATCAGTCAAGTCAACAAGACACAGAAGAATTTCGGGGCTTAGAAGAAGAAATTTGCAACCGCACTGTTTGAGTGGTGCTCAAACTCTATCTCAGAGGAGAAGAAAAAAGCAGATCCAAGTGTCACTAATAAAGCACCTCATTGGGACTTCAGGAATAACCTAAGGTGGCAGTATTAGAAACTAAGTAGTGTGGTGAACGAAGGAGAACCCTCAAAAACAATGTAAGATCTTGCAAAGGACAGCAAAATAAGCAATAAAATAATTTTGCAGTGCAAATGAAAAAACACAACATAATCAGTAAATGATTTTTTAAAATACATTCTGTTCAAAATTAACTTAAAAAGGAATGTAACACAGATTGTAAGACATTTTGCATTCCCTACTGGAATTACTTTGTAAGATCTACTTTGAACATCAGCATTTGGAAACTGAACAAAGTTCATTTCAATAAATACTTAGTAGGAAAGCTCTAAAAGCAACCAATTCTGACTCTACAATTGATTATCAGCCACACAGATTCTAACTTAGTTTCCCTTTGCCGTTTTTTAAGGATTATTCTTCTGATTAAATCTAAGATTTATCTTCATAATTAAAGGAACCATAAAATCCATATATGTCAGAGTAAGCAGTAACATACATCTAAGATTTTTCCACACTATATTTTTAAATTAATCCCAGGTTTTCAGTGGGCTACATATTTTGTACTACCAGTAGATATATAATTATATTTTAGAATTAGTTACCTGAGAAGTAGTGCAAAGCTCTCACACGAAAAGTGAACCACAAAACAATGATTTTTAAAAGATTTTAAAAGATTCCAACTTTCATCTCTCACCCAAATAATACTGAAATTAATACATATATCTATAAGCGCAGAATAAAAAAAAATACAAATAAACTAAAGTAGTAGATACTTCTCCTCCTACCATATGTACAATTAGATATGTTACAAGAAGGACTTTTGGACTCTTCATTCAATATACCCATTTCTTGCTTTCCCCAGCGTGATCACTGTCAAAACATCAGACACTGACACTGAATATTGCTGAACATAATTAAGCTTTCATTACTAAAGTCAAAATGAACTTCACACAAAACAGAAGATCTCATCTTTCTCACACACCTTGAGACCTTACCCTCCATGCTCAAGAAGATAATGTGATATTTGTGTGTTTTTATAATTGGTGGATTAGAAATGATCTCTTCACTAAGACTGGATTCTAAATAATATTCTGCACCAAGGAACTGTGACCCAGAATGTTATAAGTATGTCAGCTCCGTTCATAAAGTTTTGCTGGAATATCTGTTCAAGACTTTCCATTAGCCCAATCTACTTATCTTTCTAACTTCAATACGAAACTACCCTCCTAGATTTTAGAATCTTTTGTTGAAGGAGCTCTCCAACTTATCCTGTTCACTCACGTTTCTCTGAAAAATCTTGAATTTCTTTTATGTTGCTTATTTATAAGAAAAATATGTAATTTTGTATTGTTATTATGCTCTTAATCATATAGACAGAATCAGGAAAACAAAATGATACGGACTTCTGCCAACTAAATGTAGCCAAGATTGACTAGATAGTACTGTCAACTTTCATTATCCTTTTGGGGTTCTTACCATATCCCATAGAGACATTTAAGATTTAGACCAACTTCCTTGAAGCAACTGTCTTATTTTTTTTTTTACATTACATTTCACAGAAATATTACACCAGTCAGTGGAACTCCAATCACTGCCTCATCGAAAGCTTTAAAAAACACTTCTGAAAAAGATGTACTACATTGTTAAGAGTGAATGGATGGTTTTGCATTCACCTACCCTCATATTTACATCTGCTCCATTACAGACCAAAAGTTCCAAACACAGTGCTCCATGTGTTGATGCAGCAGCAAAGTGCAAAGGTGTAAACCCTTTTTCATTCATTTGATTTACATTAGCACCACAGTCTATGAGTTCATTCACTACAACATCTTGTCCATTGTAGCAAGCTACATGAAGAGGAGTATTTCCATAGGCATTTGGTTCATTCATCTGTTAGCAAACAAAGAAACAAACAAAAAAAAAACAACCAGTTAGTAGGCAAAAGCTTGTTTTACTGTAGCATTTAACACAAAGAAAATTTCATAATTTCATTATCTTTTGGAATTTTTCAAAGCCAGAAATTAAGAGCAAGTTCTGGATGTACTTTGAAACAGAATATGAGGTATGGTTGTTTTTCAGCTGAGCTAACCTCCTCCAATTGTGTCCATGCCAGTTTCCTGTATGCAGTATGTAACTTGAGAGAAAACATTAAAAAAAAAACAAAAAAAACATCAACAGTGGCTATTTGCACTGACACTACAGACTAGCAGCTTAAGCACTGCAGGACCTTAACATTTTTCAACAAGATTTGTAGGTTTCCAAAAAAAAAAAAACAGGTGTCAGAAGGACTGAGTCTCTCAAAAGTATGTTTGAAGCATTAAATATAGAACTCCTAGATGTAGAATGTGGACATAAACACAAAAATGCAAGCTGATATTTCTAATGATATTAAGAAACTGAGTGTAACAGGAATTCTAGTTATGAACTACTTCTAAAATGCAAGTTCACATGCTTTGCAAATGAACTATGATATAAGTGCCACTGCTTAGGTAACCATGATAAAAAACATTAGACTTGATCTCTAAACTGAAGACTCCAAAGTATTTTTGTGAAGGTGGAGTGCAGGAAATTAGAACTTGGGCATAGTGTGATACTGAATTCTGATCTACTTTTCAAGATAGAATTTCAGCGGTGTTACTCAGTTTTGCAAGACTAAATACAATGCACAATGTACCTTCCTTACATGGTTTCACAGTTCATCATTTACATACTTTCCATGTGCAGGTAACTGTACAACCTTCAAATTTATTTTGCATTTCAATATTAATATGGCTTTTCTTACTGTATTATTGAAGCTCCTGACAATCTGTAATATTTCCCAAAATAGAGGTGGTACATACATATGAAATTCAGCAGCATCTACATCATAAAAAGAACTGAGACAAAAGCGTTTTATTTCCCACAGTTCCAAAAGGATGTGTGAGGCAAAGCCAGGAACGGAATTCTTATTTCCTTCGTTTCAGTCCAATACATTAGGAGACAGAAATAGCAAGTGAACAAAATAAAAGTAAGAAACACAAAGTTATTTCTAAATAATTCCGCAAAAATTGCAAAGCTCTGAAGATACCTGGGGAAAATAAGTTTTATAACAAAAACAAAGCAAAACAAAACAAAAATAACCACCACCACCACAAAAGCATATGAATGAAGATACTTGGATATATTTTCTCTATTTTCACTATATACCAAAGAAGCAGAAAACAGTGTGCTAGAATACAAATAAGAGCATTTAAAACAAGAACAACAAAAAAAAAATCGCTTTTATTCTTTCTTACATCAACTCCAAGATCGAGAAGATATTTGACTACACTGATCATCCCACTAGATGCTGCAGCATGTAAAGGTGTATATGATTTCTTGTCTTTGCATGTTACTTCAGCTCCATGGGCCACAAGTAATTTCACAACTTCGATATGACCTAAAAGAACAGACAAAGAAAAATGAAGCTGCATTTAATATGATCCAGAATTGTACAGTTATTATAAGATGAACAAGACACTGACTCATTTGGATCAAATCTGGAAAGTAAAAGAGTGTTTGTTTTCTAATTCTTTTGTGAAGTATAGAAGCAACATTCAATATCCATCCTCAGATGAGTGTATTTGAACATAACTCCCTCCAATAATCGTACCATTTAGTTCAAAATCAATTCAGTACATGAAAAAATCTTGTCCTCTGCTTATACTGAAGAGTTTTCTGAAAATTCTCAAATAATGAGGTGACTTAACTTTGTCACTGTTTGAAGTCACTGCAAATTTCTGTTGATGACTAGAGAATCTCACTTGCAGACTTCCCCATTCATCGCAACTGCAGACGCATTAAGGTTTCTAAGGCCTTCAGCACAAACTTTGAAAGAAACATCATAATCCAACCAGAAAAGAAGATTCTATTTCTGAATAAAACCACAGGCAGCCCAGACCAATGGGTGGCATTTCTCCCTGCCATACAATGCTGTGGAAAGGCCCAAGTCAGCCCTTCCCCTGCTGGCGCCTGCTGGCTCCAGCACCAGCCTTCAGGCCACCAGGCACTGTGCTCCAAGACAGAAGCCATGAAAATAAGCTAGTCAAATCTTTGTTCCTCTTGCTGAGTAAATCTGTCAAACAAATTACCACTGAGAATATGAGAGTTTATGCCACTTCAATAATCATGACAAAGTCTACCGAATTGAGAAAACTTATGGTAAATTAACAATGATAGATGGAGAGCTTTACCTCTGCCACTGACTTGTACAGAAAGAAATGGGATTGTTTCTTTTACCTTTCAAGTAAAACCTTTAGTCTGTTTACAAATATATTAAAAAAAACACACACACACAAAAAAACAACCATAAAACTTATCATTATCCAGATACTTAAGTGCAATGCCTCAAACACAACCTTCAGTTTAAGTGCTTCATAAACAGTGAAGCTCTGCTTTTTCAATGACTAAAAGAACATGCACAAGTTTGGAAAAGAAATATCTACCCAAGTGAATAAAAAAATGGTTTAATAAATATTCAGTCAGCACACTATATATTTTATGCTGCATGCTCCCCAAAATACAAAAAGATCCTCACCTAGCCATACAGAGCAATATGAGGTGCTGCAACTCTTCACTTCTGAACCACTTTAGTATTATAGAAAAGACACAGAAATAAATTTAAACACGACACTCATCTTGTGACCCAAATAATATGGGCACAAACATGAAAACAATCCCTACACCAGAGAGAGAAGTACAAAGGGTATTGTAAGTGGTGAAAAGAAGAGAAACACAAAGTAAAACAGCGGTACAGAAGTAAATATTTAAAAAAAAACACAAAAGAAAATCCCTAACCTGCATTTAAAACGCAAGCAGCAGTCAGTGGAAGATACTCAAACAGAAGAACAGGACACTTCACGTAGGAAGTGAACGGGAGCCATCCCACACACTGCTGTGGGCAACGCTGAAACTCACAAATGAAAGCCCATTGCTTGCAGCATTGCAGCTAGAGAGCAATGGAGCTGGGTGAAAAGCAGGAAGGAAGGGAAACAATGGCTGTGGGCCTATAAAGTTATTTATAGGAGTGTGACGAAAAGCACAACATCTCTTTTACTCTATAGTCTACTTTATACAGTGGGAAAGTTTTTTGGTTCTCCTCCAAGTAACTGGAGCAGTGTAAAATGGCATTAAATTGTGAGAAATGTTCAGTAAAAGAATGTCCAGTTAACAGCCTACAGAGTAGCACTAACTAAAATTGGAATAAATGTAGCTTATCTGAAAAATAGAAGACTTTTTCCACCTGGATGATCACAAGCAGAAAACATGTCTGTCCTCTCTGATGCTTGTCAAATCTCTGCCATCTCATGCATTGACTTTCATTCAAAAAATTTTGCAAATAATCGCCTTGAGGTAGTTGAACAGCCTGTCACAGAAACTGCATAAGAAATTGCACAGAAGTCTACAACTAGATCACAAAACACTAATACAAAATAATCCAAAGAACACTGGATCCATAATGAAGATTGTTCTCCAAGTTCTCTATTAAACTGGTACCTGTACTTGAAGTGCAACGTCGTGGAGTTTCAAACCATAACTGAAGAGCATTAATACTGTCACAATCTCTTCATAATTTACTAGCATATATAAGTCTTTTCTTCTGAAGACTGTTCGTTCTGCCATTTCACAGGCTTATTTTACATTGCTACCACATTACTTCAGATCTGTACTGGCAAAAACAGATCTTAAACATAAGACTACTGTGAAATTGGCTTAAAACAGAGTTCTGTAAAGACAATGGTTAATAATTGTTTGTTTGTTTGTTTTTAAATGAATCCAGGAATTTCTGAAATGATCACTATTACAATCACTAAGACCTTGCAAGCAAGCTTAAATCTGTAAATGAAAGTTTATTTTTCATTTGTAAAGAACAGAATTATCAGTCCTTGGACCAAAGCATACTTCATATAAAGAACAACTCATCATCAGCCCCCTGAAACTCAGGGTAAGTTTTTTCATCAAACAGTATTTAAACAGGGTAAATTTACACATACTTCTGCTCTTTGGCTCTGCTCAGTAGGTAAGTTTGAAATTGCATTTCCACTTCCATGTTATTGCTTTTATTTCCTCTTTTATTGCAAGACTGGAAAAGCAGTTAAAAGATACTTGATGCCACTTCTTTTTGTGTAACAGCTAAGAAATTCATCTAATTAGCAATCTTAAGTCTGTTTTTAAGAACCCCCTCCCCCACACTGCACATACATGTTTGCAATGCATTATGCTTATTTATAAGCAATTGTATAACTTGCAATAATGAACACGAGTATTAAACTGCATATTAAGGGATATTTTGTCTAAGATCAGACTCTCAAGAAAGCATTGTCCTAGACTTAAGTGATGTAAATGAGTCTGTGTAATCTCCCAGTTAAAGCATGTTTGTTTTTTGGTGTTGAGCAGATACAATTAAAAAATATTCATTTTACTCATGGAAGGGGCAGTCCAGAAATTATTCTTCTTGAATGTTAACTTAATTGTATGTCAAAAAAATTAAGCTGAGCCTTTATAAAGCACAGTTTAAAGTTTTCACTGAGACAGAGGATTTAAGTGCTATTTTTCTCTTAGTCCAACTGAAAAAAGAAACCACAAAGGTTTCACATCTTTGGATAATCTCTGTAAAGAATAGGAACATGTTCTCAAGTTTTGTAACGTAATATCACATGTAACTAAATATGTGTTTTCAAGGGAATTTAACATTTCAGATATTAAATACAAGGAAAATGCAGGTTCTCAAAACTTAACAGACACAAGAAATTACATAATTACAAGGTAGTTCTGCAGTTCATATTCAAAGAAATTCCCAGGCGTGTAGATTCATAGAAGACTGATGCTACTGTTTTTACTCTTTCCACTTGGCTGAATAATGATAGTGAAACAGTAAGCTAAAATAATGAGTAACAAACAAGATAATCATCTCAACTCTCCTCTTGAAATCAGTACCAAAACTTAGCAGATCACTTTTTTTTTTTACTACCAGAATAGTAAACAACTGCAAATACATACATACCCATATATGCTGCCCAATGTATAGCTCTTCTGTCCTTCTTGTCAAATGCATTAATATTGGCTCCTCTAGACAACAATAAGCTGACCATCTGGGATAAAAAGGAAGAAAAGAAATCCTCTACTCAAAATGGAATACTCTGCTTAAAGTTAGACAAAGAAAAATAACAGGAGAAGACAAAAAAATTATGTATTTTTAAAGGATTTAAATGTGCTGTTTTTTTAATATTCCTTGTGCTTAAAAAAACTTGCCCAACAACCTTGGCAAAAATAACAAAATGACTAAGTCCCTTAATTCAATGTTAACAGAAACATAAGTTAAGTAGGGCAAACATGTGGCAAACAAGGCAAAGAAGTGATCTTCAGGCTAAGGGGTGTACTAAAGGTAATTACAAAACTGGCAATTCTATTGCCAAGTTTGTCTCCAAACACCTCTACACACGTGTCACTTTCAGGGTTTGAAAACTGTTAAGTTCATTACATGTATTTTCTCTCCTTACAGTGGCAACATGTTCCACATGTTCACTGTCTACTGAAAAATATAATCTTTTTTCCATTTTTAGTTCATTTATTACTAATTTAAACTCCACTCAGGCAAATTTGCTTATGTCCAGAGAGGTGAGTACTGTAATAACCTTCCAACTAGATGATGTAACACAACCAATCTGTAGACACGTGCATGTAAAAGACAAACTAAAATATGAAATAGGAGCTCGGTTTGTGGTTTTTGAAGGGATGTGAGGGGAAAACATGATTATTACCCAAGAAATAAAAAATTAGAAATGTGTTGGACAGAACAGTAAGTAGGAAACAAGCTAAGATAATTAACTCATACCTCAACGTGTCCACTGAAGGCTGCATGGTGCAACGCAGTTCTGCCTGCCCGATCAGACACATTTACATTACTCAGAAGAGGCACCAAAGCTTCGGCACATTTCACAGCTTTATTTGCAGCTGCTATATGTAAGGGTGTCTGCCAGTTTTTATCACGAGCATTGACATCTGCTGAATGCTTTAGCAACACCTGAACAGCATCCTGAGAATATTTACAAAAAAATAAAGTCTCTTAGTAAAGATTTCAGATGTTATGTGTTAAATCCCAATATACATTAGTGTACACAAACCACACACTATATATAACGCATCATGGAAAACAACTGTGTGTATCTTGTTCTTTTGTAAACGTTCTTATACCTTGAGATTTGTACTACCATAAATCCAGACTTGGGATCTTCTCAAGGACATGAAGAACATGTTCCCTACAGATTTAATTGCGTCAACCATTTCCAGGTCTTTTTTCCAATTCCCCAAACAGCAGACAAATTGTTTTGTCAACACAACTAATTTACAAAGCTCGATAAACCTCCCTAGGACTTCCTTCTTTACCAAGGATTAGTGACATACCATGAACCTAAAATGCACTTTCATCTATTTGCAAAGCAAAACTTTGGAATTGAAAAAGTCCAGAAATGGCAGAAAGTCAGAGTAAGTTATTAAATGTACATTTAGAGAACCACAGATAAAACAGAGCATGGTCATAAAGAGTTTCAACATATAATCTTGCAAAACTCCTGAAAAAACGTTTCAAAACGTTACACCAAAATCCACGTCTCAGAAAGATTATTCACTTCCTTTCATTAAATGCAAAAGCCATGAAAACTTTATGAGTAAGATAAACAAATCCAACTAAAATATGTGCACATAACTGCAAGGCAGAAAAAAAACCTCTCGCTGACATTACCATGATAATAAATACTGCACATCAACTCCATGTCCTTCCCACAATACACTAACTGCTTTAAGTGAATTTCAACTCAAACACTGAGCACAAAAATAGGTCTCTCTGAAAGTAATGCCTCCTATTTATTTCTATGAAAACTACAATAGATACAAGAATATTGACACTATTCAATAGAGCAGTTTTACCTACATAACACTGCTTTTCAACAGAGCCACCACCATTAGGCATAAGCTCATTGAGATGCTCTCCATGTTGTGGTGTGACAGCTGAAAATAGTCTTAAGCTGAAATGCATCACCCATCACCTCACTGCACTCACATCTACAGTTTAATCTCCATAAATGTTCAGCAAGCTTCAACAAATGTCAATGGGTGCCAATTTTTCCACATGGAGAAGCTGAATAACCTTCCTTTGCTTCATCTGCATTCCATATCAGATGCCATTTTGTCAGACTTCCTGGAAAGGGAATATTGGTAGGAAGGTTCAACCTCTACTGTCATACCACTGAAATCCACTTCTGACATCATGGACCAACATATTAAGATAAGAGGCACCACTTCTGGAGCATCCTTTGCAAGTAGCTGGCACATTGAACCTCAAAGATGTTATGAAAAGCAGGTCTTGGAAATTTCAAATTACACTGAGCTACAATAATTAACTATTATTCTCAGCCACGAGCAGAATGCTAAGTAACATTGATAATATAATTTATACCTAATTAACTGAATTTTCTTCTACTTAAAAAAAAGAAAACAGGAACAAACATAAAAGTGACAATACTGCATCAGAAGCTTGTAACTTAAGTGTGAAATTTAATATTTTCTATTCTCTTAGAGAAAGTTCATCAGACTTAATACTTCAAAATTTAATCAATATTTTGACCTGTTGGCTATTTTGAACCAAATCTAAAGAAAAATTACAATCAGAATGAGGAAATTTTAAAACCTCTATTAACTATTTTTCACAAGGAAGCACCATAGTAAAATAGGAAAACAGCATAATTTATCTTCCACTTCTCTGTGTATTTAATGACGTGCAAAAATTAGGAAAACTGCTTAGATTTGCCCAGATATGCACATATTAACGCCTAGACTCCTGCAGTGTTCACATGAAGTTGTTCCAACTCATGCAGCTGGCAGCAAATCCACAATACCAGCTATTTTGCATGATGCAACGTCCTTGTTTGATCGCAGTGCCCTTGCTTCAAGGGTAAGACCACATGCTTTGTTGAAACCAGGATCCTGAATATTTTCATCTAATGGCTGAAAACTTCAGATGAATGTCAGATGAATACAAAGCAGTCTCTACACGCATCAACCATCGCTGCTGCATCTCCGTGGTCTCCAATGACATGCCATGCTTACAAACAGAAAATTTTGGTAAGAGCCTGTCAGTGCCACTAGGACAATTCATCTGATTGGTTTACAAGCTTTGTTTGCCTTTGGTCAGCGTTTTTTCTTGAAAATATTTCACATTTTTAAAAATGAGCGCAATTATGTTCATTGTAGTTACAACTTAGGTCCAGTTTTGACTGCAGCACTCCTCTCTGCATGTTTTACTGATTGAAATTTTGTCCCTTTGAGGAATGCAGTATATCTGGTGCTTCAGTGAGCTCCCAAAGGAGCAGCCTAAAAATACCACAAAAAGAACAAATAGTGTTTCCTACTAAGGGCTCCCTCAGAGATCAATTTTCAAACAGTGCTTTGAATAACAATCCCCACATAACGTGGCTATTAATGCTGGCAATAAAATAATACAGCTTATCCAAGGCAAAAGCTGACACAGTGACTGTTTAGATAGTTCATGGGTCAAAATACTTGAAGCTCAGTGCTTGCAAAAACCATACTATTCAATATCATCTTCTTCTCAAGCAAAAGTCTGCACAGAAACATCAAAAAAAAGCAATAATAATAAGCACAAAACCAAAATACTTTTACTTCTGAGACACACTGAAGTGAGCATCAATTTGACTCAAGATCTCGAAGAATAGCTTTCTATAAGCTTTTCCACAAAAGCTCAGCATTTTTCTGCTTGTTTTGATCTTATACAGGCATTTAAAATTTTTATTAGGACATCAACAATAGAGGAACAATAACAAACGTACACTTAAATCACTATCTTCCCACAGCTGTGTTACAGGCAGGCTTCAAAAATGTTCTAAATATTTCATTTACAAGTTTTGTTTACAGTACTATCAGTACTCATAAATGGAGATTTTTTGTCTTTTGTTTCTTAAATACGTTTGCAGGTCTCATAGAATCATGTATTTCTTCAAGTCTGAACAGACTAATACAAAAAAAGACAGATTATGCTGCAAAAGCCATATTTAATCTTCTTTCATCTCTAGTTCCCTCATACCGAACCATTCTGGTCACAAAAAATGTGCACAGGAGTTCAGAATATTACATGCAGAATCTCTTCTGCTAGGAAGGTAGCATTTAATCAAAGAGCAAAGCTGAGAATTTTAAGTTTGTTTTCCCCCTTTCTTCCTACACAGACATATGATACATATACACTATCAGTGTGTTAAACAAACCATTGCAGGTGTTCTGCAATTTGAAACATTTGGAATAGCTGCATTTTGTAAAAACTGAAGAACAGAAGGTACTTTGAGATATTCTAAATTAATACAAAACAGTTTAAAAGAAAAAAAAAGCATACCTCACTACAAGATGCCACAGCTCTATGTAAAGGAGTCAACCATTTGCTATCTTTGGCATTAACTCTAGCTCCTGTAACAAAAAAATATAAGAACAGAATTAAACAACATACCTATAAAAAAAAGAATTAAATATTTTCAACTACTGTGAGAAAACAGTTGGAAGATACTTATTTTAGGCTTATTTTTACAGCATACTAACAAAAAAAAAAAAAAAAGGAAAAGGAGTGTTTTCTTTAGCTGAAGTCTACCTTTTGAGAAAATTCTTTTAACACAGCATTTGTAATAATACTCTTTCATCAAAGTGAACTCATTGTTTATACATTTTTTTTTAGATGCAATATTCTATGCTCTTCTACATTTCTAAAGTCTGGTAAGAAAGACAGACTCCTGAATGGAGATCCAGAACCAAAAATCTCTTATTTCACAATGTAATGAAATTCTTCAGTAAAACAGAGGAAGAAGCTGCAATTACTCCCCATGCCTTCAGTTTCCTTGTCATTGTTCAGTCTACTGTCTAAATAAATAACAGAATGATGTTCCCTCTACTACTGAAGATTTAGGAATACATCTTTACTCCATCAGGTCACCTAGCCCATCTCAGCTCCTCGTGAGCTTCCCTTCCTGAGTCAGACTGTAACAACCTCATCACTCTGTTTCTAAGAGTGTACCCAAGAAAAAGCTGCCCTCCATAGGAAAACAGATTGCACAAACATCTGTTAGAGATGCATGTCTAATTTAGGAATCTTTTTTCCCCCTAATAATAACAGGAAAGACAATCTGGCAACTTTTTCCTGAAGGGAGCAACTTGCTACATGGTAAGAGCATCTCTCTTTCTCAAGTTTAAAATACAGATGTTATTTCAGAACCAATGTCATTTTTTTGTATGGAAAGAATAATAACAATTTTAAAAAAGGATGAAAGACCAGCGGAGCACGAAACATTAAACGGGTTACTGGTCAGGATATTCAGCTGAGAAATGGGATATTTTGATCTAAGTCTCCCAGATCTGTACCAGTAGTGAAGTCCTTCCCAATCCAGGTAATCAAGAAACAAATCTGTGCATACAAACACATGGTTGTACGTATCAGCAAAAAGAAGATTTGCAGTAACTTCCATGTTTATCATTTTGTGGTCAATTCTTCCTTTTCTGACATAAGAATACAACATAGAAGCTAAAAGTGGAAACAAACTCCCACTTTGATCCTAGATCTTCCAAGTACTAGACAGAGCCTGAGGCTGCTACCTGTTGGCTACAATTTCAAGGACTTCCTTCTTTCCTTGTCTAAATCCCAGAAGCTTTAGGTCTCATCCTATTTTCCGAGTGCTAAAGTTTTTGAAAAATAGGTTTGAAGAAAGGGGAAGAAAGTTCAAATCCACCTGAGAAATACATATTCTAACAAAATTTTAATAGACTTTATCTTAGCATTAAAATCTACTTCCTTTAATCATCATGAGGATCTTATACACCACATCAACCTACATTATGGTGTACTATATGTACTACATTGTACTTAATTCTGCATAGAGCTCAATTAAAAATCAAAACAAATAAAACTGATGGCTCTAAATGTCAACAGAATTGTTCTAGAATTTTTGGTAATCTTTCCTAAAAGACAATAATACGAATAATCAGTAACTGAGAATATAATCAATTATGATATATCAGACAACCATACCCAGTTCTTTTGTCCATCTTCCAGGCTATTTTTAGCCACTTCTTGGTTTTAGCAGACAAGACAAAAGCTAGAGCCAAAATGGTGCTCCAAGCTTCATACCTAGAGCCAACAACCAAGGAATGAGGAATTTCAAAATCAAATTTATTTCTATTTCTAACTTCAGGATACAAATGTCTTTGAAGTGTTTGAAGCAAAACACTGTATAAGGGGAGTTACTAGGTTACTAACTACTGTTTTGATTTTCCTCAGGAAAATGCATTCTCAAAGTCTGAGATCAAGTCAGATCCACCCAGGTGACCAGGCACAAGATAGGAGAACCACACCCAGCAGAAATGCATATTTCCATTGCAAGAAAGTGGCAATTTCCTAAATTCTAGTGAGAATGTGCTTAGAGTCCGAGCTGTTTACAAGCTCAGCCAAATAACGTATTTCTGATATGTTAACACATTGACAAAAAATCCCTTAAGAAGAGACTAGGAATAAATACAAAAAGATATCATAAGAGTATTTTCTCAGTGGTAAGTTAACTAAACTTAGTAGGACTAAAATACCATTATTAGTATCATATGTTGAGTTTTGTTTTGTGTTTTGTTTCTGGTAGGAAAAGAATCTAAGGAAATTGAAGCAATAGTTAAAAGTAACAGGGCCCCTCAAAAGAACAAAACAATGCCTCTGCTCTGTAAATGATCTTCCATTCAAAGGAGAAAGGCTAGGTTTAGGACTTGCCATATTTATCAAATAAATATAATATCCAAACATAAATTAAGTCATCTTTTCAAGTGCACAAAAAAGTGTATTCTCTTACAAAGGTAAAACAAAGAATTTCTGACAAGAGATCTGCATCTGTGTTGCACCCATCTAAGGAAGAATCATCAAGTTTGCTTTTTCACGACAAAAAACTCTCAAAGGAACTCCAAAAAAATCTGTGTAAGCACTATTTATGTAGGAATGCTGTGGGAATCAAGAGAGCTGTAGCTCTACATACTTTAAAGAAATACAACAATCTCAATTCCCCTTAAATTTCTCCAACAAGACATGCTGCCAAGAATGATTTACATTTCACAACACAGCTTTTCCAGATAACCCTGTATCTGAGGACAGTCCCTGTCTAGGTTATTCTTTACTCCTTAGCAGGTGATTTGGAGAAAATACTCCAGTTCTTCCCTCTCTCTCCTGATGCTCTGCACAAGACAAAGCTCCCTCAAACCTGTCATATCATGCAACAGGGATGAACTTTACATCCTTTACCCTCTGAACCCCAGATCACTGCAAATAAATGTTAGAAAATATATTACACCTTCAATGAATTGTCTTTTGCTTAAAGATGATTTGAACACATGCATGTGTATAAACCACTGGATTAAGTTACCCCTATTACTGCTGCACTAACCAGGGCATCCCTCACATTCTGAATGCCTTCTAATGCAAGTTGGGCAGCAATTTGCTCTTTCAAGAGTGAGATTCACACCTCAACCCTGGTTTTGTAAAGATTGGATATTCCAGACCCCAGGGGCCTGATCTTAACTCCAGAAAACTAAATTCAACAATTAAGATATCTTCTCTCACCATTTAAACCTCTTAATGATATTTTACGAATTTTCTTTACAGCTCTATTATTATGTCCTTTGTTAACAGCTGACACACTTATTAAAACAGCTCAATATGTATTTAATGTTTGTTTTTCTTTTTTTTAATTTGATTTCTTGTAACGCTGCACAGTTTGTAGGAAAATGGTTTGGGGGCTTGCCAGAAATATTAAATACAATGCCAGATACAACCATTATCTTTGCTTGAACTTAAAAATTGGTTACGTAAAAGCAACTCTCCTTTCAAACTAACCATTTGGTACTTCTGTGTTTGCATACTCAATTGAAATATTAAGCTAAGTCTTCCAAATCTAGATCTAGAAAATTATATCAGGCCATATCCATATGTCACTCAGTACTCTGAAATATGTTTCTGAAGCTCAGTTGTTACTTCACAGGTATTAATATCCTTGCATGCAAGTGGGAGTTAGCATCTCAGCCCTTCTCTTGAAGAGACATCAACGAATGGTAGACTGGACAGGAAATTCTGCAAGAAACAGCCACATACCTCCTTAATTCATGAAATGCAACAGAACTATACATAGCTGTCTGTCACCAAATCACCTCTGGTTTCCTCACAGAACAAATGTTACTAACTTTCACCATGAGGTTCTCTTGCTCATTACCAGAAATCCATAATTCTTCAAAATTTTAAGTTTCCTCAGAAGGCTGATATACATAACAGCTACAGCAGTTAATGCTTCACTGCCTGGAAATAGATTCAGAAAAGGAATACAACAAATACTGGCAAGACATTGTTGCCTTTGCTCACAGTACTAATTTGAAGTATTGAATTGCCTTTCACCATTCTCTCTGTTTGTGACCAGTATTTTTAGACTCTTAAGGACAATATTTTCCTGTGTTGATGTGTTAGAGATTGTATACTATCATAATATAAGCAAATGAAACAAAACTATTTTCACTCACATATATGTAAATGGACACCTAGTGTTCCGTATTTGAAACTCTGAAAGCATGTTTATTTAAGAGTGAAAGATGTAAATGAGATGTTTAGAATGTATTAAAAAACAAAAACTGAACAACCAACATGATTAACATATAGAATACTGAAACACTTTTAGAAATTACCTTTGCAGGAAGAGAAGGTTTCCATATATAAATTATTGAGAATAAGCAACAGTTCACACTGTAATTAGATTATATTTAATTATTTTCCTATGGGTTTGTATTGGCTCTCAAACTTTTCCCTTTTTGAATGATCGACTTTTTATCTAGGACTGTGAAAATACTTAAAAAGTATCAGGCAGAAACAGTCAGAGTTTACTGTAGAATGAACAGATAATGAAAACTTTTCCTCAGACAGAAAAATATGTTAGTACTTAAGGGAAGATGCTGAAAAAAATACAAACGTAAAGACTTACGATGACAATTGAGGAATCAGTGAAATCTAGGTAATTGCTCATTGGAAAACTGGAAACTTTGAAAATTATTGCTGCAAAAATCATGAGTAAGACCTAACCGAGAGATCGCTTCTACCTATGTAGGGGGTAAATGTGCAATAGGGGATCTATAGAACAGTAGGGGAAAAAAAAAAAAAAGAGGCCTGGATTGTCTTGATCAGCCACAACGATGCTTCAACAACCACCTTTATTTTTACTGTTTACAAATCCAAAAGAAAACAAACAGAAAAACAACTGATAGATCAGGAGAAATGCTGGAAGAAAAACACAGCCAAGTCAATGCTATCCTCCAGAACTTGGCTGCCTTGTCATTATAAAAAGTCAACTTCCTTTCAGAACTTAATAGCTTTTGCTATCTCTCAGCTACTACATCCTGAAACTAAGATGATCAGAGGGCTGGAGCAGCTCTCCTATGAAGAAAGGTTGAGGGAACTGGGATTGTTT
This sequence comes from Phasianus colchicus, assembly GCF_987193195.1. Classification (NCBI taxonomy): domain Eukaryota; kingdom Metazoa; phylum Chordata; class Aves; order Galliformes; family Phasianidae; genus Phasianus; species Phasianus colchicus. Next base: position 19,760,502 of record NC_143441.1, on the reverse strand, counting down.
AGCTTGGAGAAGAGAAGGCTCTTGGGAGACCTCACTGTGGCCTTCCAGTACTTAAATGGAGCATATAAACAGGAGGGGGAATGGCTGTTCATGAGGATGGATAGTGACAGGACAAGGGGGAATGGTTTTAAACTGAGACAGGTTTAGGTGAGATATTAGGAGGAAGTTTTTCACACAGGGTGGAACAGGTTTCCCAGGGAGGTTGTGGATGCCCCATCCCTGTAGGCATTCAAGGCCAGGCTGGATGGGCTCTGGGCAGCCTGGTCTAGTGGTTGGTGACCCTAAACAAAGAAGGGGTGTTGAAATTAAATGATCATTATGGTCCTTTTCAACCCAAGCCATTCTATGATTCTATGATACTTTTTCCTAAGCTTCATTTCATCTCTCAAAAAAAATTAGAGCTGCTTCTTTCAGCAATGTTCTACAGCAACCACTGCTGAGGGCAGTGAAGCTAACACTGAAATTAAAATTGTGGCTCACATTGTTGAAGGAAGAGGAAGCAGCCAGAAGATAGAGCCAGTGTAAAAAGAACCCCTGTGAAACCACACACCCCAGCATGTGGGTACATTTGCAACTGAAACAGAGGAAGCTTCATTCCACTGATAGGTTTGCAGTAATAGCCTTTTCAACCTGTTTGGACTGCCACTGCATGGACTGTCAATACTTGCATGGCTTAAGAATTAGATGAAAGGAACACAGCTGGAGGGTCTTTATTATCTTCCAAAATATCTTTATTGTAACAACTATTAGAAAATAGCTTCAGATTCTTCTGTTTTACAGCTGACCCAGGAAAAAGCACAACAAATACTTGTAAGCTGCCAAACCTTAATGAGACTAAGCCTGACTGCACATTCATGTACGCTGAGCTCTGTGCAGTGAAAACATTGCGTTAAGCAAACAGAAATGCCTTATGCTAGTATTTAAGTGTCAATGCAATAACAGTAACTAAACTAAACCTACTCAAAAGTAAACAATGTAATTCACATTTCTCCTCAGGAAGCGTGAAGACTTCAGTGAAAGCAATAATAGTTTACACGGCACATAGAAGAAAACACAAAAAAAGTTACTAGTTGAGAAAACACAGTGGAAGATCACAAGTTTGTCCTGCTCCTCTCACTTGTCTGAAGTGACTACTCTGATTGTGTTAAAAAAAAAAAAAGTAGGACAAATGGAAAAAAATGTATTTTTAAAACATGAGGAGCATCAGCATTACAGTCCACTTGCAGGACTTAGCTGAAAGAAGGGTTTGAGTCTTCATAAGGACTTAGCTGATAGAAGTCAGTTCTTGACATTCAGTTAAACAATGTCTAAGCTATGCTGCTTTTCTACTTCTCATAGTCTGTCATCAAGCATTTATATAATTAAATTCAGTACATTTATGAAAAGTAAACAGTACTAGGATGCTGAGTTGTACATACACTGTAATAACAGAACTTTGATTAGATTACAATTCTTCACAGAGTGATAGAAAATAAAATGTTTCTAAAATTATTAGTGACGAAAATATGATCATTTGCTCCATCATTCTGTAGATTATAAACAAGCACTTTTATGCCTCAGGTATTTACTTGTCACCTTCCTACCTAGCAAACTCAGTAATGCTAATTGCATATTTAGCTACAGTCTGCAGGAGATTATCTGAACATTCAGATTTCTGCAGAACACAGTGGTATTAGAATTTGCCTAAAAAACATTCACATCCTTATGGGATAAGTTTAATGGTAAATTCAGTGAAGCATTTCCTCAAGATTTTTACTAAAAAAAAAACAATACAAAAAAAGAATCTAAATGTCAAGCCCCATACTGGAGGCACTTCAAAGCAATTTTCCATGCTTTTCACAAACTGTCATCTTCAGAACCCTTGCCCAGATGAAAAATAACAGGAGAGCTCACAGACCAACCCTGAAGGCTGGTGGAAAAATAATTTATTCAAGAATTCAAAGCCAAAATGAATACGATTGTAAGACTGAAAACTTACTGTCTGCAAATAGACAGAATTAGTTTTATCTTCAGAATGTGAAGTAAGGGTTGCTCACATCTACAGTAAAGCAGTACAAAATAATAGGAATTTATGATCCAAAATCCATCCCTGAAGGAACGTAAAAGAAGTTCCAATGAAATTTTTAGAAGTATGTCTGTGTAACATACAATACATGCTTTAGCAAAGAACAGAGAATGATGAGAAAGAATCAGAAAAGAAACACTGAGTAGCAGTGGTTCAGTAATTGACTTCAGTAATTTTGATGTCCACTTCAAAGGAATAATAAAAAACTTAAGGCAAACAATTCCCAGAGGATTGCTGGCTTAGCAGGAAAACTTCAGAGTGGTTCTTAAGAACATACCAGCAAAACTACGTTAGAAGACATTACAAGTTACAAAGTCAACCCTTCACATGGTGAGAAATGTCAGGATGAAAATAGCCTACAATACTTGATTCAGTTCCCCATGCAAATCTATTACAGTGGGTCAATTATAAGGCACACCATTTTTACATGCAAATTTACTGAACACAGATTTCTAGTCAAATATGTTAGTTAACTGCTTTCTCACTGTTCAAAAAGTGGTTGCAACACAGCAAACTTCCTTCAAACTTTACTGTAGTAACAGATGTCCTTTATTTGTTCCCTAGTGTTCACATTTTATAACAAAATGTAACCTAAATCCGTCTCCAAGGAAAGATTTGATCTCCAGCTGAACCACAATAGATGAATTTTCTGTATCTTTATGAAATTGAGAAAATAAATACACTTATGATCTGTTAAGTGGTTCCAATTAAATTCCAATTACGAGATGGGAGTTGGACAAAAACTCTTAAGTTGTGTATTTTGAGGGAACCTAGACCCAATCTCTCAGAGAAGTACTGGTGCAGTGCTTCAGATACAGCTGCAACCACTACACAAATGACAAGATGTCAAATCCAGCATTCAGAAATGAAGACTAAATTAGTGACTTCTTTTTAAAGAGTCTCGTTTGAGCTGTTTGCCAAAGATTCCTGACTGTAAGTAGGAAATATTACAAATCAGTGCCTAAGTACAGCACAGCCTGTCAAACCAAACAGTCTTAACATGAAGATATCACTTTCTCACCCACTGAATGGCTCCTCATCACTCTCTCACAAATGCAGCAACGCTGCAGCTGTGCCTCCTTCCCTGTAAACCCCCAATTTACTCCCAGATCACCCGTCCTTTGGGAATGTGAGGCACTACTGCAGAAAGACACAATCACGTAATTCACATCCACAGCACAATGCGAGAGCACATGCAGGTTAGACCAATACTGCCTCAACAGTCCACAGCATTCAAAGCTTTTGATACTACAACTATTTTAATTGTTTTGTGTAAGCAAATTATCATTTTCATTAATTAGCATTTATCTGAGATGTATCAATGCCTCCCAGTCCTCCTGAACAATCTCTCTACACAGTAGCAGCCCACATCCTCTCCTCCGTGCAACAATTCAATTTTGTACTATTTGCACAGTCCTAATTTTTAGTTCTCCACTTCCCTTCTTTGTTCTTCAATTTTTCATCCACTTACTCCCAGGCTGCATGCCCAAATAGCGTGACTAACCTTTCTTCTCCAATTATGACTGCCCAGAGTCTTATTATGTAAGTATCCAAATAAAAACATCTCTCCTACCACTAGGCTGAGAGGAGTAGTGACGGATTTTCTTCAGTCCCAGTTCTGGTGACTGGACTCAGCTCACCCACACTGAACAGAAGCTTCAGTCCCAGAAGCAGTTGACTACAACTTCACAAAATTTGTAACATCATGGCTAATTCTTTTTATATCACTGTGAAAACCTCAACAAAAAAGAAATATTCTTGCCAAATTCACAATATCCTCTTAGAATAAAGAGGTTATTATATATTCTTAAGAGTTACAAGAACTTATTTTTCCCTTGACAGGGGTGAACAGTGTGCTTTTCTGACTCACCTTGTCAGCAACACAGTTGAACTTTTCTGGAAAAATTTTTCTTACATGATCAAAAAATTTTAAACTATGGCATATTTCCCTAAGTAGTATATAGTTATACAAAATGCTACATTAATTATAATAATGTATATAATTACATGTAATATATAGTGGAAATATTACATTTTGCTAAATTATAAACAAATTAAGTCATACCTGGCAATTTCAAATGTAAATCTGGAGGCAACTCCAACATAATTATAGTGACACTTACTTAAAGTAAAATTTGCTATTAAAGGTTGCAATGGGGGGAGGCAAAAACAGCCAACTGTGCATGGGTAGTGTTTGCCATTAAGCAGACTGAGCACCAAAGAAGTTCTGCGGGACAAGGTTTCATGTTTGCATCTAGCCTTACAGCAGTGCCACATCATGAACTTATCCTACCTGATGGGTAAGCTTGTCCAAGACTAAAGACAATCAATTCAGTAGCTCAGTTATCAAACCGTGTTTTTAAGTTCTTTTTCAGTTTCTTGTTTCTCTTCCTTTTTAAGTTTAAAATGTACTGTCTTACAAAACTAGTGCCTTGTTTTAGCGAAGATAAACAGAAAATGAGAAAAGCAGTTTTAAAATTTCCAGCTGAACCTATTTATATCCTCTGCATTTAAGCAATAGCAAAAGATAATTAAAAAGAATTCAGACTTCAGATTCTATTTTCTACACTCACTTTTTTTTCTGAAGGCCACTTTAAGACCAAAGCAACGCTGTGAACATCTACATGTAACACAAACATTATTACTTCTTTAAAGTGGAGTATCTAAAGCTGTTCAAGCTACAAATAAAAAGAAATATAACTGAAAAAGCTTTCTACCAAAAGCATTTTAGAGCAAAACTACACAGTACTGTAACACTGATAAGTGAAAATCCCAAACTTTCAGTATAAGCTTCCTCAGATTTTAGTACATTAAATATCTCAGTAAAAGCTACACAAACTAAGATGTACATAAATAATTCTTTGAATGTGCATAGAGGTAATTTTTTTTCCATTAACAGGAACAGAACATACCAGATAAAATAAGCAGTTCAATAATTTCTGCATCTCCCAGATAGGCAGCAGCATGTAAAGGGGTCCTTTTCTCATTATCCTGTGGTGAGAGGGGGGAAAAAAGGTTTTATTCAAAATAAAAACTATGTTTTAGCATTCTGCATGAGTTATGAAAAAACAATGCATAAAAATGCATCTTCCAAATATTACACATTTTAGAAAACATTGTTACTCTAAAGATGCCAACCACATTTGTTGAGACAAGCACGCCTCTCCCTAAGGAACTGTGACACCTACACAGTCAGCTAGCACGTTTTCCTGAGGTACACAGGTTGACAGATACTCATCACACCTGAAGATAAACCTATCAGTTAGAAATCACCACTCACTTGTCTCCAGAAACATGAACTTAAAGCTGTTCTGCATATTTAAAAAAAGGATCTTCACCTCTATATATTTGTGTGAAATGCTTTCTTCGGGAAGTTGAATGTCAACTTCATCAATTACTTTGAAAATAGAAAATAGAAAAGAAACTGGAGTGAGCAGAGGCAGAAATGCTGAGATTTCAACTGATTTGTTTACTGCAGATGAGCAAAGAGGAGGAAGAGATGCAGTTCCTTTTGCAGAAGCGCTCCAGAAGATACAGATAAGATCCAGGAATGTGGATAACTCAGGCTGATCTTGTGTCCTTCTGAAGTTACAAATAAGCAAGAACATTAACATACACAGAATTTAACAAAAGCAGGAACAAAAATCAGCCAATTTGCTCTTTGGGGGATGGCTGCTGAAAAACTAAAAAAGAAACTGATTTTCATGAGCATTTGGGATTAAGTTCTCCTTAGATTTTCAAACCATTTTAGTAGAGCTTGAAACACACTGTGAGGTCAAGGGAGGAAGAATCAAGATGACAACAAGCAATGAACTTTAAGTAGCGAGACGCTTCTATTAATTCAATTGTTGTTGACAACTTCAGAAAATTTCATTTTAATTGAACTTTGGTTTGTGAAGATTAGCTAAAACCACTCTAATTGGTGAATTCCTATTTGAGAGTTTTTAGCATGCAGGAAGAAAACTACAAGTACGAGGCAGGAGAGATCCAATAGCAAAGAGTTACTGTTGGAACATACAAGACAACTTTACAACTCAGCACATTCCAAACTCCACAAAAGAAAACAACAAAAAGCACACACAAACCCACCTCTCTAAACTGCCTATTCACTGTTTTGTCCCTGCTCAGAAAAAGTTCGAATCACATATTCACCGTACTGTTTCCTAACTTCACTCTTTGAATTACACAGAGGGGATTCAACACTGAGCAGCACACAACCTGACACTGATGCACCATGAGTAAGCAACTAATAGTACTTATCTATCATTTACACCACGTAATGCCAGGATGTCTCAGCTGCAGATTACAAACTTCTGACAAAGATTAAATAAAAGACAGCTCCTGGCACTGAGGATTTGAAATGCAGGAAGGAGGGAAAAGAAAAAAAAAAAAGACTGGAAGCACAAGGGAAACATTAATACACACATTAACCTCGCTGCTCCTCCAGCCCAAAGGAAGGGAACAGTAGCCAGCACTAAAAAGCAGCTTTCCTTCCTCCTATCTGGAAACAGTGGCTACTGTATGATCACATGCAATCCCACTTGAGCCTATTTGATAATGCTAAAGTACCCACAACCTACAGTTCAAGAAGCACAGACCTTTCAGCTCAAAAATGAATTTAACACTTCACTGTCTTCAATTTCTCTATAGAACTAGAGCAAATAAGACAAACATGAATATACCTTTCTGTAGAGAAGTACTCTATTAAGAACACAGCCGAAGACCACATACCCCATCTCAGTGATAGAAGTCGTGCAAGTAACTAGTCAAATCTAATCCATCAGAAATCTTTCAATACAAAGGGACAGAATGAAGTTGCTTGTTTAGAGAAATGTTAACTACCAAGCCTCTAATATATTTTTTCTGAAACACTGACAATCCAAATTTCTGGTGAACCCAAGTCATATTTCCCCAAATCCTGCTGCTACTAAAGGGAAAGAGTTGAGTATCAAGAGGCTACCAAAGCACCAAAGCAGCAGTCTTCAAAAACACTCAAACCCAACTCCTGGTTTTACTGAGATGCTCACAGCTCCTCATATTCTGGGCCAAATCCAGAGCTTGGTATTTCAGCAACCCCCAAACCCAGGATTTATACCAATTTCAGATGTTCTACAAGTTGAAAACACTTTGGCCTGACTCCTTTCTCAGTTTCACAGCTGTAAATTTTTAGTTTTTGAAATTAACTTGCATGTGGGAGAATTTTCATTTCAGTAAAGAACCATTTTTCAGATCTTCTTATTAAAAAAAAAAAAGAATCTGCATTCAGTAAGCTCTCATCAGCATGCACATGCCAGCTTCCTTTAAAAAAAATCCAACTTTATTCAATTTGAAGTCTTACATTTCATTGGTGAAATGAAATCAGGGTAAAATTAAAGAAAATTTTATACTTTATACGCAGCTATAACACTGCCATACAGATCAACTACTTTTTATTTTAAAAGAGTAATCATTTGAAAAACAAATTTCATCAGCAAATATAAAAATATAAGCATTAAAATCATTACAGCAAGTAAAATTAACCCAGGTTTCAGTTTTAAGAAGCAACTTTGCAAGCAAACATTTTGCAGCACTGGTACATCATACTAATATAAACTCTGGCACGCAAACGGCCTTAGCATTGTTTCTTCAATATTAGGAACTTAAATGACACCGAAAGGAACATTCCATAAAAAGAAGTTTTGTACATAAAAACTACGGAATGTCTAACCCTGTTGGTACTTTGCAATTTAAAACACTGCACTATTCCTAGGGTAGCCTTTGGCAATGAAGAAAAATGTTTTTTCCAATTTAAAAATGTACAAGGGAAATCAGCATATGACAGCTCTAATGATCTTATGATCTAAGGCTGGAATAAAATACTAAGATCATGGAGTTCAACCACTCCACCCATGCCCACTAACCATTTCCCTCAGTGCCATGTCATACTTATTTTTTGTAAACCTTCAGGGATAGAGATTCTATCACCTCACTGGGCAAACTGTTCCAATACCTCACCACTCCTGAGAAGAAATTTTTCCAATCTGAACCTCCTTGGTGCAACTTGAGACCACTTCTTCTTGTCCTGTGGCTGTTATCTGAAAGAAGAGGCTGACCCCCTCCCTGCCACAGCCTCCTTTCAGGCAGTTGTACAGAGTGATAAGGTCTTCTCCTGAGCCTTCTCCAGACTGAATAACCCTACTTCCCTCAGCCTCTCCCCATAAAACTTGTGCTCCAGAACCCTCACAGCTCTGTTGCCTTTCTCTGGACACCTCTGGGGCCTCAACATCGTTCTTGTAGTGAAGGGCCCAAAACTGAATACAGTGCACAAACTGCTGCATCATCAATGCTGAGTACAGAGGGACGGCCACTTCATCAGACATAATGTTAGCAAGGAAATGTATTAAAGTAGTTGCAATAGGCAGATCTTACACAATTCAAAGAAAATGTTGGCATTCCAGCAGAAATTACAAATTTATGTTCTCCCACTTCAAAGTTTAATTCCAGATATTGGTCAATGCAGTCAAAATAAAAAGCAATTAAAAAGTCCTCAAGAAATGAGTGTTCAGATGACAATTCTATTTCACAAAAATAAATAAATCACATCATAATCTTTATATGCACCTTTGGACTGAAATACTGAAATAATGGGATAAACCCCTTTAAAACCAAATTTGGGATAAAATGACAACTGTGGAGCTCAGAATTTCTTTACAACTCTCTTCTTCAACAAACTCAGAACAAAAGCAATGCCTCCTTTGTGACATAAAATAGTGGCTTTCACTGTTTCAACAGGTACTTCCATGAAGCAAAACAACAGAGAAATATAAGGCTAAGTTAAACATACAGCATTCGCATCTACCTATTCTTTTTTTTTTTTTTGGAATATGTATCCTTTCAGATAAAACTTATCTTTGTGTGGATACTATCTCTGCAAATAACTGAGAGTTAAGTTAGTGAGAAAGAACTTCTGGTAACTCCTAGGTTCACTGACAGTACATATGAGCACAAATATTTGCAATACTTTAATAGCATCAAATATCAGAGGGATCTCTCCCAGTATCAAGTCACCAGTGCTGCACTTAACATTCACTAAGATACTCTGCAGATTCTAGGACAGATTTTAGAATCACCCTTTTTTAATATAGAATGATTGCTTACTCTAAATATTCTTTCTTCCTCTAGCCAAAATATAATGCATCTTAATGCTAGGCTTTTATGTTTAAACTTCATAAGATTTAGCTTAGGTACACAGCTGGGGCCACAGTAATTGGGGATGCTAACTCTTTGGAAGGATGTCCAACAACAAAGCATTAATTATTGTCAACTGAAAGTACTAAAAAAAAAAAAAAAAAAAAAGATATAGTACTAGAGTTTCCAAACATGTAAATCTGTAACAAACAACTTCATTTCCCATCTCTATCCTGAGTGTAATTTATCTGTGATTTTTTTTCTCAGGTTCCCTTTTTTTTTTTTTAAACTCAATTCTCAGAACACCATTTAAATTATTCTGACATTCATAGCTTAATTAGAACACACAAGTTGATGTTGTCATAAAAAATAAATTTCCAACTGATTTTGACTAGCAGCATTTTTACAAGCATAACTGTACCTTCTATCTCAAAATGTATCTCCAATATAGTAAACAAGATATAAAAAAACCCTCTCCTGCATGCTTAAAAACAGGATGAAAGCACACCATTAGCCACAAAAATCAAATATATATTAAGCAACTAACAAAAAAGTATTGTTTGAATCCAGATAAGTACCATCATAGTTTGAAAAGACTAGATTTGCCATGCTGATTTCATTAATCGCTTGAACCATTGCTCATGCTGGTATTTTCATAAACACTCGAATTGCATTCACAAGGAGCATTTCAGAAAGCCCACGCTAAACATTCTGTAATAAAGGCTTTATCACTAAGCCTTATTGTATTTTAGGACATATCCTCTTTATACCAAATATTAAGACAGAGCAAATCTAGCAAGTTAAAAGAAAAGGCTATTATGTACATAATGCTCGGGAAACACTAACTCTCCTCCCCAAAATTTCATTTTCAAAATCCAAATCAAATGCTCAGCAATTGTAGATGGATAATCCAAAGAGCTGCTCAGGTTTTGTAGATGGGATGGAGGTTTAGCATGGAGTCTGTGCAAATGGATGAAAATGGAATGAACCTACACTAACTGAGTGACACTAAAACTATAAAAATTGATCTGATCTACTCTTATTTAGTCACCAAAGGAAGCAATAAGAATTTTGGCTGCAGAAAATTGTTACCCATATCCATATTTCTTCCACGGGAAAAAGAACTTTTAGGTAGGCAACTCAGTCTGTAGCAACAGTGACCGACTGCAATGTGCTCTGTATCAGGATGGGTATCCCCTCCTTTTTTGGCTACTGTGACAGCCCAGGCAATCAACTTGCTGTCCCAGTATGACCTGGAGTATACCTGAAGTCTTCAAGAAAAACTGCTGGTCAAACAAGTTTTACCTTCACCTAGTGGAAAGAACTACACTGCCTTGTGCACCCCATTCCACATTATGAGACAAATGGGAGGTGAGGGAAAAGAACTCCCATTGCATGGCTTTGCTGCCTGGACATACCTTGCAATCCCTGATAAATCCTCATTCAACTTAATGCCTTTGGGCATTTTTTAAAGAACTTTTGGAATTGAATTTCCAGTTTGAGTTCACAGAGTAGCACTGAAATCCACAGAACATAATATTCTTCCTATTCAGTTAAGGATTATTTGATTAACTCACATAACAAATCTAATTAAAGAACTTGTCTTCACTGAACCATTGCACATAGTTCATTCACAAAACCAGATTAAAAAAAAAAGTGCATTCAAAGGTTGGTTCCTTTTTAAAATGCCTGAACAGTAAGAACAATTTAGTGGGAATCACTGAAACTAAGTTTGCACAGAAAAATAAAATCAAGCATTCATACGTATATAAAATTGATATATAGTATTGGAACATTCAATCACATTCAACTTTCTTTTATTAAAAATTCCTTTTAAAAAATATGTATGGTTGTGTAAACTCAGTATTTTTAAAAATAACACCTGGAAATTTCCTTAATAAAGATTGTACAAACAGTATGTGCTCTTCAAGTCACACAAGCAAACATGTCAAAGAAGGCTTAGTGCTCTCATTCAAAAGGCTACTTGGTCTTCGACATTTCCGCTCAGTAGAACAATTTCACGGGATGAGAACAGGAAAAGAGGTAGAAAATCTGCCACTTCAGCTACTATTGAATCCCAAACTTCATGTACATAACGTGTTAGCAAATGTGATTCTGAATGCTGGTGGGTGCTATATCATAAAAAAGACTGGCAGAAAAGGAAACTGAAGTTCAAAACAATATGTTAAGTAACAGTGATTTGGACAACTTTTCAAAAACCTTATTCTTCAAATGTCTGATGTTTTATGTCAGAAGCCTTAAACTGATGCAATAACAAAATTGTTCACATGTGACTGTAAAGCTGCGGCCCCAAAAGCTAACATATGAAAAATAAAAAGTGAGTCACATCTTGCATGAGGAAAAAGTTACTAAGATTCACTGTGATCTATGACTTTGATAGCAGGGTACATAGCCAGCTAAGCAATCAATCAAAAACAAGAGTAAAAATTAATTGTTTCAAGAAGTAACGGCTCCCCTCATACTGCTAACTTCTCCCCAAAAAGCAAAAAAAACCAACACAGTAGTCACATTAGTTTAATATGGTTAAGACATTTAAACCATGAGATTCAGATCATGAGCATTCTTGTTTTCAAGGTCATTTTAAAGTATTAAATCTTCAGAAATATAATAAAATAGCTGTATTTAGTGGAATGTACCATTTCCCTTTCATTTGGGTTCTAGAAAAATGTTATTTTTGTCTGTTGATGACCAAAGAAAACACTGAACTTTCATTAAAGCAATACTACTTGGTAACGTGTAGGTAAGTATTTCAGGAGACATATAAAAAAAACTCAAAACATCTATATATCTTTACACCTCTCTCCAAATGTTCTGTTTTGAAAGTACGAAGGCAGAGTGCAGGTTTTGTAATGCTCTTCTTGCTTCCATGATTCTTATTAGTTAGGTTTCCATGTAAGGAACGAGTACAGTTCATGGGAAAAGCAGAACCTTGGTATTTATTCTACGAAAATGTACACAACTGTTTTTGCCCAAATTATGAAGCCTAGAACTTGCTGTGAGCAAAGTCAACAATCCATTTGTATATTAAATAAGGACATGAATAATTGAGCAGGCTTTGTGAGCCACTCCCATTCCCTCTGAGTTCCAACAGCCAAGAATTTGGTTCCGTTTATTACTAACAAGCGTTACAGAATTCTTGTCCAATATATGGAACAAATAAAGACCCATTCTCTACCCTTTGGTATGATGGACTCAATCTTACAGTACAGCTGAGATATTTGGGATTTTTTTTTTTTCCTTTAACTCAGGAATTAAAACAGAGCAACTCTTGTGGCCAAGATTACTCACTAAAATATTAGATTGTGAAAAAAAATTAAAAAATGATACTGACATTAACCTCTCCCAAACATAAAACCTCTCTAGCATTTGAAACTATCCTATGCTTAGAAAAATCAACAAACAAAAGATATGATAATCTCACGAAAAAAATACTTTGCCTTGGCTTTCCCTTTCCCAAATGTCAAATATATAATTTGTAAACATCTATCTGGAACATATGGTGGGGAAAAAACGAACAAGCTTTTAATTGGATTGTAGTTGCCAATAAGAGAAATAAATAATTCAAACTATTCTAGAGAGGAAAAAAAAATAAAAGCAGAATGCACACACACAGGCATTATGAAGAATATTATGTAACAGAGCCTGTGCTTATGATGCAGGCTGAAGATGGGCTAGCAAACGCCTTGTCTCACCCTGTAATCTATCTGTAGTATCTAAGGACACAAATAAGAAAAGATGCCAAGAGAGAGGATAATACAGTCTCTGTTCATGCTCCAGTGAAAGATCACACCACACTAGGTAAGGTATGCACATCTCCATCCTGGTTTAAATCCACCATATTACGTTCAGGCCAGTGACACTTTTGTTCAGAAAAGCTGAGTTTTCTGCTTTCTTATTACAAATGCTAGTGTTAGCATGACATCCCTGAACGTGTCTGGTGTAAATCAGGTACTCATCTCACTAACTGCACTGTTTTGGTGATAGAAAAGTGTTTTTCAGGTTGTGTTTAAATGTTAATATTCAATATCCCTTCAGTACCTGAAGGGATCTTACAAGCAGGAGGGGGATTGACTTGTACGCTGTCTGATAGTGACAGGACAAGGGGGAATGGCTTTAAACCAAGAAGGGAGATGTTACGAAGGAATCTTTTACTCAAAGGATGGTGAGCAGTGGCACAGAGCTGCCCAGAGCAGCTGTGGTGCCCATCCCTGGAGGTGCTCAACGCCAGGTTGGATGGGGCCCTGGGCAGCCCGAGCTGCTGGGTGGCAGCCCTGCCTGCAGCAGGGGGTTGGAACTGGGTGGGCTTTAAGATCCCTTCCTATCTGAAGTCATTCCATGATTCTTTGATTCAATGAATGGTGCTGAGAAACAACTCCACCCCTCACACCCAAGAAGGGTCTGCAACAGAAAATGACAACTCCTCAAATCTTCCACTGCACTTATTGTGAGGGCCGAGGCAGTGTGAGGCCCCAGGCCGGGGGCCTCCTTGCAGTCTCCTCCCCAGGCACCTCTGGGACGGCCCTCCCACAGAAAGGGAGCAAACAAATGACTTTCTCTGCCCAGTTTTTGATTTACACACAGCCTTCCCTGGAGTAGATTTAAAGGACTGATTACTGATGTAGCATTAGACGTTCCACTAATACATGAGATAGCTTTAGTCACTTGAAAAGCAGGGAAAACTGTTTTGTACAAAGTTACACTGCATACACACGCGGAGTTTTCACATGGGAAGTTACTATAAATAATCAGTAAATTCAAATCCTCTCTTGCTATTAACAGCAATGCATTCTTTAAAGACTGTGTCGATGTTGGATGTTAACACACACCAAGTCTACAGAGCTTTATTCTTCTCTCTGCTCTTGGAGTGGGGATGTTCTGTTCTCAAATACCAGTGCTGTGCATGACAGGCACAGCAAGTGCCAGGAGCAACCCCAGTAAGCTGGAACTATTCAAGGCCTCGCCTCTAGTTTGTTTTGTAAAAGCAGCAGGAAATGTGAAGCTTCTAATACTTTCGCAGTATGTAAGTAAGGTTATAATCGCTAAAAGTAAAATGACACATCAGACACGATCTATAAAATCATTATCACTAACAAGAATCACATTGGAGATTCAAATGCAGAAATTTCAAATGTGTTTCAAGAATTATCTAATTATTCATGGTTCTTTAAATGGATGCCATACTAAAGGATAGCAATGACCGGAACAAATCTTGTCTGTCAAAACCCCAATTACTGTAAAACAAATTCAGTGTACAACCAATAGGGTAGAAAGACTGCCATGCAGAAATCCAATCTCGTTTGCCCAGTTTAGCAAACAGTATAACCACATTAACATAGAGCTAGGCAAGCTTACTAGGCCTGATGAGAAGCAGAATCTAATTAGCACAAGTAGTATGCCATGCTAATATTAATTCAACCATTAATTCAACGCTAAGTCTCTAAAAAATATTTCTCATTTTTTGTAAAAATTCTTCCTTTAAGAAGAGTCTTATTTTATACAATTGATGACTTTCTGAGTTATCATCCAAATAATGCACTGTGCCAGGCAGCAATTTGCTGATGTTAGTCAGATTATCCTGCAACTCTGTTGAAGGTTTTATTATATGGCTCTAACGAGTGATAACTCAATACACTTGAAAATCTCATTTGCACAGAGTAAATATGACGTTACCAACAGGATGCAGTGGATTATTCCAATTTGGACTGGCAAGGTTCTGTCATTCAGAATTCTGATTCAGAAGGAAAATGCTCACTTACACAGCTTTATATCTTAAAACATTCTAAAACATTTCTACACCAGAAAAGGAACTCAGTGTCAGTGCACTGTGGACATACTTTATATTGAGGCTAAAAAGCATGATTCACTCTCAAAGCCACATTTAAAAGGAAATAAGCTATCTGATTATTCATTACAGATGACATGCTTGGAAAACATTCCACACTAATGAACAGGAAACCCCAAAATATAATATAGTTAAATAACATAAAATAACTACTATATTATGAAAATTTTTGAGTAGCTGGTGGATATTCTTACAGTACCCAGACACAGTATGCAACACGCTGCACACTTGCACAACACTCAGAAGAATTAGGTGTCCAAAGTTCTCCATTTCTTGGAATTAACCATGCTTCAGATCCATGAAACAAATAGCCTCTTAGCAATTGCTCTAGAAACAGATGAAACTTTCCTACAGGGAAAGCTTCCCTATACTCCCTGTGGCTATGTATCTTCTTACCCCCTTCACATACTTAACATAAACATTCCTGTTATGAAAAGCTTAATTCTGCACCAAAATAACCCCTGGATATTCCCATATGGTAGTGATAAATTCTATCTACTTCCTTAAAAAAACATCTCACTGAACTCGAGCATGCTTATTGACAGTAATTTTTATAAGTTAACTTTATATCTTTTTAATTAAAAAATCTCACACATTTACTTGTGCTATGCATATTATGCCCCTTTAAAAGCCAAACCATAGATCTTCTTGCAAATGAACTACTTCAGCACCATGCTACACACTAATGCATACCTGCCAATTCTGAGCAGGTAGAACCTGCTGCGAAGGACCACAAACACT
Source organism: Phasianus colchicus (assembly GCF_987193195.1). Taxonomy (NCBI): domain Eukaryota; kingdom Metazoa; phylum Chordata; class Aves; order Galliformes; family Phasianidae; genus Phasianus; species Phasianus colchicus. The sequence continues at coordinate 19,744,666 of NC_143441.1, read as the reverse complement.
CTCAAGAAGTAAGATTCCTTACAGAATTTTCCTACTATTTCTGCACATGTAAATAAATGTCAATTAGGTGAATGCTGCAGGAAGCAGGAGAACCTCATGACTCATCATCAGGCTGCTCACACAGTAAATGTGAGTTCCTGTTTTTGGTGGAAACATCAAGAAAGTTCATTACAGAGAATATCTAGCATCAGGAAGCAATGAAGTTCATTGAAATACACACTGAAGGGAAGTCTGAGCAAAAAAAAAAAAAAAAAAAAAGAGAAAGAAGCATCTTGCTATAATTTTATGGCTGTATTTTATTAAAAGCCCAGGAGCAAACAAGATAGGATAGGCACTATCATTAATTGCTAAGATTATATAATTTCTTCACTATCACATGTAAGAATACAGTCACTAACTAGTTAAAATGTCTTCAGCTAATTGGAAAAGCTCCCTCAATTCTTACTAGAAATCTGTTCTAATGAAGATGATAGGTATAGCTTCTGTTAGTCAGATGTTAACAAAAACTGCTCAATGAACAGTTAGCAGGGAAGCGTCTGAAGGCATACCCTATTTGCTTTATGATTTACTGCAATCCCAACTTCACCTGCTGCTCTCTGTGAGGTCTCACAGGCACACAGTTGCTATTATAACATTTCTCCAACTGTACTGCAGCTTCTGAAATTGGGTTCTGAATAGAAACAGCGAGGCACAAGTTGCTGTACCAAATCAAGTTCTGTTTCTAAACAGTGGGTTTAATTGGAGATATTATCATTATTCATATTTGTTTATACAGTTCTATTTAATTTTCTCTCTGATCTCCTGCAATGATTTCAAAGGCCTTTTCCCACTGACAGCTGATCATGTGTTTAGATAAGCTACCCTTTGGGTCACTCCAAAAGTAATGCCTCACAATTTATTTCCATGGAAACTACAACAGATACAAAGAGCACAACAACACTATTTCACAGAGCTAATTCTCAGCTACAAACATAGTCACCACCATTAGCTATGCATTTTTTGCCAGCAATGAACAAAAACCTGCCTGCCATGCTTATAGACAACTGCAACAGTGAAGGTGACCCTATTACCTGTCAGCACTGTTGAAATGCACCACCCACTGCCTCATCCACTGGTTCACTGGTTGGTCTCCCTAAATGTTCAGCAAACACCAATGAATGTCAATGGGAGCAATTTTTTCTGCATAGAGGCATTTAGTGACATTCTTTTGCTTCATCCACACTTCTATTCAAGACGCCATTGTGTCAGACTGCCTCTCTGCTGCCATCTGTCACATGGAAACAACTAATAGAATATTGGTGGGAAGTTTCAGCTTCTGCTGTCATACCATCAACATCCACCTCTGACATCCTGGACCAACTGAATGAGATAGGAGACTGATTTCAGACCAGTCTTCATAGATGAATGTATACCCACATGCACACCTATGTCTTTTCAACATACAGGTTTTACCTGTAGGAAAACTCACATCCAGTCACAGTGCTAAACAATTCAAAGGATGAAAATGAGCTAAAGTAACTAGAGCCAAACTCAAAAGTTACAACTCATATGTTCTCATCAATTCCACAAAGCCTTTCAAATTCACAGATATCCTTAACATTACTGGATAAAAAAAAAGTTTATAATCTGAACTATTAAGATAGGAAGTCAAACAATACAAGAAATAGATATGTATAAAAAAATCCATTACTCTTCAGAATGTGTTACATTTTTTTCTGGATGCTTTGTTAATTCCTTCCTGACATTCACGTCAGCAAAGCAGGAGTGATGGAGCTGCCCGCACAGTCTGTGCTGCCAAGGAGCACAATAAGATGCTGCTTCACAGCATCAAAGAGCTTAGCTCAAGTTTTTGTTGCCAACCGTAGCTGCCAGCATAAAAGGCCTTCGTGCAAACAATCTACACTGCCTGCAATGGACTCAACAAAATAGTTACTGAGTCTGATGCTTGCTCGAGACAAATAGAGTCCTTAGCAAACTCAAGCTCTCTCACCCTTTAAAAAGGAGTTAAAACAGTACATGATTCCTGCTCAGCTTCTGCTACGCTATGCTAGATCTAACTACCATCTAGTCTTATAGTTTAGATACAAAGGCCCCAGAAGCTTCATTCTAACTGACAGAAACTTTACCTAGTAACAAGAGCTAGAGATGAATTATCCTGGAAAATGATGCAACTTCAAGCTTCTTCTAGCAGACAAAATGACACATATTACAAGACATGGCAGAACTTCTTTCTAGTCAATGATCATAGTGTCCCTGAAGCAGAAAGGAGTCTGGTTGGCCCATACCTGTCTTCTTACTGCCTTTACCTGGCCCATGTGATTTCCTGTGCAAAATTGTCTGCGTTCTCTATTGCTTCCAAACCTATTTCCAGAGCATCTTACAAGCTTCACTGATATCTCAAGCAAGGAAGCACAGCATTGCGCATGAACTGCCACTGCCAGAAGTGCCACGCACTAACCTGCTCTGAGCAGCACCTGCAGATGCCTCAGATGACAAACTGTTCTCTTGATGTGACGTAAGTTACAGAAACTACTGACCACAAAAAGGATAACTGAAACAGTTTATGTATAGCAATTAATAATGGAAGAGGTTTTACGAGGCACAGATGTCAAATTAAAATGATTTTACAATTGTAGTTGTATGCATTTTGTTCTGTTCTTTTTTTCCTAATCAGAAAGGAGAAAAAAATCCTCATACTATTTATATACTTTGGTAAAATGAATGGCTACAGAAAGATAACAGAAAGGTAATAAACTCCTGAAGATTATTTTTATGTCATACTTTGCAGCTTTCCTGTTATCTGCTTTTAAGAAGGCCAAGCTGTTTGTAAGTTCCCTTACCTTCAGAGATACTCAAAATAATTGAGAACTGATTTAGTTTCCTACATAGCATATATTAAAAATCTAAAGATCCAAAATCTGTACATCATTTATCTGCATGATTAGAGCACTGCATCCTGCATTCCACATTTTGTGGAATGTTCTGTATTTCAGCCAGCTTAATTCACGTTTTTCTTGTTCTATGCTGCACTTATAAGCCTGGACAAGAAAGTTACCCAAGAGTCCAGCCCACAAGAGAAATATAAAGATGAAAACCAGGAAACTTTTGCCTATTTTTTTTTAATTTAACTTCTTCTAGTATGTTCCTGATAGACATCAGCATCACAAAGAATCTTTCTTAGTTTTTAACTGTGCTATAATGTTATTTATGTTTATGTTATAAATTATTATTCCCTAAATTACTTGGATAACAGATACTCTCAATTTCTAATTCTCCTGGTACCTAAACTCAGTGCTGTATGAGAAACCCTAGGCTTCTGTCCAGACTAACAAAGCCCATTTTCCTCCTCTTGTAGTACATGCAATGATGTGCAGAGTAAAATTAAAACAAAAAATAACAAGAAATCAAGACAGACATCTTATCTTACCCCAGGAGGAAATCCAGCAACATTTTCCTAACATGCAAATAACACCAACAAGGAGTTATGCAAACCCACATTTTGCAGGGCTGGGAAAGGAGCTCACACTTCTACTGCAAGAGTTGTCCATGGAGCAAGCCCTCTGCTCAGAACAACAAAGATAAATGTACACACTTCACTCTCCTACTCATACGTATCACGCTGCTGCTACTGGGTAACAATACTTGCTAGCTCCAGCAACAAAACTCTAGAATTTATGAGCAACACTTTATAGCTGCAGGGTTGTTTGGTTGTATGGTGTTGGTTACTTTTTGTTGCTGTTTTAGGTTGGTCGGTGGTTTTTTTGTTTGTTTATTCTTGTTTTTTTAATTGCATAATAGTAGCATTGGTGAGTTTTTACTTTTATTTTTTGCTTCCTTGTGACAGAAAAGTGCCATGAAATTCAAAGCTATGCTGGATGGCCTGTGGTATGGAACAGAAAGCATCCGGATATCTTGATAGCTGCAATGCTCAGTACAGTATGCATGATTTCATTTTCCAGTGTTACATTCTGTGTTGGAAAAAAACAACAACACAGAAAACAGCTTGAAGATATGGTTCATATAAATCTATCATAATCTCCCAAAGCAAAATGAGCAGCAAGACACAGGTGGTTCACGCTGAAGTCACTAACCACGTGTCAAGCAGTATTTCAAATGGGAGCAGTGAGCACCTGTGAAAACCAGGAGACATTTGTGCCATTCTGGGATTCCCCAAATGCAACCCCTGTCTGGCACTAGTGTGAAAAGAGCAAGGGGCACACTGACACTGCTTCCAGAGAGGATCAGATGTTTATTCCCTTGGCTAAGATCAAGTGCAATTGGGTTACAAAGATAGCATATAGGGTTACCTGAAGTATCACTTTCTGTGGTTAGAAATATTATCCTAATAGTTCTTGGAGGAGGAGGAAAAGCTGTTTTGATTTTGAACAGTCATTTCAGGAATAAGATGTACAAATTCTTTAGTATTTTTGTCAGTGAGCCAGTATTCCTTCAACACAGTAGTATTTGTAACAAAAAGCCAAGATGAAAATATTCAACGTTCATAATCTATGAAACTAAGCATACATCATAAATGTATTGGTTACAAATGAAGGAGATACAATTTTACTACAGTGATGGACTTCCAACCCTAACAAACAAACAAAAAAAGGCTAAATCCTTGTTGGTGAAAGGCAATAACAGTATCACTTAAGATCAATTAACTGCTGAGAAGTGCACAAATTTCAAACTAACTTTGCTATTCTGATCACCAAGAGGAGGAAACGCTGACATTCATTATAAACTACTACAGAGATACTGTGTTAATTATCACACACCATTTTCCTTACTGCCAAATCTAAAAAGCCTAGGATGGTATGAAGGAAAAACGAGTAGCAAGAAATATGCATGAGTGCTCACATGCACCCCTCTCTCAGTCTCTCTCTAAACAGAAACTCTATCAGCTCAACATATGTGTGTGATCTAAGCCTGATTCATAAAAGGAGCAGCTACAGTTTCTCAAGATTTTTTGGGGAGAAGTAATCCTTTCTCCTCTATTTTTTCCACTAATTGGAACCTCAGAGAGTGCACCTTCCAAAAATACCTTTGATCAAAGTTCCCGTAAATCAGGTTTGCCTAGGAGATTGCGCACACCAAGGAGGCAAGCCTTTTTGACCCACAACTTCATCAGCTAAAGAACATGCTTAATTCGCTCTTTCTTCACATGAATCACAGCAGCTGAGTTGAATAAAATACATACATTCTAAATCTAGATTCAGGCTGTGATTCAAGAGAGCTGGTAAATGTGACATGAAGAGAGAACAACCTCCTTCCTGGAAGAGCCCAGGTTTACTATCAGTACATGATCTTTGCCTTTGCCCATGAGAAAGGCCACCCATCTCAGAATCTATCTAAATATAACATTACACTACTGTAAGACATCACTTGCTTTATGAATAATGCTCTAATACAGTCCAACCTTGGTGCAATTGATAGACATTACCAAATGGGCAAACCACAGCCTAGCTGTAGGAAGCCAAACACACAGATTCAACTCACTTAGCTTTAGCAGAGCATTAAGCCAATGGCAAATAATGTTAAAGATTATATACCCCAAAAGTTAAAAGGTAAATGAAGTTGGATAATTACAGAAAGGGGAAAAAAAGGTATTTTATCAAGACACCAACAACTTTTCAGGATGACTATCACTGTTACAATAAAGACAGTGCAGCTCTACCTCCAGTTCTCTTCAGGGCACAATTTCACTTGCAGGACTCAGTCTCCAGTTACATAACCGACCCAACTGCTACGCAGAAGGGAGGAAGGAATCCCAGCTATTAGAATACAAACTGCAAAATAATTAGCTGGTATTGAGAGGGAAAAAAGACTCTGCAAAGGCAGTGAAGGGAACAGATTTGGAATTCAAACAATTGTACTGAAGCACTTGGACAGCTAAGTGGAAAAAGATCTAACACATATACTGGTTCTAATACAACCCACTACAGTTCATCCCAATCCTTCTCTTTATTAGGAAACATACATGGTCAATTCATTTTCTTCACTTCCCCAATCTCTTTCTATCCACACAAATATGTAACACACAACTAAGGGAAAAGGTTTGGATCAGGACTATGTAGGAATACATTACCTTCAGTCAAGCACGTACAGTGCAAAACCCAAGAAAAATACCACACACGGACAGATGCACAAAGTTCCCTAAGCAATTAATTTCATTTCTACCCAACCATGGGAGGATTTGTACATTCAGCAAGTCCTGACAAACAGTTCTATGGGTTATATGTGAATTCAGTATTAAATACTGCAGTAGGACTGGGACTGCCACGTTAGAAAGGAGTGGTCACATGTGATAAGCATCTGCCTACATTGAAGAATGTGGCTGTGAGGAAAATAGCTTATTTATTTTCACTGCATTCTGAACACTCCTTGGGCACCACTACTGTAAGATACACGTGGTCTAAATCCACAGCAAGAAGAAAAAATGGTATGTATACACATGTACCAACAGATTTTGAATATTGAATCTACAGTATTTTACTTTGCTATAGCTTCCTGGCAGTTCAGAGTAACCCTCTTCACCAAGAGGTATGAAACAATTACATGAGAAGCTTTCTTATCTAAGCATGTCTACTTATTTTGTATTTATGAACTGACAACACCTGTTCAACAAATGTTGTGAGAGAACCAAAACCAGACAAACTCACTACCTCATGGATAATGAAACCCAGCAGAGGCTTTTGTAATATATAATGAAAAAAGCAGAAAGATGCTAAGCTTATTTTGTTTACTATAGATGCTTAACTGACTTGTGCATGGAGAAATACAAATGAAATAATACAGACTAATCAGTTTTTTAAAAGGAATATGCTAATAATAGGATCATAATGTGCACATGGAGAGACAAGACAGACAACACACGCACAGAACAAGTACTCTCATGACTAAACAGAAAATTATGTCATTTCATATTATATAATCCATCACAGAATGTTGCTGAAGAACAAGCAAAACTTCTCAAGGAGAAGGGGGAAAAAAAAAAGGAACCTTATCAAACAAAACTTTCAATTTCACAGTGAGTTTCCTTGTACAGGGCCCTACCCAAGCTCCACAAAACAGGATTTCTAGTTGGCACTGGCCAGATATAAATTCCACAGAATGCTCTTAAATGTCAAAATACACACGCCTAACTAAATATTTGCTTTTGGTTCTGTGAATCTCAAGAACAAAAGGTAAACAATGATCATGGTTTTACACTGGCCACAGTGTAACATCCAGATGTTAGCTTTAGCTTTTTAGTGTTACTCACATTCTGATGTACTTTGGAGAAGAAACAGCTACATACACTGCTATGATGCTATACCCTAAATGGCTAATGACAGCCTACAATAAGCAAAACAATTTCTAATAGAAGCAAAAGGTTTAGGCAATATTATCTTGCAGAGCGTCAAAGATGCATATTAGAATTTTCATAGAAAGTAAATACAGTAAACACAAGCTGTTCAATTCTTTGAATTTCACCCAAAATGGAATAAACTCAATTTCTTTTCAGTACAACTTTTAAAAGTTTGCAGTGTCACTAACAGGACACATGAGCACAATTTCTTACTTATGCATATACACTTACACTTACAATGCATATATTACTAGGCTAATATATGCATTGGGTTTATCTCTCTAAAATCCATTCTTAAGCTTACCTTCTGAAACTCCGTACTACTTTCTTTAATTGTCTAATATGTACTATATGCTCTATTTCATTCAAAGCATCATACTCAACTAGTATTACTTTCTAAGAAGTTCTGATAAACCTGTATACACAAACTTTTCAGCTACCCCAGTACTGTGAAACTAACATTCGAAAAAAATATAAAATTAAGTCTTTAGTATCAATGTGAATATAGAAAGCTAAAAGAATACCATCTTCCTCCCTCCTCTTTTCCAGAATTAAGTGTATATAAAAACTTTACTTTTGTTTATTACATAAAAGCACTACAACTTACAGCTCTTGAATTAGTAGTTTTGAAGTGATAAGTAGAGCAGAAAGCTGGATCAAAATGAAAGCAGACCGTATTCAAAGCTAATGTTTGGATTTACCTGAAAATTAACATCTTCTTTCTTAAATATTAATGCTCGAACTTCATCAGGGTCTCCATTAAATATAGCTTGAACCAACGGTGGCTGAAACAAAGAAAAACAAATATTAAGAATGTAAATCCATTTCAGTTTTTAGTGATGTGTGTATGATACTGTAACACAAACACAAGGTGAGGACAAAAATCAGATTTCCCAAGCAATGGAATAAAGAAACTACTAGCAATAAATAGAACTGAAAGAATTCAGAACTTTAAAAACCTCGGACACACAAACATGAACCAATGAAATATACATTATTTTAAAAAAGAGCCTATAAGAGTCGCTTTTAACAGCTGAGAAGACAATACCTCTTAATAAAATTAGGGCTATTATAACATATAGTGAGTTCTATAAAATACAAGTTGGTTAATACCCTTTACATTAGAAAGTGACCGAAGGGAATAGAAATGTTTTACCTGTTCAGAAAAAGAAAAGAAGACACAAGAAAGCAAAGTGTTATCAATCAGATAAGCATGGTAACACATTCACGCTCACACACTAAATACAGCAGGATTTCTCAGTAAAAGAAAAGCTGCTGAGATATGCTAGCAAGATTTTTGTTAGTCACTTCACAAACCAATTTCAAGAAATAAAAGCAGACGCCCCACAGCACTGTCCATAAGATGTAATTTGAATCTAACAGTTACATTTCAATTATGACTTACATTATTTTAGTTTAGCTCTTAACTGCTGTCACTTGATGAAGTCTATCAGTTCTCAAAATAAATACTGCATATAATTGCAATATAACGATTACATCAGTTCCTAAAGTGGCATTGCATAAATGTAACCCTGAGGAACGAGGAGAGGGGGAAAAGCATTCACTCTCAACACAGTTCACCAAGCCCTCTGACAATCCTCTGCTACTATGCAAGAGCTGAGATCTATTACTGCTGCACCATCAATCAAGTTTCATGCAAAACAGCAAGCCCCTGCAAACATTAATTCTAAAACTAAGTTTCAGGCTTTCTCTCTTTGGTTTTTACCACTTTGGTTTCTTTTACCATCATTCATGTTCATGATAATCCTACAAATTTCTATTGGTATCCTCACCAGTATTACAAATGAGAAATATGCCACCAAACAACATGTCTTACCAGCACATTTCCAGGAGGTAATGGACGCAAACATATATTTTCCTGAGGTATACTGGAAACAAATGTGGGAGAATCATCTTCCTCCTCCTCCAAAACAACAATACAGACTCGACTCATTCGATCCGTTTGAAGAAGCAAAAACAAATAGAATAACACCAGCAACTCTGTTCCTGGAAGCACACTGCAGGTATTGCACCAAGGACCATATAGGGAATGCTTTCACCTGTTTCACATACACTCACAAACTTGTGAGTGCTGCTGCTGGTGTCTGAATATTTAGAAAAGGACATTGCAATCCCCCTCTATGCTCCATTTTTCAGATTTAAACACCCTGAGACGTTAAGAAAGTTGTTCTTCTAAATAAAATTTCACAAAACATGGAAACCACAACGACGAGACTGTGGAACAGCTGATAAAAATATCCTAGACCCAACTGAATCACAACAGAGCTCGCTGCCTCCAAGAGCTGTCCTTCCAAGCCAATCTGCCCTTGTCAGCGGCACAACTTGAGCAGCGTGCCTCCCCCTACGCAGACAGGGGGATCATTGTTGGAGGAGCCCCGGCTCCATTCTGCAGGCCCGGAGAATGAACAATTGCTCTGATGGAGATGGCTGTGGCTATTCCCAGTCCCGCAAGGTCAGTTGCCAGCAAACAGTAGCGGGCTCTCTGCTGTCCGAGAATAAACGCGGGCTCTGACCATTCTGTGATTCTGCAGTCCCGTTCCCCAGCGTCAGAAACAGTCCATCCAAAAAATGCATCCGTTTTCCAGCAGTTCTTCAGAGCGGGGAGAGAGGCAAATAATTCTTCCCCGTGCAATAAAAATATCTGCAATGTACAGCGAAGCTGCAGCACATTTACATGCGATGAGTCAGACCGCAGGGACAATGCAACTCCTTGAATAACGCTGCTGGCTCAATCCAGCCTCCCCAAACGACAGACGCAGGCAGCTCACCCCTCAGTGCCGCCGGCAGCGCAGCACGCTCAGTTCTCCTTCCCCCAGCTCTGGCTTCTCCATCAGGGAATGCGCCCAGCACAAATTCCAACAAGAAGGACGCTTCAGCAAAATAAGCCAGCTCCTGCACACAAATGACTGCCTCAGACTTCTGCAGAAGCAGTTCATCACTCAAGTGTTCCTTTTGATCGCCATGTGAAGCCAGTTCCCATGAGAGTCCTCATTCAGATTAAGGCGGAGAGCGAGAGGAAAAAAATAAAATCAGGCTCCACGCATCTCCTCCGAGCCAACTTCTTTATTCAAACATCTGTCATTGTGCCAACCTGATTTTCCTCTTCGGACGGAGGCTCTGCTTAGCAGGTTTTTTCCCCGACAGACGAAATGATATGACAGCAGATAAACCCTGCAGCGGCCCGGCTGCCCCGGCAGAGCGGCGGCTCAGCTGAGCGCAGACTGCAGGCTCACAGGATGGAATGCCCCGTAATGCTCACATGTCACACACAGCCAGCTACTGCTCTCCCTGCAACTTCCTCTGGCACAGAAAAAAAAAAAAAAAAAAAAAAAAAGACTGCCCTTTTTTGGGGCAGTCTTTGCTGTTACGTTTGTGCCAATTTCGTGACTAATTCAGCCAAAAATGTAAGAATTCTATAACTGAGCGAAGAGCAACTGTTTAATATTTTCCACTAAAAACCACAGAGAAATCCGGTGTGCTGGCTCTGCTGACTAACAACAATTTAGGCAGTAAACAATTCCAGTGTTTAACTGCTTTCATATGGCACTGGACAGAGAAGCATCGCACCACAGCCCTTGCTTAACTCCTTGAGGACAGGGAACACCCCACAGAAAGCCTCTGAAAGCGGGATCTCTCTCAATGCGATCGGCAGAAGCCAACCACTAATGGCCAACCCATGGTTTTCTGCAATGAGGACAGACAAACCTACCCTCTGCCTGAAACACGTACCTCGAGTGTATATGCATATGAAGTTCTAAAACTTGCTAAATAAGTATTTCAGCTCAAGCGTGCTGAAGTGCTGGTTAGTGGGCGTCTTATGTAAATGGCTGCTGCTGCCGTTGTGGGACTAACTCAGAGCTCCAGGAACAAAGCGAGGGTTCTGCTCACGCTGTGCGGTACCTCTGACGTCCCTCTGAGCTGCCCACGTCACGGTGTGCCCATGGTGGCCAAGCTGGCCAGTGCAACTGCTCCTCAGTAATGCATTCACTCTCAAATTTCCCATATTAATCCATACAGACAGGTTGAAATGGAATATTAAATAGTTTGAGTATTAATAGATGCAGCAAATTCCCACCTTTGGGAGTCATAGGAAGGAAAAACTCACATCACCACTCATTTAAAATTATGTCTACAACAGCTTTGCTGTAACACAATAAATGGCTTAACACACACCTACCGACACTGCACACAGACGAATGTTTTCATAAAAGTGCCAGAGTGACTTAGTGCAGGGCTCCCTGAGCTCAGAAACGCCAGGCTTGGCATAATATAGCACACACTTTGGATTCACCATGAAACTTCTAGTAAGATTCAAATTTCCCAAATGTTTTCATTTACAGTGCATGAATACCACACAACTTCATCAATACATTCTATTCATTTCTAAGGAGTCCAGTTGTTTTGGAACTTCATATTTCTGGTTTTAATTACAAAAAAAAAAGCAATGGCTGGTACACTGTGCTTCGTTCTAGCATTTCAATAATTTATTATAAAGAAATACCACAGATTCATCTGAACACAAATGAAAATTCATGTTCCTCTTGGCCACAACAAAAATTATTTAAATAAAAAGAAGGACATCCTCAAGACTCATCTGTTGCAACATCCACTGTCTGCTAAGAAACACAGCACCCACAGCCCTGAGGATATTTCGCTTTTTGTGGAAAATGGCCTAAGGAACAGACACTGTAGTTCGCTTGCATAACTCAAACTTCCTTTGGAAAAAGAAAAAAAACAAAAATATGTTAAGTCTATGAGCAATATGAGCAAGGTACATTTACAAAATGTATACTTGGTTTTCATGGTACATACACATACATACATTTGTTAAATAATACTATTCATGCCACATCCGTATGTTAAGTATAAATAAACAACCTTCCAGAGCTAAAAAGTTTATACAGCAAACAAAAGCTACAAATTCCATACTTTTTCTTCAGAATTCCCATTACATAACTAGATGTGGTGCTAGACAGGGGATAACACGATCTGAAAGTGGCCCATTTTTGACCTGTGCAATTAATGCTTCAAAGCACACCTAAAAATATTCAGTTAGAAATTGAAAAGTCAATATAAAAAGTATAGGACTTCACACTTACTGAACTGTGAAAATTCACAGAGATAAAAATACTTTGATCTACACTGATAATTACTCTAGAAACCTTACTTGTAATGAAAATAAATCAAACTATTTCTCAAGTAAGTTAACACACATGTTGCAGAACACCATGTATTTTTTTGAATGGTGACATTCCTACGGTCAAAGAGCTAAAAGCCAAAACATCACAGCTTGCATCAGGAAGAGAACCAGCACAACCAAGTCAATACTACATTGATCTTGATGGCATTACGAGCCACAGAAAAGTAAGCAGACCAAAAAAAATCACTACGCTACAAATGTGTGTATGCAAGTACTTTCTTACCCAAAGGGCAACTAACCCTAGGAACATTTAGCTTTTGCTCATAATTAACTACTGCTCGAAGGTCACTTCAAAAAACAACAAACAAACAAAAAACAATAACAAAATCTGGCCATCTGCCCCTTCCCACTCCCCGCTATTGAGAGTTCAACCAGAATCAGTCTCAATTTCTTCCTGCACTTTCAAAAAATAACCCAAAGTATCCTCTGCTTTGCAAAATACAAGTTTTTACACCACCACGTATTCCAAAAGCCAAAAGCTTAAATTCACGATTCTACTAAAAGAAATCAAACCTAAGTTTTAGTTTTTCAGTGTATTATCTGGAAACTAATAACTTTCAGTAAGGGAGAAGAGATAACAGTAAAAGAGAATGAAGGCTGAGTAAATACAAGAAGTTACTTTATAACTCCCCTTCACAAACTAATCCAACAATCCTAACCAGAGGTATGAATAAACAAAGCTGCATCTTTCAAAATACACTTCCTAGCTTATCCTAATAAAACTTCCAGTAAGTGAAGATCAGTGGGTTATCAGCATCCATCTTCTCCAAAGCCTCTGAACGTTTCAAAATTAAATTTCACATATTTAAAATAAGAAAACTTTTTAAACAAGTAGTTGAGAATCATTTAACTTTTAATAAAAAGTCACTTCTACTGGGTCTTGAGTGGTGATCAGATAGCAGATGCAGTATCTAATTGTTAGCAAAACAAAATCTCCATATTTAAATCTTAAAATGCTAAGGAGTACAATGATTAGATAATGAAAACAACTTTCAAGTAGACAAAACTGATAATATGCATTTTTGTAAAAAAAGCCTTTGTGTTTACATAATATTTTTGCCAAATAAATTGTCTTTTAACTGAATCAACTTCCAAGAGAATTTCATGAGTGGATATAGAGAAAGTATATCATAGGAACACAGTCTGCAGGTTAAAATATGGATGACAGCAGCCACATGTGCGCCTGGCAGAAAAAAAACTGTGAAGTCAGAAGCAGCTAAAAATAGTAACCTTTTTCTATAGATCGACCCTTTCCTTTTGGAATTGATGAGCGAAGGACCATAGCAGCACTGTAGATGATGCTGAAAACTTCAGTGAAGCACATTCAGTACCACCAAACTTACTCAAATAACTATTTATCTCGACAATCAGCATTTACCAAGTTTTCTTCTGGGCTGAGAATATGCCAACTGGTCTCATTTAGTATTCTGTATAATTAAGGATCTAGGAAAGGGACAAAACTGTTCTGTCAGATTTCAGTGAAAATGAAAAATTCAAAACCAAGTAAGGTTTATGACTTTTCTAAAAAACAACTGGCTCTGCAAGACTAAGATCTAAGCTACAGACCTCTTCAGAAGACAGATTACTCACAGTACTTTTATCTATTCGTGCACAAGCAAGGTACACAAACAACAGATAAGCAGTTTTTTGAATAATTTATCTATAATATGTACTAAAGTGTTCCTAACACACAAACAGAGATGAGTGTTCAGCATCACCATGAATATAAGCTGCAATACTTCAAGCAGCCTTGTGAGTCACTTGTCTGAGCTCTTTGCTGTTTCCTCCCCACTCCTGGGGGAATGAGGTGGAGTCAGGAAAGAGAATGGTCTAAGGCAATAATAAATTACAATCTTTCTTCTCAATTTTGCTCTATTTATTCCAGACTGTGCATATGATGTACAGCTGGGATGCAGAAAAAGGAGACTCATTTTAACCTCTGGGCTCCATGCTTCCGCTTACAAGGACAAGTGAAACAGCTTTGCTTGCACCTCTTGCATGCTGTAGGCAGCTCTCCTTTCTCTCGGGCAAGTATGTAGCCTGACATGATTTACAGAACCACAGAAAATACAAAACTACATCATTTCAACAAAAATTGAGATGCGAATGTGGCAGTAGGAAAAAATATCTAGCGCTCATTCTACCTTCTCTCTATTAGAGCAGCAGATGAAAAAATACTAATGCAACATGCATCTGTGCTTGAGATGTAAATGTAATTTGTACATTTAATCAAACTGCAACCTTTTAGAATACATCATAAATATCTGATCAGAGAGAAATAAAGTAAGTATCTTAAAAGCGTTAAAAGCGTATTTTGCAATTTTCTGTTTAAGACTTCTTACATACTTCATATATTCCAACAACACACCAGCTAAGAAACTTTCAGCTGTTCTATAGCATCTTACAGCCACCACAGCACAAGATAAAATCTTTTTTAAAAGGTGCTTCAGTAACCAAAATATAAGGTCTGGTAGGCTGTGTCTGGTAGCTAGTCTAGTAGCTGAAGCTTAGTAAACAGTGAGAACTCAGCACAGACGTTCCTACAAACCAACTAACCAGCCAAGAAGTGGTGGTGTGCACTGACAGGCAGTTCCTCCTGACTCCCTTCCCTGCCTCCTGCCCTAGAGCTCTCTGAAGGCAGCTCTAACACTCAACAGCTGTCCAAAATACAACAAAATCTGACAGTGGAAATATATCAAAATAAAGTTAATTGCAAGTCAAGACAACTGCCATTTCAGGAAAGACAGTCTACAAAAAGGTACACCTATCTGCATGTGATGTTGTAGACCCCTATAATTCTTTCCAACTCAGTCCACATCCACGGCCTGTTTTGTTTTCTGGCACTAGAAATACAGTTAAATATATTTTACAATTACACCAAGAGCGTACTTCCAGTAGTAATTACTGAAGGCAGCAATTTCAGCTGCACACATCAACTTTAAGAGCAGAGTGCAAGGAACCAAAACAAAACCCGGAGGCTCAGCAGCCTTTGTTTGTTCTTCCACACATCAACCATTCTTCCCCCTACACAATTCAGCTGGTTGCTGGGAGGTGACACCAGATGGGAATGCAACCATAGCAGAGTAAAAACACTAACCAGAGGCTTTAGAATACAGCAACCCACTGTCACAGCTGGCACCGACAGCTTGATGCTTCAGGAAGAGATGCTACTGAATCTTCCTAACGATAGAAACAGATAAAGGTAGCTCAGCTGGAGCAAACAAACAACTGCAGAATTCCTAATCTTAGTTTTGTATCACGTTTTGTTACGTTGCCCTAAGAATATTTATGTCAGTGTGCATGCACTCTTATAAATGAACTAAATCATGATCCCACTAAATCATATTAGTGCAGCTGGCAAAAGAAATGAGAACTCACTGCGGGCACTTGGAGTGCTCATACATAGAGAAGAGTTAGCACATCTCCTTTGATCTGCTTCTCTACTCATCTATAGTCATGCTCTGAAGATGAGCATACAAAGTGCTGATCTTACATATTTTCCCCTTTGAATTTTTTTTTCCTGCAATACTGCTTCAGAACAGGAAACACAATCAAGATCATATTTTATTACAAAAACTCAACCAACATCACAAAGTCAACATAACATTGCTTTATTGTCACCGCACAATAGACCTGCTTTTTCTTCCCAGTAGGTATTCTTTGGGCAGCAGTACACCATCTGCATTTCAAGAACAGATGCTACAATGTACAAGACCACCACATGCCTCTCATCCTTGTGTATCAATACATGTCCACAGGATTTTCTATAGGAAGGGTGGTACAGCAGGTCTAGGAAGATCTTGCTCTAATGCATTGAAACTTAGTCCACATCTAAAAAGGAAAAGCAGCTTTTTTTTTTTAATATATATTAAACAAAAAAACCAAGTGTGATCTTTCCAGAGAAAGAACAAGTTCTACCCTTTCTAGAATCATGTGATTTTTGGTTGTGGCTTTTTTTTTTTTTTTTAGCCCTGCATGTGTTTTTCATCATACAAAACTAGTAACTTGGATTCTCACCTTGCTTTTTCTTAGCATTGATTCTTCTGCTGAAGGCTTAAATGAATGTCCTTAAAGGAAAGGTAGCATCATAGAAGTTCCCCTAATTCAGCACTGGACAGTGCTGGTGTAGAGACTGAAAGCTGTGACATCCTAGCTGAGAAATGGGGAACAAACATTACTTTTTCCTTAACAAAACTCTGTTGTATGGCAATCCAGCTGAGTTTCTGGAGGACCACGTGTTGGTCAGATGAATTTCTGGAAATGAAAGTTCCTCTGCTGCCTGTGACAGGTGACAAATTTGATTCTGTCATAAATTCTAAACTAAGAGATGAAATCTCAAAGCTCTAATTCCAGCATGTTAAAGGAGCTTGGCATGACACACAAGTAGGCTACTCTTCTCCAAGCTCCAAAGTTGTTTCTTTCAATAGTGTTTTTTTTTTGTTTGTTTGTTTTTAATTTAATGCAGATGTACCATTCATCTCCTCTTCCCTTCTCTTTCCCCTGTAAAATTCATTGGCCATCTATTCTTTCTCAGCACAGTTTCAGGACGTACACTAGAGTACGGAATGCAGCTGAGTTGTCTTCCCATTCACACAGAATAACAGAGCCCTACATTTGACTATAAGCATATGCAAGTATGGAAGAAATCTGGGTTTGTTTTTCATTTCAGCAGGCAGGAACAGTAGCCAGATGCTATACAAAATTTGCAACACATTTTAAAATTCTGATGTTGTATGAGAACTCTAGGAGTATGAGAAAATGATCCTCCTGATTTATTTTTTTTAAATCTCCTACCATGCACAGAATTTAGGCCAAAAAAAAAAGTCAAATCAGTTCTGCCAGTCAGTAGAAGGCTTTTACAGTTTTATGTCACCAACCACAAGAATACCCAATGGTTAAGTTGCCATAGTTACAAAAGGTTTGTTTTCATACATTTGTCTGAAATTCCTATGGAATTCCCACCCAGCCAAAACCAGCAGTAGCTGGGAGTGCACCACTAACATTTAAGAACTTGAGTCAGAAATGCATACTGTTTCCGTTCAGACTGTTATCTGGGAAACACTAAAAAAGATGATTCATACCATTTTGAGCTGTGGAAGGGTGGAAACAAACATCACATTCAACTATTTTAAACCTTCAGTGATGACTCACATTAGCTTAGGATGTTTCCAGAATCAGCTCCCCTTTCTAAACAGAAAATTGCTATTGACTATTCAAGAAAATAACCTGTTGACTACTCAAGAAAATAAACAAGATGAATTCACTTTGAAAATAACTGTTCAACTATCAAAACTGTTAATGGAAAAATAAAAGGGAAAAGGTTCCGCCTTCCCTGTCCCTTTTCCACAATTCCTCTAAAAAAGAAATAATTTAAAAAAAAAAAAAACCACCAAGAAATCTGACCACAAACAAACCACCCTAAAACCCAAAAGGCTTAGTAGATCAAAGACACCTCTGTAGGCTAAAGTTGGAATGGCCGCTGAATGAGCTGTGTTTGCAAAAATCACCCTGGAAATTCTTCTACAGCAAGTCTGTTATCTCTCAGCTGTATTAGCAGGGTCTTATGCTTCAACTGTTTTATGTTTTGTTTTGACTGACACAGTTGGATGGTTTGAACAGCCAGTACAAGTAGAACATTAATCCAGCCACACAGGCAACAAGACATAGTCAACAATGGGTGAGGAACAATCAATAGCCTGAGTAAAGTTAAGAAAGGAGCACAAAACTGCTGCTTTTGAAATTTCTGTCTACTTTGCCTACTCATAGCCATGTGACTCATAGCCAGTTCTCCTTGATCCAAACTCTCTCTCCCTGTCCCACCCAGGCAAGAGTACTGTTAGCGGGTGGGTTTTCTGGTTAGGTTTTGTTTCAGGATGGAGATTTTAAAAACCAAATTCTGTCTCACAGAAAATTTACAACAGTTGAAACAAAATCATGAATATTCCAGTACTAAAACACATATGAAATTCATACCAGCACAATACTTTGAATATGTAGGTTCTAGTAGATGTGAATAGAGAGACTGTGACCACAAAAACCACAGTTCAGCTCACTTGCTCACAACTGGGATATTTACTTTTTGTTTCCATACATACCAAGGGCTCAAAATACTGTACAAAAGTGAGCAAAATGAATTCTGTTTGCTATAGATACCAGTGCTATTTTCTCCGTGCTTAGGATATAAACACTCTGTGTACTGACTTACATGAATTCTTCAGATTTTCATCTGAATAGTATGGGTCAGCAGCTGCCTCGTGTATCAGTTTGCTGCCTGGGGGATGTTGCACTTCCTCAAAATTTTTAGGAATCCCTTACACATTCTTCGTGTCCACAGAGCACTTTTTTCTGGCAACTGAAACCACTCTGGAAAACACAGCTGGATAAAGTCCATGTATTCACACATACACTACTACGAGATGAGAGTGTCCATCTGAATGTTCAACAGCTGCCAAAATGGATGGATTTTCCCAAAACTGAGCAAGAGTAAAAACATCAATCGCCAAAAATCTTACCCAGCTGCGTCAAACCTTGCAGACTCTTGCCCAATGCCCACTGGGAATGCTCTTCCAGGAGGGCTCTAGGATATGAGCATGTAAGTGACATTCATACTTAGAGGTTACTTTTGTTGGCACCTTTTCAATTCAGAGAATTTTTCAAGGGAAGATTAAAGAGCACTTCCCCTAAACAGCTGAACACTCCATTACCGAGTAAAGTTGCATAAAATAGAGCAAACTATTAACTAAAAACACTAATTAAAATATTTTTCACCCAAAGTTTTTTTCTTTTCAAAAGTGAGGTTTGAGGAAGTGGTTGAGTCTGATTTTAATTGCTGGCCACAGAGGGATTCTTCACTGCCCTCTTCCTTGCATGATCCTTTGCTCATTCACATCCCCTTCCTGTGCCAGCACAAGCACCTGTGTGATCCAACTGCCCCATTTTGTTTTTCTGGTGGTAAATGAGTTGAGCTAGCTCATCGTGGGATGACAGCTGACACAGAAGCAGTGGGAGCATTCATATTTCTTACTGTAATAGAAAGTGATTCAACTGCTTTATAAAACTTCACCCATAAGATGAGCTGCCTTCATCAACAGCAACTAGTCAGAACTACTTCAATCCTTATTATCTTCCTTAAAATACCCCAAAACAGTTTCCTTGAAACCTTAACATATCCAAATTTAGACAACTATTACAATCAAATGTATTACTCAAATTCTTTCCAATTATTCCAAAACTTATGGGAAGAACTCAAATTCTGCTCCTACACACCACTGTATAAATGACTCCTAATAAGTCTGCTTTATTTTTAAAGGAAAATACTTCGTGATGCAGAAATTTCACAGATTATATTAATCAAATTGCCTGCATAGTACTAACAGTGTTTATAAAGCACACAGCATTAAGAACAGGATGCAGAATTGTAGGGCGCAGCTTTCAGTCAAACACTCATACACCAGTTATGCATGCAGCATCCGTACATGGAAGAATCATGTTATTTGCTCAGTTAAGGTGCCACCATGAGGAGAACTTGAGAAGTACATTTTGGCATTCTGAGAAGCTAACAAATTGCTTTAGAAAGAAGTACTTACAGAATCTGAAAGCTGATACCAAAACAGAACATTGCTTAATACATAGAAATAGTACATTATCTATTTAAAATATCGAGAAAATTAACTTCTTTATCCTTGCCTCTAAAATCCAAAGGCTCAGCTATCTTACAATAAAGCCAAACTACATTCAGCAAATGTGTACACAAATCTTCAAGTACTTGCAGAAGTGAGCCCACAGAACACCTAACATCCAACTGTCTACCGCTGCTTCTGGCAAGGCAACTTATTTTATAGAAGCAATGTGAAAAAACACATTTCTATAACATCTAAATACGTAATGTGTTAGGTACATCTTTAGCATCAAAAACTTAAGAATACTGTTTAGGATGCTCCTAGTTGTTTATATCACACGTATCAAGCTGTGTAAACTCTTCCCAAAAAAACCTGTGCAGCTACAACCAGACTCCTCAAAATGCAGCTGAGTTCATAAACTAAGTCTGTGAACTAGACCAAAATACAAACATTATTAGAAAGACTTAAAGTCACATAGATATATATTTTGAGTCCTTACTCAGCCACTGTAACCTTCTCTTCTACAGAAGATTTCAGACCCTAGAAAACAAAGGCTTGAAAAGATAGCTTGATTTTTGGAGAATGCTGTGTTCATTACCCATGTTTCTTTTTGGATGCACACTGACACCTCATGGACATTTAAAAAAAATTTTAAAGGAGAACACTCTCCTTCTTTCTGTCATTCAGTGCTTTTAAAACTCAAGTGGCTTTTATTTTGATGCCAAGTTGACTTCTTAAGAAATGTACAGAGCATTACTGAGTTTACTGCTAAGCTTCTCATATGTACTTTGTATTCATCCTGGTTGAGTAGTGTGAGGTCCCCTTTGGCATGACACACACAGCCAGGGTACCCATCTCCAGCCCTGGCCTTTCCAAGTCGTAGTGAAGCAACCTCAGAACGCTGTATCTCCCTACAAATAAGAGAGACTGAGAAGAAAAATGGTATGGATGTCATATGAACAGTGGTATTTGAAGCTTGGTATTTGAAGCTATAAATGATTTTCAGTGGCTATGCAGAAGTCTTCTACTCTTTTCTGTATATTTTACGTATATTAACTCCAAAAGCCAAGGAAAAAGTCTATAGTAATCTACGTAAATAAATCAAGTAACAGCATTCATCTCAAGAATGACAAGCTGGTGCATAAAATGATTAAGTCTTCAACAGAACTAAAAAAATAGAAAAAACCAAAGGAGTAATACAGTAATATAAATGCAATAGGCCTGTAATGCTTATTTGCTAGGGGAATGACAAGATTCCTCTGAATTACTATAGCGCTAATGTAATTAATACACCCAGGAAATAATAATAAAAAAACCTCGCTCTTCTGAAATGTTTAGCCTTATCTAAATAGGCAAGACAAAGCCACTTAAAGGATTTTATTAGTTCTTAAAAATGACAAGAAACTCCATTACATTATAATAACGAAGAACAATTCTGTTTTTCGAAATACTTATAGCACTCCTCTACACGTTTAAGCATTCTAACAGAAACTATGATGCTTTGTCTTTTTTTTAAAAAAATAAAAAATTATTAAAAATATATGTCAAAAAAAGCCTTTGCTGCATATTTTTTCCATACCTAAGGAAAGATAAGAGTGAATACCTGACAATTGCTTATTTAACACAAGCATTGCTTTACTTTTCTTTTGAAGTGAAATTCCTGTAGCATTAAAATCAAAAAATCAAACCAAGGAGGACAAAAGGATTCTTTTTTTTTTTTTTTTTTTTTTTAATATTTTCCATCCCAGAGGAGCATCTTGTCAACTCTTTGTCCCGCAGGACTCTTGGCTTCAGCAGAGATGGAACAAGCAAGCTGCCGGTCAGCATATTTTTCTGACACATTCTTGCCCATCCCAGCCAAAAAGCAGCAGCTGGCAAGGTTCATTTTTTGTGGAAGAGAGTAGATTTTTCAGTCATTACTATCACCATCTGGTCAACAAGGGAAATACTACACCTATTCCTGTTTATAAAAAGATTAAAATTAGGTCACCTTGAAATACGCACTTTAGAAAGAATCTGATGCAACAGATCAAATTAAAGCTTACTTTGCTCCATATGTATATATTAAAGTGCTGCTAGCAACACCTGTAGAAATGATGCTAACCACTATAAACACCCAACCTGGTAGCCAAACAGCTCAGACTCAGGTCTTCTGCATCAGATAAAAAGCACAGACAGACTTCTAGCTTCAAAAAGAAAAACAAAACAAAAACCAACGCTCAGCTATTACCATGAACCTGATTAGAGAAAAAATAAATTTTATATTCAGAAGAACTGATCTTCAATACGAGCTTATAGCAACTTAAGCAACAGCACCACACTATGTTGTAATTGTTGTACTACCTTTAGGAACATCAAAGAAACATGCATCATTCTGGTACCCATTATACACATGTAATAGATTTGTGTTTTATTAATCAAAAGCTGTGGTTTATTAGTCAAAACCAGCACAGATTTCCTCAAAGTCTTAGCTTTATGCTCTAAATGTTTACAGCTAGCTTGTAGCTATCTAGTAACACAATTTGCTGAATAATTTACCCCAAAAGAACAGTCTTCAGCTACAAACAGCACACATAGCTTATAGAAAGTAGACCAGCAAGCTGTACCCAAAAACTACTGATTCATCTTTCAGTAAGCACAGTGTTTGGAAATACTGTAGCTAGCATTGCATTTTTACTAAGGATGCTTAGTAGTTATTTGCACAAGAGCAAGACAGGTATACCAGCAACCATGACTTTCAGCTTGCCAACTAACTGATATTAACCATTACCTGTACAGCCTCTCCATCCCAAAGACAGATGTAAGGATGGCAGGGGAAACCAATACTCCTCCCTACACCTGGAAATCAAGACATTTTTCCCTAACAGCTCAAGGCATTCAAATTATGCCAGCCTGATTCCTGTTCAAAACTGCTCAGGCTTCAAAAAAGAAAACAGAAACTCAATCATAGAAAAATGGGACAGATGAGAGGACAGGTCTGCAACCCAAGGCTTTATAGGAGATATCCACCCCATCTATTCCATACATTAGCTTTGCCTCAGGTCTCCCACAACATAAAGTTAAGGGACTAAGAGAAGCTACAGCTCTCCAACACCACACAACTGACACCAGGAGTACTGAGCAGAACTTACTTGATTATTAGATGCATTTAGGGAGATTCACTTGACTCTACATGGAAATACACTACTGGAACTCCTTGGGGAAACAAAAGTCAAATTCTATGGGCCACTACAGTAACAATGCTATGGACAGTTTGTGCTTAAATACCAACAAAACAGTTCATAATCAAGGAAAAAAAAACCAACAAAAAACCAACATATCTCAACTTAGCTTTCAGCTTAAAAGTGGCTCAGCTGCATGGTAGGAACTCCATCTGTACTTCACTGTCTAACAGTATCTTACCTATATTTTATCTCAAGCTCAAGTAAAAAGCAAATAAAAACAGCTGTACAACTTATCAGTGAAAAATAAGGCTTGCTAGGGAAGAAACAGTATGATACTTAACAAGCAACCATAGGTTACTAAGTATAACCAAAATAAATAAGTTTCTAAGGAAAGAAGATCCAAAAAACACTTAACAGCAAGGCACACCTCAGTGAGAGCAGACAAAGATACAATTCTGGATGCTTTTGAAAATAGCCACTATGGCCAATAAGTTGGCAGAGAAACTGAACAGTTTGGTGAGGTTGTTCTAACAAAATTGGAAAGAGGCCTGTGTGCTGTATCTTCCCTAATGGCCAGGGCGTGAGTTCAGGCATGAGTTCAGATATCTCTTCAGATGAAATTCTGAATATAATTTGCCTTGAAGTCCTAGGAAAGTTATAATGATCCTAGCTATGTGACAACAATCAGAAACGGAACAGCTCTGTGCTTATCATAGCGCCACAGAAACACTCATTTCTGTTGCTGGCAATCTGTATCACTGCT
Source organism: Phasianus colchicus (assembly GCF_987193195.1). Lineage (NCBI taxonomy): Eukaryota > Metazoa > Chordata > Aves > Galliformes > Phasianidae > Phasianus > Phasianus colchicus. The sequence goes on along the minus strand of NC_143441.1, from coordinate 19,720,551 downwards.
GTTTGGCTGGTATGTCACAGTCTGCATGACAGAGATATGAGGAATAAGATCACACTGAGCAAGAACAAACTCTAGCTTCCTGATCTGGTAGCAGCAAGACAAAAAAAAAAACCAACAAACCAACACGTAGGTGACATTGAAGCTTTAAAAAAATAAATAATATATACATGATGATTTCATTAAGGAAGTGGTGAACACTTAGTTAAATGTTCCTGTTATCTGCTCTGCCCCTCTGTGCAGTTGAGGGGTGCAAGGTGTACCAAGCAGCCTGCTCATTTAAACTGGCTTCAGCCTTCCTTCAGCAGTCATTGTTACAGATCGTGAAGTGACCTACACAAATTTCTCAGATAAATCTACTGTAGAAATCAAGCATCAAAAATTTCAAGACTCTTCCAAGAAGAGTCATAAAGCCAGCTCTTCCTCAGTCAACAGATAGGGCAGATATGACATTTACATCTTCTCTACGCCTTTATGATTTTTTCCACTCTGTGAGGTTTCTCTGTGCCCACAAAGCACTAAAGCAATGGCCATCTGCTTGTGTACTTCTAAAAGACTCCCACCACCACCCACTTGTTACATCAACTCAAAGATTCCAACAGTTTTTCCCCATGGCCTTATACAATACAGAAGCTATCAATATAAATATAACCAACAAACAAGTGCCATCACAAAACACTTGATCTCATACAGCTTGTCAGTTTTCATGTTATTAAAGTTTAAATCACTGGGCATCACTTGCTGGCAAGTTTTATACTCTTTGTTTATCCATTCAATTACATGCCAAAACAACAACTCATTGTAATTACTCCTGTATTACAGTCTTTCATGCAAGTCTTTCATGCTTCACCATTATTTCAACAGAGAAGGAATCATGCTGCATCTAGTCTGTAAAAGAAGGAAAAAAGAAGGAATGGGGGGGATGGAAGGAAGGAGGAAAGGGGGGGAGGGGGGTGGAACAAACACCTAATAGATAAATGTCCTCCTTTTGCAATCTGAACTTGTGATTTTTTTTTATTATTTTTAAAAAAAAAGCACATTTACTCTCAACATCTTTAAGCATTCCTACTTACCCATTTTATTAAGAGAGAGCAGCAAGTCAGAACGGACAACCTCAGAAAGCAGCCAGCTATTTACACCAGTCAGAACCGAAGAACTGGCAGGTGAATAGGCATTTTCCATTTACCTTTAACCTGGAATTTCATTACCCGACAACCTGGCCAATGGATTATTCTGAAGGCTGAGGCTTCAGTTACTGTTGTGTGGTGGGATCCTAACTGTCACCTCTTACCTCACAAACTGGAACTGACTAGGAAGACAGCACTTTCCTATAAAATCCCATCTCCCAAGAGGCCACACAAAAGGTTTTCTTCCTGAATTCTGTTACATATACATAAAACCAGGTAGATTTTACTGCATTAAAATTAGCCAGACTAAGTAACTAAGTTAGAAAGTAACAGAATTAGGGTAACATACAACCTTGTCCAATTTATCCTAAGTGAAACAAAGACATTTAATTACATGACCGTACTGCTAGGTAAGCTGAGGAGCAAAGATGGCCAATGAGAAAATTCCTAATTTACACAAAAAGAAATCATCTTTCACTAGGATTAAACCAAACAGGTCACAGGTTGGATATATTTTAAAGGAATTACTATTTTATTGCCTCAGAAGAAAAGGTTTTCAGTATGTTACAACTGTTGCTATTTACTGTAGCAAACAAAACCATGCCTTTGGTTACTATTAATACCACTCTTCTCTCTACCTGGGACAGAATTAGAAGTGTAGTCCAAGATTCTCTGCACCCAACAGATCACTGGAAGTTCCAATGCATTTAAACATACAGTTGTAAACTCTGCTGCTAAAGGTTTTTATTGATTCTCATTCTCTCTTTCTTCCCCCCCCCCCCCTCTTTCTTTCTCCCTATTCCTGTCTATTCTACATTCTGCATTCTCCTCTCCCTCTCACCCCTTTTCTCCCTCTCTCCCTTTCTCCCACTCTCTTCACCTCCCTTTCTCTTTCTCTCCTCCTCTTCCTCCTACTCCCTCTCTTTCTCTCTCATTCTCCCCCTCCTTCACTCCTATTCTGTGGGCAAAAATTAAGGGATCTGTATTTTTCCTTTCTCTTGTCTGCAATGTTTAAAAAGGAAGCTTAGCCTTCACACACTCCTCATTTCTAGGCAGGCAGAGTAGAAAAAAAACAAAACAAAACAAAACAACAAAAAGATAAAAAAAAACCAACATGCAAACCTCAAAAGACTCAGGTATCACAGGAAAGAGTGCATATACAATTAAAGCAAGACAAAGGTGGTAAACAGGTATGGTATGGCTGTGTAAACAGGTATATATCCCAAAGTAACAAATTAACAGACTGTACCTTTAACTGTAACACTACAGTTGCACACACTGTTTAAACAAGACCTTAGGGCAATTGAATAAATAAATAAATAAACATTGCTTAAAACAAAAACTGATCATCAGTCACTTTTCCAAACCAGGCAGAGCACACGGTTAGCCCCAATCCAGCCAAGAACAAAGGACTGCCACTGCCACTCAGTGCTGCCTGCCTGCTGCCACCGCAGTTACGTGACTGCCCCATAAACGGGCCTGGACAGACAAGGCAGCCGAAAGCCACAAGTGGACTTTGCCAGCCCAGTTCCTCACACTCACTGGCCTATTATGAGTGCAGGAGGACAGCTGGGAAATTCCCACAGGAAGGAGCATGACTACCTTTGACAGCAAAGAGCTTGAAGCTAGATCAGCTTTGCTATCCTGTTAAACAGCACTTAAGCTAGTTTGCTACTCTGTGCAGAGGTATACTGGACACTGGTCTCATCTACAACTCACTTAATCATATCCCCAAATAATGGTATAATTAAAGGTTTACCTTCTTACATTCTGGAAAGAAAGTACAGTTTCACTATTCATCTATTTTTGTTGACCTCACATCTATAAGGGACCAAATGATAAACAGCATAATATAATTAACGATAGTTATCAATGAGGGGCAGATGAGGGACAGTAAGTTGTTTTTTTTTTCCCCAATCAAGATATAATCAGCACCCCATGACTACCCTGCTCCAGCACAACTCTCACTCCTACCCACTTCCATACCCTTTGTCTTTGCAGCCATTTTTGCTTAGATAATCACAAACCCTAAAGCAGAAAGCATTGCTATAGACTCAATGGTGCCACTGTCTGAAAAAGACAGGGTCACAGCACTTCCCTCTTAGCTCACCTACACAGATTTGCACAGAGATGGATATTGTCATACGCATAAGCAGAATGAGTGCATTCCACTCCTGCTCATAGCTACAAGATAGCACTTCCAGTTGCAGTTCCAGTTCACAGCATCCCACTGTTCAGACCTGCTTTAAACCTTTCTTCTTTGGTTCTAAAAACAGTCTTAGAACTTAACAAACGTGTTTGCAATGAGCATGCATAATATTTGCTTTTCTCTACTACTAATGCAAATAATGAGGATTGTTTCTTCTTTGAATATGTTACTTTGAGTACTGGTCAGAATATTAAACATACCTACTACATTGATCAGATTGTTCTTCAAAAGACATCCTGAACAGAAACATCGAAAAGGATTGAAAACTTTGTTTCTATTACATAACGTACATTCACATGTCGGACAAATTCTGTCTACTGATTAGAGAACTTCTAGGCATGGTCTGTATGTTTGGATTTGCACACAACGTAGTTAGGAAATAAAGTGAACAATCCCCACTTCAGCCTAGAATTTTCACAAGTTATAGGAAACAGTAACTGCCAAAAATGTATACTCTCTAAACACAAAGGCAGCGACGAAAAACCTTTTGTTTTGATGATTGTTCTATCCTAGGAATCTCAGATTGCCCAAGCAGTTCCATTGCTCCAAATAATAATTTGGAATATCATACACAAAAGGACAAACAGTGCATCATAAAACAATATTCTTTTTCAGTTTAAGAAAAGGGCAAGATTGGAAACTACTTTACAAAAGCAGCAATATCAAGTCTTGTCACCTGGTGGCAGCACACCAAAGAAAACCAAAGCACTTGAGACACAACATCCAATTTCTAGTCAACACAATCATTTACATCTCTCATGCAGCGTCAGGATTCTTGGAAGGCTCTAATTACTTCACAGATTTAAGACAGGGATCTAAATTTTTAGGTTACTGACTTCACATTCGAGTAGAAATCAAAGAGCTCTGCATCAGTCTTACAGACCGATCTTTCCAGGTTCACCTACCCCATGAAAATGGCCAGATGCTTGCTGAAGTAGGCTCTCAAGCAGCTGCAAGTACCAGGTCACCAGAAGCACCACAGCTCAGCCAAGGTTCAGAGGCACCACTGGTTTGTCTTCTCGCTGCACTGTCTGAAAAGGCCTAACTGCATGTAGAAACTCATTACACAAACTTCCCATACCTGTACCTCCTCCATCACTCAAACTGTTGCCAGCACTACCTATGAAAGGCAGCACCACATGTAGCAAACATCTAACAGACAACTGACCAAACTTGACAGTTTTCACCCATTAAAAAAAAAAACAAACATACACATTAAGAAAAAATAGAAAACATTAAATAATTTAACAAAAGCATCCAAAAAGGTTTGAAATGACTGCGATTGGAGCAGGAAGGAGATGTAATGAGAATAAACATCCTCTTATTACTGATGCAGCAAAAGCTCATTACCACAAGGGAAACACTACCAGGGTACCTATTTTTTTCTCTCAAACCCATCTTTGTCTACAGACATGTACAAATAATTGCGTTTTACTTCTATAACCACCTGATGAAAACCTTTATTTTGTGTTATTTGTATTCTGCGTGCCAAACCATTCTATGACTAAAAAAACAAATGCCATATACTATCACATCATTAATACAGAAGTTGCTGAGATGGTTCTTTTGAATTTATTTTCTATATGTTAAATTTTGATTAATAAACATTTCAAGATTTTAATCACAAGTAAAGCCATTTCTTTGAAACAGTCCTACTCAAAACAATTACGCATTTATGTACTTCATACCATGCACAAGCTGATAGGTATTCTAATAAATTCTTTGTTTCAGAGATCATGTAAGTTTAAAACAGTGAACTATTCTTATTAAAGCTTCAGGAAGAAAGAGCAATTACTTTAAGCCAAATATTAGGAAATACTATTCCACAGAGGGACTATGATGTTTAAAAACAGAGAATAAATTAAGCTAGAGACAATGAGCACTCCTTGCTTGCTCCCTACCTGACCAAAGAGCTTACCATCACACAGTGTACATGCAGCAACGCACAGACCTTCCATTCCACCAGCTTTCCTACAACTACAGTCTCCCTGGGACATGCAAACACAGTGCAAAGACTCGGCCTAACCCTGCATAAAAGCAGAACAAAATGGAGACCCGGGAGCAGTGGGGAGGAGGAAGGCGAGGAATTGGCCTGTCACCAAAGAGGGCAAAAACTTGTTGCAGCTCACGGCCTCAGATGGGCACTGGCACCCAGAGCGTGGTGGGTGGTGAACCAGAGCAAGCTGAATGAGTGGGGCTCTTCAGCACATACAGCTCTGCTCCATGTTTTTGTTTCCCCTTCACTGCCCGATGCCAAGAGTGGCTTCCAACTCCCCGGCCACCTCCAGCCAACCTGTAAGAGAAGATTCGAGACTGAGGTATGGAGACAGTAGGTAAGATAATCCTATCTAAAGACTGTAACTCCAGCCAAACCACAAAGACAAGTTCTGGAGTCTCCCTTTCTCTCCCTACCGCTATGCAGGAAAGAGAAGCCATTTTTCAGTAGATATGGGACCTACTGGATCCAAGGGAAGCTCTACTAGGCCCAGCCCATTTGCAAAGGCAAAATGTTTGCCCATTTACACCAGTCCCAAGCAGCAGGATACGCTAGCAACGTCCCTTTTTCATGCTGTCATAATACAACGTGAAAAAGACGGTTGTCTGCACTTCGGTGTACTGAAGAAACAACAGTAAGGTTACAGTAACTCATGGTATATGCAGAAGGTAGAGAAATTTCCTTAGGTAATCTTCATTTTTCCTCTTTAAAAGTGGCCTCAGCAAAATCAGCAGAAGCCTGACATGTTCAAAAATTAATTGAAATATATTTTCATCAGAAAAAAATGAATGCATGCACAATTTAAAGAATAAGGTCAGCTAAATTGAGATTGAATTACAAAAAAGTAACTCTAGTGAGGGCTGGGGGGAGGGAAACACCATCCTTTTTACAGGACGCAGAAGCACCCGCCTGGCGCTGCTAAGCACCTGGCCTGCCTAGGCCAAGTGTAAATGAGTCACACCATCTGTACTCACATTCAAAGGGAAGTCTGGCGAGATAGCAAAGGGAACAAACAGCGACGTGCCGCTCAGTTCATAATGCTACAAAGGCATTTAAGTTGGGGAGCAGACAAAGAGATACCGATTCAAGAACTAACCACTATAAGAGATGCTGAATGCCTGATTCACTGAAACTGTATTTGTAGAATTCTACCCAGTAACCTAAAAACCCTTACAGAGTTGGGTATAATGATATTGCACAGGCAGATCAATGTTGTATTTCACTCAAATGCATCTATCTCACAGAAAAATGAAAAAGACAATAGACACAGAAAGTAAACAGGTATAAGCAAGAATTCATTCAGGAGCATCAACGACTCAAAGAGAAGCTATTTTAGATAATCATTTGTTAAAAGGACAAGACAAAATGCGCTGGGGTAAAGGAAAAGCAGAATCCACGTTGGCAAGCAGTCATCTACATCAAGTTGTACTGAGCAGCAGTGAGCACAGTAACCACATCAGAAGGAATGAGGATCTCAGACAAATGTAGTGGAGGACTCACCCCAGTGAGGGGGAAGGAAATCTCATCCAAAAGGATGACTCACAGCACAAGCAAGGGAGGGCAAGTGACAAAGCACCTGCTATGGACCACAGAACCGTGCCACCAAGGTGTCATCCCAAAGCAAGGGAGTGTGGATGGCAGAACAGAATTCGTGGCACTGATAACTAAAACGTAAAGGCTTATAGACAGAAGTCTTACAAACAATAAGTTAAGAATACTGGAATAATTTGCACAGTTCTTATTTCCTTTTCAGAAGACTAGTAAGCTTGAAGAATGTGGAAGGCAGAATTTAACAGCATTATTTTTATTCTAACAAAAACACAAAACTAAGCTTTATTTTGGTATCCCAGGGGATGCAAATCAACGGATTAAGCTGCCTAACATGCCCTCTTTTATTTCAGACCACAGCTTGTAGTACAAAATGATGATAAAGAACAATCCCGCCTAGAACAAACAAAGCTTATTTCTGATGGCTGCACACTTTCAGGAAACACACCAAGTTCTCCCAGAGATGTTCCTGGATATCCCAAGAGCTGAGAGAGGGGAAGAGACATCCATCTGCTGTCCCAAAATTGTTGTGATGATCAGCTTATATTAATACCTAGCTTTGAGAAGCATTAAATCTACAATTAATCTAAAATAGTGTCTCACTTCCTCCTAGTTTCCATGCCTTCATATAACTAACAAAGATTTTTTTCTTTTTTTAATCTTTAAAAGAAATCTGACCCCTCATTACTATTTACTTGATCCCCTAGCTATTTTCTCTGTTAAAATCAGGCATGTTATTTCAGTCCTTTTGCAGGTTGTATTTATAGCACTTGCAATTCCCACCAGGTTTAGCAGCAGCAGATAACTCACTTGGGTATCTGCCCTCAGTAATCACAGTTCACAGGCAGGTAGATGAACATGAAACTAAAATCATTATTACTTATGTCCAGCTGTGAGCCAAGTTGATTGCAGAGGGGGTGAATGAACGGAAGGATGCTGTCGTACCATTTCCTGAATGACTTTACCTATTTATCAAGGACTACTGCTCCAAAGAGCTTCACAGAAAAATGAAATGGAAACTCAAGCAGTTTCACTATGAATCAGCAGAACTGCCAGAGATCATGGCAAAGATCATATAATTTTTAAATAAAAGTAGATTCAAAAGTAGATTTAAGAGCATGCATGCTGTTGAATCCCATTTAATTATCTGCTATCCAGGAAAAAAAAGGCATAGAGCTTGAACAGCTCCCTGGCACAACACAAGAGGTGAAACAACGAATCTGCAAGCTTGGCAGAAGACAGCAAGTTTGTGAAGCACCCCAAAAGACTTAAGTGAAAACACATGCTGATCCTCTGATGTTCAAATCAATATTAAAAATGAAAAAATAACAAAGGCAGAAAGGATCAAGATCCTCAAGAGATCCCAGAAGCCTTTACCTGCATGTTATGTATGTGCACACGCATCTCTTAGAACAATAACTGTATGTACAGAAAGCCTATCAACTTAAGAACTATTTATACCTGGGAAGGAGCTTTTTTTCTTTTTAACTGTTTAGAAACAAAACTAGACAAAACAGCACCTACTGCAGCTCAGATATCATTTTAATGGTCCTCAGCTTGCTTTTCACAATCCTTTCTGGCAAATACTTCATAACATTTTAGAAAAAAAGTAAGGGAAGCAGAGAATGAACTGCAAGCAGAGAATGAACTTTGATCTGATACAAACACTAGAGGACAAATAAAAAGACAGACAGTAGCACTGCTTCTTGAGATGAAGGAACAAATCTTTAAATAGTATTTTGCACATCTTTTAGCAAGGTAATTATCTGGATAAAAATAAGGAAGCGTGCTATGAGTCACCACAGTTCATACATAAATCAACCCATCAAGAAGGCTCCCAACCAGGAGGGACTGCTCAGAGCCCACAGCTACATTTCAGTACTTTTCTACTTCAGTAAGATCAGAAAAAAGTAATGCTTTGTGGTCTAAAACAGATCACTCATCACATTCAGAGAAGTCATGTTCAGACACACTAAGACAAGGGAAGAAAACAGTTTCAGAGATATTTAACTGAAGTTGCAAGGCTGATAACCACTTTTGGCCACAGCAGGTCACCCCTTAAAGATTACAGTTTGGCTTCACAGAAACCTTACTGCTTGAAACACGAGAGGATTTATGTAAGGAAGTGTTAAAGATTCCTCAGATAATTAATATGGAACACTTTCTGGTACGTAGTGATCACATTTTGAACACCCAGGTAATACCGGTACAAGTATGAGGACTGGAAATACAGGAAGAAGAATTCACAGCGATTTAGAGACTACTGTGAACCTACAAGTCGATCAGGGAGAGTGATAAAACAGATTCTATTTCAAACAAAAAAAACTATGTAACAGGAACAAAAAGATCATAGGCAAAACTTCTTTGGAGTTGTCTGTTAACTCACCACCACCCTCAAAGGAAAGTAATAAACTTTAAAAGAGTATTTTTAGAGTAAATTTTTAAAGCCAATATAAAAGTGCATCCAGACGGCCTCACTCAGTCTTCAATGAGGAAGTGTTATGATGCACTGAATAACAGATCTTCACAGTGATTTCTCTACCACCCAGGCCAGAGCCTTCTGAATCCTATTGGCTACATCTTCAAAAAGTCATTTAGAAAAGCAGTGGGGGAAAAAAAAAAAGACAGAATCTGTGGAATAAGCAGCAATTTGAAGAGACTCTGAGTCTGCAATTTTGCATAAACATTTCCAGCACTGTGAATGCACATGCTTTTTCATTCTTATCTGCCTACAGGCTACTGCTATAGGACAAAAACATGGCTTTAAGGTGGGATACAAGAAGTCAAAATCAACACACTCTTCCAAGTAAATTTAACTGAATTAACCACATAAGATCCTGATACAGCTCAATGATCTACAGCTTTTAGTTTCCCTGAAATTCAAGCTCTAACAAAGAGCAGATCAGCAGATCCAGAGGCACATTTGCAGAGTACGGATGTAGCAGCACTCCACCTCAGAAGTCCAAACCAGCCAATGACAGATGAAACATCTGAGCAAAATGTATGACTTACATTACTCAGTACAGTGTGATCCAGTGGGTAGTGCTGAGAATATTCCCATCCATGAGTTTTTTCCTCAACAAACAAACAAACAAACAAAAAAACAGTTGCTTGGACAGGAGGCACAGTCCAACAGCCAAACGTTACCTTTAACTGCACCCTGCCAATGCTTAAATCATGACTGTCACTTCCACAGAAATGTAAGAGGAAAACTGGAGCTGTCACCTACCACACACAAGTGCCAGAGCTGATTCACCACATCAGTGCAGCCTGCAATGGGGAGCAAGACTGGTGCCTCTGCCAGGAGCTGCTCATCTTTTTCTGCTCAGAGGACTGCTGGACATAATAGCTCCTGCGGCCATTACAGGAAAAATGAATCTTTGTAAAGCAAATAAAAAAATATTTTTTTAAGATACCAAACGGGATGTGAAGAGATATTGCTACAAAGTCCACCTGCATGGTGGGTGGACCCAAGAAATCCCTAAGAAAAGTTTCAAACTAACTAATGCAATCAACACACAGCAGACTACTTAAAGCAATGTAAGACCTTGCTCATTTATAGTTAACTTATTTTGTTAACTGAGCAGAATTCACTTCCAAAGTACATTTGATTATCTCCAAAAACCTAGGTGCAGTTGGATTTTAACTTGACAGACATTAACCCAAAGAGAATTGTGCCACATGCAAATTCAAGGTTTTCAGTTCTTCAGGGGTGGAGAGCAAGACTGGGAAAAAAATAAGACCTTCTGAACACAGAACCAAAAGGTGACTACTACCTAAGTCAGAGACCAAAGAAGAAACCTACTAAATGAATATTCCAGTGAATGCACCACACCTCACTGCAGCAGTGAAGCAATGCTGCAATAATTTCTCTGCCCTCAGTCCTAGAGAGCTTCAATCCATCCACGAGGAGGAGGCAAGAAGTTATGACTACGTACTTGCGGAGGGAAGAACACACCGCCTCCTTCACTGCCCAGGCTTACCTCTTTAATGCCGACACTTCATCAGAGCAAGACAGCAGATTGGTCTGACTGGGTCTGCCTTTCATCTAAACACAGGTGGAAACGTGTTGGAAAAGTGGTAGCAGGCCACAGTGAACATCCTGTTTTGTAGTTTTGCTTTTTGGATGTGTTTAAATAACATTTAATAACAGCTAAGATGTGGTAATTACTTAGCCTTTATTACTTGCACTATACTTCTTAATTTATGATTTTATCAGGGCATTTAATAAATACATGAAGTTAAAATAAACATTTGAAGTCATTTCAGTTATGCAGGCCAATAATTAAGAAGTTTCCAAAAACATCCTGATTTGAGCAGTTGTTGTATGAAGGAAATACTACAGAGTTGTTATGTTAGAGTTGTTACCACTTGTGGTTGGTGATCAAGTTCATCAAAGTTTTAGGATTAGCACGACTCTGTCAGCCTTTGCTTTATAAGACAAACTTCTCACTGCCTCAGCTTCTGGTTTTCAATGCACAAATAACTGAGTAAGATGAATTATTGTAAATAAAACACAATTTGTTCCAAGAGACTACTGTTCTCTAGTGCTAGTTTCAAACTGCTAACTCCCTCTGACTTGCTTTAAGGGCTTACCTCATGATTTCTGACAGAAAAGCACTTCACATTCAACTTTTTGGCAGCAAATAAACACGACTTCAATATTATTTTTGAATAGCTTGAATACTATTTTTAGGTCTTAATAGCTTATATCCGTGTATTTTCTGAATGTAACTTTTAAATTAGAAGTTTGCCTTGTCCTGTTCTTTACATCCTCAAGCAGAACACTCCCTCAACATTCCCACAATCCAAGCCAGTAAACCACACTGAAAACAGATTAACCTTTTGTCTAGTCTTATCATCAAGAACCCTTGTACAATCTTATACAAAAGCACAACAGAAAGTACTCTGTATCTGGTAAAATATGGGACATTAAGTACAGATTAGCAAAAATTTTTACCACAAATGTCATTTGTAATGTTGGAACTAGTTTTTACGTGAATAGTCCCGTAACACAAATATTCTCTATACTTTGCATAGATTCAGTAGCTTCCATTTATTTGAGTATAACAAACATTTTTCTCAAATTATGCTATCCTCACACTCTCTTATCAAATCTAGGAGAATTTGCACCGAGATTCTTAGGCAAGACTTCTTAAACATCACATTACCCACAAAACTCCGCAAAACACTTCTTTATTAAATGCCTGCCAATCTCAGTTCTCTCTTCCTGCATCCCTGTGTTCATCTGCTCATGTTTTACCCTTCTATGGCACTGATGGGGGTTTCTGACTCCTACAGGAGCAGGGCTGATGGTGCTGGTACTCTCCTCCAGTTGTCCCTTCCAGAACCCACAGCACAGACAGCTGGCCCACTCCTGGAGCAGCCCCTGATTGGCACACTAATATTTTTAAGCTAAAGTAAACATTTACATTTTTAAAATGGCGCTGATGAGCAGTTTAAAGAACAAGTATGAAGCAGAGAATATAATCTAACCTTCAATATGTCTTATTTTTCTTTTTTTAGTATCAAAGAAAAGTGAGGAAGCCTAAGAGCTCTGGCTTGCATCTTACAAATTCTGGTTTTTAGCCTCCCAAAAAACTTAGATACTTCATACCAAGCACATGGGTGTTATGTTGACAACAATTTCTGGCAGAGATCATTAAGTGCAACTTTATTTCCAAGGTAATTATTCCCAATGCATTATCATAGTCAAAGTATGCACCCATTTTTTCCTATATTTTGTAGTTTCATCACTGTTTATTTCGTAACATTAAACGAGATGTTTAAACAAATGCATGACCAGCCTCATCTACAATCGACTGAACTAAACAACTCTGCACTGGGATCAAATTGGGAAATGGAATGAAGTGAGGAACTGCCCATCGTGGTAAGGTTTTCAAAAATGGCGATCTTAAATGCTCTCTTTCTTTGTTGCTGATAAAAATACTTAAGCAACCAGTTCACTTACATTGTGATATTCACACAACCATATAGTAGATGAGATCTAAAATACAAAACAAGTTCAGTTACCATTTTATATTTTCATTTTTGATAGATTAAAAAAAAAAATCTTCCATTACAGAATACTTCCATTTATTCTTAATCCTAACATGCAACTTAGCTTTATTGATTATTTGTAGAGAAGTGACCAGTTGCTAATTTAGCTTATCTCAACTTACTCATTTTTCTAGCAGCACATTTTTTGACTTGATATTCCCGTACTCTAAGTATATATCCCTGTGAGGGGAGATATGGGAATCACTAGTCACAACAGGCATGACTCAAAGCTGTCACTGGACAGTGTCCAAGAATTAGCAGAGCTGCACACACAGAAGCACAGAAGGAAGGATAGAAGCTGAAGGGCTTTCTGTCCATACATGTTTCTGTGAGGGAAAAGGATGCAGCAAATTCAGCCTACCTTTGGTGTACATTTGTTCAGGTAGTCCAGTTACCTGAAACAATTCTGTAACATTCCAAGAAGAAATGGAGGGAAAAAGAAAGCCTTGCTGATATAAGCTTTCTGGGCTTCAGCTGTTAAACTACAAACAGGAGAAGACACAACGAGTGTAAAGAGAGAGGAACTGGGGGGGAGGAGCGGAGGGAAGAAAACAACGACAAAAAGCTGCAAGCACAATGACATGCAGTTGTCATACAGGAGATGGGGAAATGCCGAAGGCACTGCAAGGTAGCACGCGTGGTAAACAAATAGGTTTCTTCTGTCAGTGTGTTCAGAGTCAGTGTTAGAGTCAACATGCTAGTTATAAACAAGGTACTCTTAAGACCTCACATTCTCTCACCATTGTAGAGGAATTCACAACCAAGCACAAACCCCAAAACAATCAAGAACCAGACAAGAAAATTAAGTACACTGGTGAGTTTCAGATCACATTTTAAGAGGTGTCAATAGCATCAAAGTCACACTGACAGAGAGGTCAAAGGCAGACCCCCACTCCAAGCGTTTACCTGAGCCTAAACAACCCTCCTCCTCAGGAAGACTTTCGAGGAACAACTCTGCAGTCATATGCTAACCAAGGCAATTAGTCCCTCTCTTTCCTTCTCACCACTTTGTAGAGGAGAAGAACAGGCAACTGCTTAAGCTCAGCTGCAACCAAACATCAAACCATAGCCTTTGGGAAGAGATTAGAAGCCAGCAAGTTTCAATCATTATTGTTAGAGACTTTGCTAACAGGAGAGAAAAAGTAGCAAACTAGGGAGAAGCACGTCATTACATTTCACCTAAATTAGGAAATTCTTTTCCTTTCACCCAGCTTTAAATATTAGGCTTCATTCAAGCAATGTATTCCATTCCTCCCTGCCACGTATCACAAAGTCCTTCCCTACACCAGCAAGCATCTGATTTCCTTCTCTTATCTGTCACCTGAAGATGTTGGTAGATAATTTCCAAGCTACATAATTAGCAGTCTGGGCTGTTAATGGCCACGAGGATGATCAGAGGGCTGGAACACCTCTCCTACAGAGACAGGCTGAGGGAGCTGGGCTTGTTCAGCCTGGAGAAGAGAAGGCTGAGGGAAGTCCTCACTGAGGCCTTCCAGTACTTGAAGGAAGCCTATTATAAACAGGAGAGAAAACAATTTTTTTATGCTGTCTGAGAGTGATAGGATGAGAGGGAATGGCTTTAAACAAAAAGAGGGGAAATTTAGATTAGATATTAGAAATAAGTGGGCAGTAAGACACTGGCACAGCTGCCCAGAAAAGCTGTGGATGCCCCATCCCTAAAGGCACTCAAGGCCAGGTTGGATGGGGCCCTGAACCAGATGGACTCTAAGGTCCCTCCCAAACCCAAGCTATTTTATGATTCTATAAGCAAAAACATCCTCATGTTTCTTGTCTGTGCTGAGCCCTGCTTGGCACTGCTCGTTTTTGTTGTTTATGTCAGCAGAAAGACAAATGGTGGACAACCAAACACCACTTGCTCTGCAGTCACCCAATGCATGGTGCCCAGGTGAGAGCCAGGACATTTGAACAGGCACTTTGTGACACTGCACTGCTTCACACCCATGCCGTGCTCAGCTCCTACAGCAGCTAATGAAATTCCCACAATTCTACTTTTTTTTTTTTTTTAATTCAATTGCCCATTGTACTTGAGCAAGTGGTGTCAAACAACATAAGGAAAACGTTCACAGGCACTGTAGCCATCATATATTTAAACAAAGAAAAAGCAAAGACCCTAAGGACACTCCTACAGCTCAGAGGTCTGCAATGAAGCAGAGATCTTTCCACAGACACCTCCATTCCATCTTTGGGTTCCTCCAACTGTCACTGACTTGCTGCACGACGCAGCTCCATGCCCAGGGGATTTATTTCTGCTCACGGTCACTCGGAGGGGCACACAGCCAGGTCTCTCCACAGCGGCAGCTCCAACGTGACTTTGTGACACCTCCAGTGAGCAGGAGGTGGAGCTGCTAACACCAGGATGGCAGGTGGCTGTTCCCAGACACTGCTGGCACTGCCATTCTTCCCAGCACTCTCACAGATACTATTTCTTCCCCTTATGTAAGTTCCGTGGAAGAACTTTATAGAAGGAAATGTATCTCAGTGCTCCCCCAGGCCAAGGGTCAGGTGCTGAGACAGGAAGCCAGTGAGATATCCTAAATGCCTACAGTCATTTCTTCAGTCCTTGCAATGCACCCCACAGGTATGGCTTAGGCTGAAATACTGAAATGGAATGAACACTTTTAACTGTCAGGCTGATGTTTTTACAAAATGTTGCAACTACCTGTGGGTGCAGAATCAGGAATTATGGCACTTCTGTTTAGATGCTGGTAGTTATTCTTTAATAACCTATGAAATACACGTCATACTTTAATGATTACTAAAACTGTTTTAACACAAATGTAATGTTGCAGGAATTTTACTGAGCTTCCAGGAAAACTTGCAATTTAACTGCTGAAATGTAAACTATGAAAGATACCATTTTTCAAGTAATTGTGCCTTGTTAAGTGTTACAAAAATAAGACAGGGCTGCATGTAGCTATATTTACCCTTCTAAAAGTACAAATTCGATAAACTTGACTCAAAACCATTTTCCACATTTCTTGTTATGGAAAAAAACAGTAGAAAGCCTTCTTCCTCATATCCTGAGATCATTCACAGTGATAGTTCACAATTAAAGGCAGGGAGAGTCTCCTTTCTGCAGTGTAAAGAGGTGCAACAAGCAGAAAAAAGGAACCAATGTCTTGAAATCACTGCAAACGGAGCTCCAAAGGACAGGTGACCTGGTGGTTTCCAGATAATCATAATAGAGCTCGCAAATATATCAGGAGAATAGCTTGGCTGTTCTCAAGTACTGACAACATCAGGTCCCAATCATTGTTCTCCTCCTTGCTCTCCAGTGTTTTACAAATCCTTCTTCAAATTTCTTTTTACTGTTCTTACGAAGATACTCAAAGAACTCCTCTCTCAAGCTCTCTTCCCTCTGGAGAAGATTAGTTTATTTACACCTCTGATGGAGGTAACAATAATTAGTTAACAATAATTAGTTAAACTTCTGGTAAAGAGAACATAAATGTTACTTAATGTATTTTAACTGGCCTCTCAGTCAGTGACCCAAGAGGTGCCAGGGATGGAAAGAAATAGAAAACATCTTGGGGTAGGAGTGCAAGGAATAAATGAGCCAGCTGGTTTCTACTGGATCAGGAATGATGCAAGTCAGTAACAGCATTTACAACCTTGCAGGTGTCAAGGAAGTGAGAAGATAAACAGTTCTTCTACAAGTCCTCCTTAATATTTGTGGGAAAACTATTTCCACAAATGAAAGAACACTATTCAAAAATGCAACAGAAAGGGTAGTGCTGTATGACAAAATACTGCTCCTGGAACTGAGATGGGAGCAAAAAAAAAAAAACAAAAAAAAACAAGAAAGAAATGAAAGCTATCAGTATCAATATAGAGGTCTAATTTGGCAAAGAGATTGCACAGCATCACAATATTAAGCTTAATAACTCTTTCTATTGATCTTCACATTTTTAGCAAGTACAGCAAGAATTGTACAGAAGTCTGCTGTTACAAAGGAACGGATCAAGAGACAAGGCACAGGGAATTACAGTAACATGCTATTTCTAAAGTCTACTCATACGGTGACTTGGGACACTCTACTAATTTAAAACAATGTGTAATAATATAGCCAGAAAAATAAGGTCATCCTTTTGCTTTTCTTCCTACCAACAATGCTGTGTGAGGTGACACTGGTGAGATAATGAAGTTTTAATAGTGGTACAGAAAAAGGAAGACACCCTACAAAGATATGAGGAAGGACAAAGACATTAAGTGCCCAGGATGGACAGACAGACAGACCTTCCATGGACCCCACACCTACCATCAAGAGCAACAGACAGAAACAGATGACCTAGAGATGAGACAGGAAAGGAAAAGACAGAACATCAATTACTCCAGCATTACACAAAACAAAGTCTGCAGTGATGGGCTTAAATGACTACATTATGAATTAGTTACAGATTACATCAGCATATAAATAACTACAGAACTTCCTGAAAGCATTCTTTTTTCCTCCCAGTTCTACTGTCAAGTGGTTCTTTCATGTATGAGCAGATCCCTGGGCTCTTGTGCTGCCTGCCACTCAATGACTGGCTCCTGAAAGGAAGGATCAACTCCCTCCTCATTAGAGGTACCAACATGTAGAGGACTCACAACAAAATCTTCATGGTTGCTAAAAGTTCTGTAAGCTCAGAAATGGTTTCTTTTGGCCTCAGAGCTCTAACTACTGCAAGTTCGTTCTCATTTTGCTCTGCTTGCTTGTGTCCCCTCCTCTTCATTCATTAAGGTACTATCATCATTTATTAAATCCAGATGGACTCTCACTTCCTTCTCTGCAGCAAACCAAAATGAAATAAGATTTCACTGCAGAACAAGACTGAACCTGAACTTCAAGCATGACTACAGAATGATCAACATTAACTTGCAAGCCACTGGAGTTAGGAAGGCCATTAAGTGACAGTTTGCTATTTCAGAGTAAGGAAACGTGAAGCATTTAGGACAGCTTCACTGCAGTTCAAGGCACTGAAATGGACTGAACCATACAAACCGGCTTAGTAAGAATCAGTTGACAATGAAGAGGCATTATCTTACTGCCCAGCCACAGGAAAGCTTGTTTCCCCCACTCCAGTAAATATGGTTCTGAAGTTTATCAACACAATCATAAGTAAAAGGGTTTTTTGTTATTGTTTTGTTTTACCCCAAACCCTCACTTTTAACAAAACACAGATCTTTGTTTTACAACTCTCAAATTCAAATATAATTCAGTGAGAAAAACTTTTACGTGTCCAGGCTGCCCTAAACTGATGGGCTTTAGTCATGCATACAGCATTCTACTTCACTCAATTCATATATGGACCAGCACGTTTGTAGCTGTGACTACTTAATGTAATAATAAGTGAAAATCTAAGATTACATTAAATCCACAATAAAGAAGATTTCACACTGTCATGGAAGTCATTAGCTGCTTCATCTAACAAGCAGTTCCCCAGTCTGCAGGAATGCTGCACACCAACTATTTTGCCCATCACTGCCCATGTTTCCTTTCTCTCTCTCTCTCTACACCCACCCAGCTGGCTGCAGCAGCCTCATCATCCTTTCTCTCCCAACTACTTACACAGTACCACCACCCTTGCATTAGAGCTGTTTTTTGTGCTGAAACATGTCAGAGCTGTATTTCTCTATAGCTCAGCAACCACAGCCAAACTAACAGGGTTAACAGGTATATTCCCATTGCCTGGCAAGCATGCTAGTGTCACTGCAAGGAATATAATAACAGACCCTGATGTTTTGGACCATAAGTACTAAGATTCTGTCCTCATTTGCACAAAAGATAGCACCGAGACACCTCATTTCAGATATATCTTCAAATGCCAGATTACAATTTGTCCTCAATCCCCAACAAAGAAAGACAGCATCATCCCAAGAATCAACACCATAAGCATTTAGCAAAGGACTGCTCTGTTTATTTTTTTATTGAAGTATGTGATTTGTATTATGATATACGGTACTTAAACACAAACATTATAAATAACTTTGAAATGGTTAGTCACTGTAACTAAGGCAACGAGTCTCCCACTCAATTGCCAGAAATAGGAGTAGAGGAACAGAGGTAAGAACAAAATAAAAAGTTGGCAGGAGCAAGGAAACAAATGATCAAATATTAGTTTGACCTCAGAAAGGCCCAGCTGAATGAAAAATAAATAAATAAAAGGTATATAGCAGCTGAAAAACAAGGTAGCTGCCAAAAGATGAAGTAGAGGATATGGAGCGCATGGTACCACAGATATTTAATTTCAGAGTCATCTTGATCCACAGTCCATTTCAGTGAACAGAAACAAGGGCAGAAATTTGGGAATGTAACAATCCACAGCAGACAACAGGGTGTCAGCAGTGCTCAGCTTCCAAGAGGGAACATCAACTTTCACACAAACAAAAGTTACTTCTTCACAGGCAGAGGACATTTCCCTCATTTTTTCCCACTGACATTAGCCTCCAAGTAACGATCACAAACCTTTGATGCAATCTACATGAATAGACCTTTATACCCTCACAGAAAGCCACCGAGCTAACAGGATCTGCCACAAGGATCAGACCGCAGAATCAAGGCTTGCTTTGTTTCTCACCAACCTTTTTTTTTTTTTTAAAGTTTATTTTCTTCACTGAGAAGAACTGCTTGTTCACGAGTCAGAAGGGCCCAAGTTATCTTCAAGGAATCTGATCCCTTAAAATGAACCAACTGTAAACCAGCTTCTCTCAGCACATCCTAGTGTAACAGCTAGTAATTGCTTTGAATAACAAGATAAATTGAGTTCCAGTTACTCAAAGTTTCCCACCAATTAAAGAAACTTATCTTTTCCATACATGCGAGTTCATAACCTGGGAACACAAGAATTAGCAGTCAGCATAAGGTATCCTGATAAGTACCACAACTTCCCAGTTTACCCTGTATGATGTTAGAGCAGATTAGCACAAGTTTTAGGAAGAACTTATGAGAGAGAATAGAAAAGGTGCGAAGACCAGTTCTGTCTTTCCAAAAGACTCTCAGAAGTAATGGTTTAAAGAACGTTCTAATCTGAATCAAACTCCTACAAGTAATGTAAACAAATATCTCATTTATCTATGCCTTAACAGAATTCGTAGAGCAATACCAGGCAGCTCCACTCCCCACCACGTCTGATCTCCAGTTGCAGCTCCTTTCATCACCACAGGAGACCATTCCTCCCCTCCGTGTAACAAGGAACTACTTGGGACATTTATTCTTGGCATGAACTCCAAAAGACGCTGGCAGTAATGAAAATAGCAACCATAGAGGCATTCAGAGCGTTCACTATGACACTGCAAACATTTGTTCAACTGCCAATTGAATGAGATCCATCTTAGCTAAGAGAAAGATATAAGTGAGCCATAAAGAAGTCAGTACTCTCAGTGTTCAAGGACTTTTCAAGATAAGTGGTCACTAATATCCTCATGCAGTTCGTGTTCATACTCTGATTCCTTCCACTCACATCTGACTTACAGGAATAAAAGCATCTCCTCAAGCACACAGCAGTAGTTGTACGCAGAAGTCCCACATATATTCGTTTTGAATGCCCACTATTACAAGATTACTTCCTATCACATATTTAGAATCCATGGAAAAAGAGAAACACATCATTAAAACTAAAAGGAAAAAAAAAGTTTAAGAACTGAAATGACGTTGCATCCAATTACTTTCATCACAAACAGTGGCAATATTAAAGAAAAAAAATCAGCTAGAATTTACCTGTGGTGGGAAAGCATTAACACACCTATGCAGTGTGACTGAGTAACGCAACATGAGGATGCAGGAGCAGCTGTGCAGGGCTGACAGGGCTTTTATACAAGAGATCAAGGCACACCATTAGGAAGACTCAAAGGCAAGTCACTTCTGCTCCCTTCCCCAAAAGATGTGATAAAACATCAGTGAGCTGCAAAGCTTTGGGATAAGACACAACTTTCCTTATAGCCTTCATCTCTGTCATTTGCCATTTTAGTAGTTAGAGCAGCTTCACACTTAAAAGAATCTGGTATGCAAGCACCAATGAAGACAATACGAAGACAAAGAAACCGAAGAGAAAACACCCTAATCACAACGTACTCACTGCATTTTCAACTCTACCTTGAGCAGCTCACCCTGAGCTGACAGAACTTTGTACATCTACTTCATCTGTTGCTACGTGTCTGACACTGCACAGCAAACCAGGAGCCGTGAGAGCAGCGTCCAAGTTTGATAATGATTGCCTTTTCTATCTGAGAGTTAAACTGTTTGCTGCTGAGCATTACAGGCGCAAACTTTGCTCAATGCATTTCAAGTTAGCTTCGCCTAAGTGTTTGCAGCTATGGCTTATGGGTTTTTTGATAACAACATCACTTGAAAGCAAACAAGCCACCTCAGAAATTACTTCCAAAGTCAGAGAAACACTCCCAGCTCATAAGATCCAAAAGAAGGAAAGCTCAGGCAGCAACAAACCTGGAGAGAATGCAGGCTGCTTTCTGAACCCAAGGCTCACTCAGCGCACAGAAAGCTTTTATTCTCAAAGTTAACTGTATCAAACCCTCCAAAGATAACCAAATATTTGACTTTCACAAAGACATTAAGCATCTCTAGGATCAAAGTCTTGTTTATCAGGGTATTAAGTCAATTAAATTAACTCCAAGTAGAACAGGGATTTCATCCTGTGAGCTCATCTTGGAAAGAGCATTCCTCACCTCACCACAAGTTCTCTAGCACTGCTTTTGCACTGACTTGCAGTGTCTTACTCTCAACTAAGTGCAAGAAAATATCTAGCTGATTGTATGCCCTAAGTCTGCCCATCCCCAGCAAAAATCCTGACACTGAAATAAGTAATGCAAAGCACTTCTTGACCATCAAAGAACAAAACCAACAAGTTGATGTTGATTTGAGAAAAAAAAAAAAAAAAAGTAGTCTTGAGAATTCCACAACAGTAACAGTTTATTTAGTAGACAGTTATTAACCTGCTGTAGGAGGAAGTTTGCCAGTCACCTCTGTGCTTTGTACTAGCCGAATGCTGCCAACACCAGGGCAGCCTTTACACTGTCCCAGCAAACAGCCACTGCTGAAGGAAAGACTCACAGACTACAAACACACGTGACATTTTCCTTTATTCTAAATCAACACAACAGTATGGAGTACATGCTTCAAGTAAACAAGGAGCACTGAAGATAAACTCCTTAGCTTTCACATAGTACCCAGGCTGGCTTTTAGCAGAGCAGGAGGTGTTAGCATCTTAGTGCAGCATTAATCCTGATGCCAAGACATTCTGCAGCACACTGCACTACAACTCTGACCTGGAGGAACTCTCTGCAATCAGCAAAGCAGAAAAACTTCACTTTAATGTGATGCCTAATAATTCTTAAGAAAACAAACAGTCGATTCAACATACTTGAAACTGAAGTTCTCTATCCAAAATAAAGAGTTAAAAATTAGCAACAATACAAATAAGCTGACAGTCACTTCATAAACCCCTTATGTGGAAGAAACACCGTATCCTTACTGTAATCTTTCAGTATTGTTAACTCCTGCCACGTTTAACAGCTTCTGGTCTGCAGTCACTGACTCAAGGAGCTCAGCAGCAATCCAGCTGCTGCAACAACCACTCCCCCTTTAAGACCAGCACTCTCCTCCCTCCTTCCTGCTTTTACCTTCCAGCCCTCTAAGTGACAGAGCACTTCCTAACACACCACGCACCTCTACAGACCCACCTAGCATTTCCAGAGTAACCATGCATTGTGGTAGAAACTAAAAACCTGAAACGTGTGACCGTCAGCGCAGCGGTTCCAGCAGTCAGTAATATAGAATCCTTCCCCAAAGGAAAGTTCTGAAGCACGGCGTGGTCACATTAACACACGGACGGTGTAGGTTTGGCTGCTTATTCCGTAAGGGCTACTTGCAGAGCAGCCGTAGCGCTCGGGTTGGACAGAAGGGCTCATTTCACAGCCGAGATGAGCAGCGCTCATTTCAGCGCACCGCCTTCCGTAGGAAAGCTGCACTCAGTCACAAAGAGAAACCTAGCAAAAACGCTGCGCGCGTTTCCAGCGCGCAACACAGTTCATTCATAGACGGAGCTCCGGCCACGCGCAGCAGGCAGCCCCTGCTTTCAAGAGCACGGAGCCCCGACCGCACCTTGCCGAGCCCCGCGCGGCGTGAGGCACAGGTGTGCCGGCGGGCGCAGTGACGCGGCCCCGCAAGTCGCGCGCCGCGCTCCGGGGCTGCGGCGCGAGAACGGCGTCCCGGGGCCCGGCGCGGCGCGTGCAGCACGCGTGGCGGCGCGGGGAGCGGGCGGACCCTCCCACCTTTGTATCGCACCGCGCCGCAGACAATAGGTGGGACGGGGCGCCGAGCGGCGCCCGCCGCTTCGGGGGCTCGGAGCGGCGGGCGAACAAAGGAGGGGGCGACGGGCGCCGGCCGAACAAAGCCGCGCGGGGCGGGCAGGTGCCCCCGGCCGGGTAACCCCGCACCTGCGGCCGCGCGCCGCCAGCGAGGCTGCGCTCCTCCCCGGAGCGCGGCCCGGCGGGGCGGGCAGGGCCACCTGTTAGGCCCGGCGCCGGCACGGGTGCGGCCACGGCGGCGGCACGCGACGGCTCCCCGCCCCGCGGCCGCGCCGCCTCCCGCCCGTCGCGGCCGCCCCGCGCACCCACCTGCTCGCGGAGTTTGAGGAACACCATGGCGAGGCCGCCGCTCCCGCAACCGCCGCCGCCGCCGCCGCCTCCGGCCGCCAACGGCTCGGCCCCGCGCCCCGCCCCGCGTGCCGGCCACGCCCCCTCCTCGCCCGCCGCCGCCGCCGCGGCCGCCGGCGCCACCCCGCGCCCGGGGCCTCGCGCAGACCTCGCGGGCGGCGGCGCGCGGCGGACCCGCCACTGGGCGGGGATGGAGGAGGCTCCGCCCACGGCCCCGCCTCGCCGCTCCCCTCGCGGGAGTTCCCCGCGCGAAGCGGCCGCTCGCCCGCGCTACCAAGGACGCTTCTGATTGGCTCGTAAAAGGCGGGGCGGAGTAAGGGCGGCGTTGATTGGCGGGAAAGACGAGGCGGGCTGGAGGGGAAAGATAGCGAGAGGTGCCGCGGTTCGTTGCCGCCGCGGTCTTTGCGGCGTCCTGCGGCCCGGCTCTCAGCGCGCGGGGTTGCGGCTGGTGGCGCAGCTGGGCCGGAACTTGGCGCAGTCGTGTGCTGCCTGGGGAAGAAAGCGCTGCCTTCTTGTGGGAGCGCTGAGAGGCGCGGCCCCTGCCCTGCACGGGGTTGCTTTCAGTCGCCCTCCCAAAAATACGGACCAAAGAGATGGGGAGAAACTCTGGAACTGCACGCTGCTGAAGAAGACTGATGGAAATGTTTGAGGTTGCTTGGCTTTTCTGTTGCTTCGGAATAGACCGTGTCTTCCAATCAGTGAGAGCTGCGCGAACGCTTCAGTATAACGTTGCTAAGAAAGTGTAATAAAGCGACTACGTGCATCCTGTGTGAACGCTTCTGTCTCCATTTTTGCCTTCGCCGGTGTTTCCAGCTGATTTCAGACCGATTATTCTGCATGAAACAGTCCCGGTTGAACAAAAACACGTTGCATGATATCACTAGCAATATCACCTGCTTTACTAGTGTGCCGCAGAATAGTCTGTGAGTTAAGAGCAATAGAAACAATATAAATACAACCTCAGAAGGTAAATGTCAGGCTGTCCTAAAGAAACGAGCTCTTCTCATTCACTTATTTCAGGGTAACTTCACCGATGTTGTTTTTAAAGGATCTGGTTTCACAGGTCACAGAGTAGGTAACTGCACAGGTTACCTTAGGAACACGAGCAGAGTGTTTTGCAGAATTCTATTAATACTGATATGCAAACATGCTGAAAGCCGTGACATTTCTGGCAACGTTCTGAATATAAATCTGCAGAAGTTGGAACTTTCTGCAACACCTTTTAAATTGGTTTGTAAATTATTAGCACGGCGCTCCTGAGGGCACGCTTTCAGCAGAGTGCAATAGGCTTCGACAGCTCCCATTAATGTTAATGCTAAATCTTTGTGCTGTAACTTATCCCGCAGTGTGTAACACTACCCAGTGCTTTAAAGATAGGAGCATATGTGCTGCGCTGAAATACATAATGAGATTGCATTGAAGAGACCTCATACTGGAGACGTTTTGTGAACTCATCTGAAACTCATTCATGACTTATTTAGTTTGTCAACAGTGCCTGTATGCGGAGCTCTTTTTAACCAAGGGCTTCAGCCCCAGTGAAGTTGATATTTATTACTTTTTTTTGTTGTTCTTCTGCATGGCTAAACAGGCACAGAGGTCAACAGGCTGAGACAAGGTCATGGAGTGAGTCACCGCCATGGCTAGGAATAGAAGCCAGGAGACCTGATTGCCACTGCCCTCCTCCAATGGCTATCCTCTGCTCCTAAATCATAGCAGGGCTAAATTTATTTTTACACACAGTACAGTGTGTCTGAAATCAATATAATTTCATAGTTTCCTATGGAAGGATGCATTTATCTTTATGACCCTGAATCAGCATCACAAGGAGGGGCAAGCCTTCAAATGGAAGCCATGCTCACTTTATAATGGTATACTGGGATCATCATCACAGGGGTTTTTACACATGATCTGACACATTTTATCCATCAAAATCTAAAACAGTCAAGGTTTTGTAATTCCCAGAGATTACATTTTGAATCATTGGCTTCATGGTTACAGATTGTAATGGAAAATTATTGAATATGATAATGGCCTCATCAATCAAATGTCATCGATTGGCATTTCTAAAGCACCATAATGCTCATAGGTGCTCATCTGAGCAATTTCATCTCAGTTTGGTACAGAGACAGAAGGGAGAGAACTCTTATGCCCTTCTTACTCAAAGTGCCAGTTTTATATCCGAAGAAAGGCAGGGCAAACACAAGTGTCCTTGGCACATTCAGCAAATGGCAGGGGCCTGCTAAAAAAGTGTAAGCTCCTGCCAGTCACATGTTCTAAGGAAAATTCCAGTAAAAATGAGAGAAAACAGAAAATAAGGAATATATATAGTGAGGCAACTGTAGCAGGAAATTGTGTAATTGTCTGCATTTTATTTGGGAAAATGTGGGTATTTGAAGGATGGGCTTGGTGTACCTTTATGCTGCACATTACCATCACTATGGATTTTTACAGGGGTAACTGTCTTGGTTTGAATTTGCATATTGCAGTTCTTGTTTGCTTAAGATTTCTTCCCACTTGAATAACAGGCAACTTCTTTCTCCATAAAATTCATTTTATCTTCTTCAGCAGGATAAGGTAGACTCTAAAGAAGTCATAAGAAAGGTGTAAAGGACCCTTGGCCTGGGTCTAACTTTTATACAGACTGAATTTTGTCCCAGATCTTCTTATGATTTCATTGTATAATATGTCTCAAAACTGTCCAGACATGACTGAAGAGTTTGTACACCATTGAGAATGTAGTTATAAAATTCTGATTAGTTGTAAAGCTAAAATGAATACAACAAAAAACAAAGAAACAGCAAAAAAAAAAAAAAAAAAAAAAAGACATAAATTGTACCTCTAAATCTGACTGGGACATAGATATAGAAAGAAAAAACAAATATTTTCTAGTACTCAACACATTTCAAGATGACTCTTTCAATACTCTCAATATCAGCACTCTGTACACTCGTATCAATTTACCTAGCATTAGTGAGGTTAGGATAGGATGGGATAGGATAGGACAGGACAGGACAGAACAATTTGTGGAAAACTTTGAGAGATATACAAAATATACATTTATGTGCATGTATATATATATATATATATATATATATATATATATATAATGAAATGCCTCAAAATTCACTGTTGCCACATGTACCTCTGCTGGCTAGCTGGAAACCCCATTGGGCTGTGATTTTGCAAGTTATGTTTTCAGGCTTGGCCAGTTCTTCTAAGAGTAACACTTCAAATGAAGCACCAAATGAATTAGTTTTGGTCAGTCATCCTATCTAGCCTAAAGCTTAAGCATCATGAAAGTCTCACTGGGAGACTCCAAGTGTGCAGGGATATGTTGTCCAAGATGCATTTCACCAGTGCTTTAGTAAAGTATTAGAAGGAACTCTGTTGGAAATGCTGATTTTCCTATGAGAAGCAAAGTGAAGGTTCTGACTTCTGAACAAGAAGTTTCTGAACATGTGAACCTCTTAACTTTATGATTGTGCTTGTAATTCTAATATCTGAGCCAGCTGCTCTGTTAAGAGGATTTCTGCATACCGAAATTTCATCTGATTGGGTTATAGATGCATTACTGACTATATCTTATGTTTTTGCTTTCCAAGTGTTTCGATTTCAGTGGTGGGCAAAATGATTCCAGTGTATAGTTTACATATTTGGTTATAAAGCACTGAAGTGGACAGTGATGGGAGGGAGGGGAGTAAAGGAAAAGGCAGTTTTTCCAATAGCCAAAACTCCAGTTGAAATGAGCATTCTGAAAATGAGCTACCGTATGCATGAAACACAACGTGAGCCATCAGAAATGAGGAAGATTTTGGATTCTGCTTTCACACGGACCCCTTTCACACTCAGTACCGCAGCAGTAGATGCTGTATACATGGGGAATGTGTCCCCTGTGGTAAAGATGGATGAAGATGAATAGCAGCTTGTTTTACTAATATCGTAGTTGCAGAAGTCATGGTCGACTTTCTCAACTCTCATTTCCCTCAAGGCTGCAAATATAAAGAAAAGTGCAGCAACTAGACATGCAGATTCCCACCTACTAATAGTTTATTGCATGCTGCCATTTCATGTAGGCATCTACTACACATATGAGTGCATATTGCAATATATTGAGAACCTAAATAGACCTTTTATGTTCATAAAATACATATGCAGACCCCTAAATTCGGCAGAGAGCTTTTCACTGTGGAAAAACAATCACTATACATCCATTGTTGAATAAAGATTCTGTCAGAAGGAATATCTGTCTTTAAAAATGTGGTTTTATTCTCTTGAAATACGATTTTTTCAATACTTTGATGATATCTGTGAGGCTACAGCCACAGATATGTATGTAAACTTTTCTCAGATAAATACTTTTATCATCTAAAGGAATAAAGTGCTTGAGGCAGAAGACAGGAGTCTCTGGGAAATGCACTGCTGAGAAGAATATATTTGTCAACTGCACGCCATAGTGATGAATTTCAGGGAAGATGAAAAGCTTTTTCATGACAGCAAAAGATTTGTAACTCAAAGAAGAGAAAATGAAGCAAACAGTTTGCATTTATCTTCACATCTTAATAGACAACACTATTCCTGTTCTCATCATGTTGTCTTCATTCTCATGTTAAAGGATTTCCATTTGTATAAAATATTAATAAGGAACAGTCACACAGGTAAGCCTTAGTACTCCTGTTAGCTGCAGCAGTTGCATAGTCTGGCTGATGTATGGTTACTTTGGTCTGAAGACTTTCATTTGTACTGATCCTAGTCCTCCTCTGGACCCAACAGTCAATGTGCAAAGAGAGAATGCATTAAAACCTAAAACCTCATTATTAATTAAGCTTTGATAACTTGCCTCTTCCCGCTCTTCTCTAGAACATATGCCTCAACAAATGAAATCAGAGCAGCGTTTCAGCTCTTTCATAGCTGGGTCTGCCACTATAGCTCCAGAGTAAGTGTTCATGCTCTGGTGGGAGGTACAAAGATCAGGCCCTAAATGAGAGCATGCTGCAGGCAGTGTACCTTCTGCTGAGGATCCTTACTGCTGAGTATGTTTTCCCTCTCTGTCTCTTTGAGGTCCTTAACCTGTAGGACATGCTGTATGGCTGGTGTTTGCCCAGACTGGGAGGAAAGAGGAAAGTGAAGGCTGGTTGTGAAACAGGCCTTAAAAAGGAAGACGTTTTCTGCTCAGCTGCTGCTAGGAATGGCACCATGATGTACCACAAGGCATTTGCTACTGCAAAGACTTTACACTAAAAACAAGTGGTGTATAAACTGTGTGTATGTTAACAGGACAAATGAGAACCCGAAGACTTTTAACAAAGATCAGGCAACTCTATCTTAGGGATAAAACTCATGTTACGTTTTTGTGAAGAATGTTGGACCTTTCTGTGATATAAAAGCATTCTCTGTGTTGTACAGCATGGTACAACACATTACAAGCTTACTTATGATTGTATTTAGACCAACATATATTGCAGGTGTGATGTTTCCTTTACTTTGCAGCCTTTTTAAAATAGCAAAGTATCATACTTCCCTTGGAAAAGCGGAATCGCCTACAGATCAGCCAGGGCTGAAACGAATGTGATTAAAGCTCTCTTCCTGAAGATATTAACACCAAATATTCCCTAAAGTGCTGACTGTGGAGCTCCACATTGCCATGAGGTGGTTTTGCTAAATTTAAATTTATATGCACTAAAATATTATAATTAAACTGAAACACTGGAAAAGCTCCATGTAACATATTTGGCAACAGTTCCATACAGGCTACTGGTCTGTGCAATCCTGTGTTGATTTAGAGAAAGACTTTTTGTATGCACATATTCACATTAGTAGGTGGAGCAGAACAGGAATATGTATTGAAAATGCATGCCTAGGCACTAGGTTTTTGTTTCTAAACTGCAGGTTTTCCAGATAGATAAAATAGTCTAAAATGAATGTATTATGTTGTCATTAATTATGTGATGCAATCATACAGTTTGTGTTATAACAGCAAGGTATATTTTGAATGTCCTTAAAAATGCAAACTTTGGAAGAGAATTTCCACAAGCCATGCCATGGATGCAGTGCTAAGCAGCATCCTCTTCTTGTTTGAAATACCGCTCAGACACACCCACTTGCACATAACTGTAGGTTGTATAAATATTTCTATTTCCTTATTGCTTTGTTTTGGCTATATGTGGATTTTTTCATTTTAGTTTTGTTATCCACATTAGTGTTACAGCTGAGATTTCCTGCCAAGAGTTTCTTTTGTAACTTTATATAAATAGAAAAGTAGCATACTTCCAGCAGAAGAGAACCCGTGTCAGTACGTGTCCCTGTACAGGCACAGAGGAAAAAGTAGTTTCTGACCTGCCAATCATGCCATGCATGCATTTACAGGAGGGAGCTGTGCAGGATGCAGAGGTTTAGGCAGTGCTGGGTGCTGCTCATAAGTGTGCTAACTGATGGGGGCTGCCAGAGGATTCGTTTTTGGGGGCTCCCCAGCCTGGACAGGCTGCAACTCCAAATAAAACTTAACTCAAAAGTAAATTTACTGGCTAGTATCTTTGCTCCTTCACACACAGACAAAACAAAAAACAACAAAAAAAAACTCAGCCCAAAGGCCTTCCCCTGACATCTGGTAGAAACATTGACATCTTCAGAGCTGAATACAGTGTGCCACCACCCTCCTCTCTGGGAGCAGCGATGCACTCTGTACAGACTTGAACATTTCCTGTCCAAAAGGGGCCATGGCTGCTTTGCCTGTTGTTAACAGGTACATATGTAATTACTGAAAAGGTGATACTGTGCAAGGCAAAGGGATTTTGGCTGGGAAGGATGTTCGTTCCCTTGAGGCTTTCTGGTGGGTCAATATGAGGCTGAGCCTTGTGAGGATATACAAGAAAGGAGGGAAGAAGAAAACTGGCAGTCTGGTCACAGTAGTAAAATTGCATGTCTAAATCCAGGATACAAGCCTGCACGTACGTATTGGCAGGCCTGCGTATGCTGAGCTACAGCTTTTTCCCTATACAATCATCTCTGTGATTGCTCTTGGACCGAGAACTGTGCAGAGCTGGGACTGTATCCTGATAGCCAATCTTCCAGCTCTGTCAGAGCGCTGAAACAGCACAATAAATAATACATATGGATGTACTCTGATCAACTATAAAGCCCAGAGGAGACACATGTAATCAGTGGAAACCTTTACTAGTTGGTGGAAGGTTCTGACCTTCAGAAGGTTAGTGAAATCAAGTCTGCATGATGGGGGAGCAGACACATCTCCTGAGGCTTGCAGACACGGCTGGCCCCAGGGCAGGACTTGGCCTCAGCCTCTGTGCAGCACCACTGGACTTCTGGTGTTGGCCTCAGCAGCTGGGTCTCGGTCACTGGAGGCTGAGTGGCTGCCCAGGGCTGATGCTGAGGAACACCACCACCCTCAGGTACTCACCACTACAGCTTGAACAGCCTTGGCCAAGTTATCTTCTAGTTTTGTGTTCCTGATAGTAAGCCCACTGGTTTATGTGCTAAGTGGATGGACAGTTACCAAGCTAAGGCTGGATATAGTTTCTAAACATATGTTTCTGTATATATGATATCTATATATTTATGAACTGTGGGATAACCTGTAGGTCCCATGACTGTCAAGAGGAATTTTAAATTAAAGGGAGTAGGATCTTACCTAAACTCTTCTGTGTGGTATGCTGTCTCCAAAAAAGCACCAGGGCCGAGCATTCAGACTCCTGCTGCGGGCTGGGCCTCAAGCAGCACACAAGCAGAGCATGGGGTGCATCCATGTGATGCATGAGGACTGTCTGCAAGCTGGGACAGAGGACAGGATGCAAATCTACAAGGTAACAGCACAGAAGTTGAGAAGTCCCTGAGAAATTTTCCTTCAGAAAATTGGTAGTCTGGATGGCCCCCTGCCAGGGAGGAAAAACCCTGGACTGCGTGCTCTTTGTATGAAATTGCAAATGGCTTTTATACTTTCTTCTGGCTTTGGCCCTTTTTAAAGAACATTCCCTTCACTGTATTCTTTCTCCTGTGGGGGATTACAGCCCAGTTCAGTGCTTTCAGTGCTCTTGAGCTTCCTCAATAAATATGGCACGTAGCTCTTCAGCTTCCTGCAAGCTTCACACATACAGTGTACTTCGAAGTGTCAGCCCCTGTCACAATTGCATGAAAAACTCTGTTTATGGGTATATAAATGAAAGAATCTAGTCGTCTTGTTTGAAAAGAAAAGCTTAACAGTATATGCATTCGATGTGTAATGTATCTTAAAGTCTAAAACTGCGGAAAGAAAATAAAAAGGATATTGGTTTTTTTTTTCCTAAAGTTCTCATGACTTCTGTGGCTTGTCTCATGATCTCTGTCTGCTTGGTGCTGACACTACCCTCCTTTCCACTCTCACACAGCTCCTTTTTCCATCTCCCTTGAGACAGAATGGGGATTTTCCATGTGGAGAAATGACAGTGTGGGTGAAGTGAGCTACCAGCCCTCTCCTTGCTCTTTCTTGTCCCTCGAAAGAGGAATTTCACCATGGGGCTGAGCCCTTCAGGGCTGCCATCCCCCACTTCTGCCCCACTGCACCCATCTGCGATAGACAGAGAGCCAGGCCAAAAAATACCATATTTTCTTTCTGCTTTTTTTTTTTTTTTTTTTTTCCCCCTGAGTGATCTTTAATTCAGATCTGTTCTCTGATCCAGCTGGTTGCACTGCCAGAGAAATACCCACAGCCCCAGGAAAATTCAAGGACAGGGTTGGGAGAGAGGGATGGGAGCCATGGGTCTGCTTCTGCCGGCAGCTGCCAAGATGCACGTGCATGAGAGCACATCCTGCTCGGGAGGCTGGAACACCTCAGGCACTCACTGCCTGAACTCAAGCCCCCAGACCTTGCAAAATATGCTTTTTTATGCATTTGGTCAGCAGAAATTTTGCAATTTTTCTTCCCACTGAAACTGTACAAAAGTTGTGAGATGGCCGATACTTGCTCATGTCAAAACAAATACTGTTGTGCAGAACACAATACATTTCCTTTGAAACATACAGGAAAGTGATTTTAATTACTTCACCAATTCCATATGTATCTGGTTCCTTGGTTTTGATTCAAAGCTATTCTGCTTCTGTCCCACTCATTGATTCTAAACATCAAGAAAACTCTGGAGAGTAAACAAGGAAATCCTCGTGATCTTTCTTGTAATGTAACTTTCTTTCCTTTCTTCCAAAAGTAAAAAAAATGCAAATCTATTTTATCCATTTGATTTAGAAAAAGTAAAATAACTCAATGTACTAAGTACTCCATGTGCATTCATATTGACGTGCACTGTGCTATTTCTAAATACACTCATCAAGTCTAATCATCCTTCCAAAAATATATTTGTATTAATCAGTGCTTTACAGTACCCCTAAGCTTACTCTCTGTGATAAAGCAAATTAATACGGGACACTTTCTTTGCTGTCTCCCACAGGACTTTGATAAAATCAAGGAACCAATTTTTTCCTCTATTACGTGTCCAAAGACAGTTTAAGGGAGTCTGGTCTTTTCTGAGAGTATTTTTACACTCAATGTTGTAGTTCCCTTTGCATTTGAATGACTTTAAAAACTAATTTTAAAACCGTAATTTGTAAACATGAATACATTCAAACAATTTAATTTGAAAATATAAGAAGTTGAAATAATTTAATTGCATGGTCAAGGTATAGGAAGGAAAAATTAACCTAGGGAGAGCAAAGGAAGAAGGACTAGCTGAAAGTCCTTCATTTAGCTGTCTCTCTGTTTCTATCATCTCCCTTAAATTATAGCGATATGTATGTGGCAAATCTGTAATACTGCAGATGCTAAACCCTGTGACTCGTGAACAGATCCTTATGATTCAGGTAGGGCAGGAACCTTATGGTGGGGACCTTTCCCAGCTCACAATGGCCCTTCAGAAAATGCACCTGTGTTTCTACCTGTGGAAGCAAGAGCCAGTGCTTGGTTAGTTTTTGACCTTGCACACTGTCAGTACACAGGCAGTGTCCCCAGCTGGGTGTGGGAGCTTGGCAGCTGTCAGGGCTCACAGGTTAGCTGCATCCACATGTACTGCAGTGCTCGTAAAAATGCATTTTCTCACCATTTCACTATTCCTTGTTGCATAATGCAGAAACATTGGTATGATCCTAAGTCTGCGTGGCACTTATATAAGTGTATATAATGTATACATGTATTACAAAAATTTGTTGTATTTATCTGACAACTGAAATGACTTCTATAAAGGAAAAAGTATACAAGGAATTTGGGTTCTGCAACCCTTTTCAGCATCACTTCACTTATCTTTCAGTGCAAAATTATCCTAAAGAAGTACACCTGGTTCTTGATGCATCCAGAGAAAGAAAAAGGAAAAGAAAAAGAAAAAAGAGGGAAAGGAAAGAGAAAGGGAAATAGAAAGAAGAGCAAGGGAAAGGGAAGAAAAGGGTAAAGGAAAGGGAGAGGAGCAGAAAAAAGGAAAAGGCTGGAGTCCTGAGAAGTTTATATTGCAGTACAAAGACGGCTGGAGAAGGAGGGAGACACTGTGGGACATCCTTGAAACTTCAGTGATGTCCAGGTACAAAGATGGGGCTTTCACAATCTGTTGTCATTGTCAGGAACCACTTGGCTGAACTAGTATCTGAGACATGGAGACACTAAAGCAGGTGACTTTGTACCCAGCTTTCTGGTTTTCTTGTCGGCTATTCAGCTGCATTTGGGCATTTGCTTCCTAAGGGAAAACAAATGTCCAAAAGAAGGCTGCTGCTAACAGACCCAAGCAGCAGCTAGTACAGTGCTATTACACCTTATTTCCAAGATCACATAGTAAATGACTCTATTTTGGTTGCAAGTGACAGAAAACTCTGAATATGTGTTTCTGTGGAAAGAACAAACTTATTAGATGATCAAGGGAAGCTATAATAGAGAACTGATCAGGATAAACCTAGAAGAACAGTGTAAACCCATTAAGCTGGTAATTGCCTATGCATGATAACCTTATTTTATCTACTACACTTCTCTTGTAGAAATACTAACACAGCACTATAAAATTTAGGGCTTCTTTTCATGTCTGCCACATCCCAGGGGACCTCAGCCTGAAATACTGCTCCAAGGGATGCAGCACATAATCAGTCCCTTTGAAACAGTTTCAGTAATGCTGAATCCATACAAGTGCGGATGCCAATTATGCTAATGAAACTGCAGTGGGACTGCATTTTCAGCCATCTTCTAACAGTGCTGTAAAAGTAACATCACAGTCAGCAACTAAATTTGTGTAGCACATGACTAGATAGAGGCTGTTCTGAAACTTAGCGTGTGGTGGAAGTGAAGCCAAATGTTCACACAACCTAAGTATGCTACTGAAAGCAACAAGTATCCAAAGCAGCTCTGGGAATTTTTTGCTATATTCTCTTTCCCATTTTGAGAAGCATCTCCATCTCCAGAGGATGCAAGGCTAATGCAGGCAGTGTCTGTGACTGCCTTGTCTATGGCGCCTTCCTGCCTTGCAAGGCAGTGCTCCATACTGAGCATGAGGCAATTGATGTGTGTTAGATTTTGGCTGTTTTAGCCAGCGTATGGCACTGGGAAACACACTGTGCCAGCAAAAGTTTGAGATGCCCCTGCACAGAATAAAGGCACACCTTTAGCATCTTGTCTTCCTTTCCTTTTTGGGACAAATAAGGTCAGAAGTATGGCGCTGACTCCTTGGCTAGGCACTGCTTTGGGCTCAGGTAGGACCAGTCATGGGGCTTCTCTTTTCCTCACTTGTGTCCAGTCACACAGGGACTCCTGTGGCAAGGACAACCCCTCATCCCAGGTGAAAGTGGAGGTTTCACAGACCACACATTAAAATATCCCCTTTAAATGCCCTTTGACTAGAAGCAGTGCATACTTTCAACAGGCATATCTCCAAAGTAAATACCTCAGTCAGGAGGCCAAGGAGCTTAAGGACTTAAATTTCAAAAAGTAGCATATGGCTTCCATGCTTTACCTTATACCATCATTTAGATTCAGGTTTGCATACTAAATGGACAATACGAATTCTTGTGTAACTGGAATACATACATGCTTGCTTAGAGTTCAGAATTTATCCATCAACCCAATAGAAATGTCTTGACAGCCTGGTAATGTTATAATCATCCTTGCAGTGCATCACAGGCCAAGAATAGCAAAACAACTTATGTGAACAACACCAGTATAGCTACTATAAAGTCTTGCTGAGGACACCTTTAGGGTGTGGTGTGAGTGATTAATATAGGCCATGAGAAGACATAGAAAGGAACATGGATTCATCAGGAGTAAAAGTTTTCTCCCATGATTAATAAGGAAAAGAGAAAACAACAATGCTAACTTGATCAGTCTTCACGTCTACTATTTCTTGCATTAGCATGCAGAGGAGTGGAAAATCTTCCTTCACTAGGTTTTTCCACACTAAATCCTATGGGATCATTACACAGAAGTAGTGCACTGAAGTTCCTGGACTTCAGTACTTCAGCAGCCCTTGCTCAGTTCTTCTTGCACACTTATCACAGATATCGCAGATATCAGAAGCCGATGGAAACAGCTTTGAAATCACCACTGCTGCAAATGCATTTTTCTTCAACTGATGACCATGACAATCGCAATCAACAATTTTTTTGTAAAATGAATAAAAATATACAGGTGTTAACCTTTTGTTTGGTTTATAAAACAATAATGTATTGTCATGTTTTCCCATCTTGACAGATGTGTTTGATGAGAAGTCTTGCTAACCCACTAATTCCATGGTATGTGATGGATGCTTAGAACTAACATTGTAGTTAATGGCTGTCAGCCTTCCTATGGATAGACTCAATCATAGAATTGAGTCTATTTACTATGCCTGTGAATCTATGCTGATTTTCTTCCTTTATTTCATAGGGCACTGGTTCAAGAGCAAAAGCAACCTCCAGTTGGGGTGGTCCCTGAACCACCTGCTCTGCCCCATTGCACAGGCTGCTGAGCTACTTGTGAAGCTGTTCCTAAAATGCTGCTATTTACAACTTTACATATCATACAAGTGTCAAAATGAGGTAAAAGTATTCATCTTGTCAGGTGTCCTGCTGTTTTCTATGTCTTTTCTTGAGTCAGAGCCTAGAGATGTGCCATGTTATTTGATTAGTAGGCTGCTCAGATGCTCCAAACACAAAGTACTTCCCAAAATAAAGCTTCCAGATACTGACATCACCACATTATAATTTCACATTTTCAAGGTCCAGAAAAAAGAAAATATTAACCATACTTAACGATTTGCTTGATTTTTTCTACATTAGTATTGCTTCTTACATACAGCTCTATCCTAATCCTAAAAACGATTTGTTTAGAAAAGCACAGGTGGCGTTGCCTCTGACTCCATAGCAAAGGGATGAGCAGATGTCAGTACCTGAGGAGTGCTCAAAAGGAAATTCTTCATTTTGGAGAAGAGGAGTAAGAACATGGCATAACACGGTAGAGCCTTTCTTTTGCATTTTTCTGTAGGTTTCAGCTTCCCTTCCTAAACCGTCAAAGGGCACAAGATACAGTGTGAGAGGTTGCACTAAATGGCTAATGGATGAGAAGTGCTACAATGCTCACATTTCTAAGAATTGTGTTGCTTCTACGTGTAATCTGACCTATTTGTAGGAAGTTTTGAGATACACACATTGGATAAAATGCCCTCAGAATGAATGCATAAGTCATATCTGGAGTTGCAAATATGCACACCAAGAATGCAGAAATATACAGGTGGGAAGGTGGAACAAAGCTGGATATAAAACTCAACAATTTTAAGTAATTTGCCAATACCACGTTGTGTTCGAAGCTTGGGCATGTTTCATCATTCCTTGCTTGCTACTCGCTGCTGCCACCACGTGTTACTGCAAATTCTTCCTGAAGTGATAATGCCCCTTGAAACAGAAAGGTGCGCTGCTGTGGCTGGGAAGGACCTGAAAACTGGGTAAGAGCCCCCTGTAAACAAAAATGTTGTATTTAGCATTGAGGAGTCATGCTATTTGATCAAAACAGACACTATGGCTATGCATTGGGAAGGGTCAGAATACCGCAGCTATGTACACTGACATCCTCTCTCTCTCATCCATGCCTTCCTCTTTCACTTGGATCTTTTGTCATTCTTTTAGGAAACTGCAGATATGTTGGGCTGTTTTCAAGTAGTGTTGGGACTGACTTTCCATTTCATTGTGAAGTAGCTGCCTCAAAGTGGCCAGAAATACAAGAACGAATAAATGTAGACAGCATGCAGGAAGCAGTTTCTTCCTAATTCTACTAATCTGGTAGTGTGCCTGTTCCCTAAGAAAAGAAAGCCAGTCTTCCAATTTGGGATTGTTAAGACTAATTGTGGAATTTTTTGTCAGTACGCATGACTAATTAAGAGATTATTAACATTTGCCATGTTTCCATGATATTAAATATGGGCAATTTGCACCAGTGTCATTATACACTGTACTAAAACAACTGAGGGTCTGGACCCATCAGAACAGCAAATTCTTATAAGGCTAATCTTGCCCCAGGACTACTAGAATCTCTGCTTTATTTATTTCCTTTTAGATAATAGTTTAAGAATGACATTTAAGTGACAATATGTCGATAGCTAATCACAAGCTTACAGGATATCATTTCAATGGGCTATCTTGACATGAGAGTAAAGGTTCATTCAGCAGATTGCTGATTTATGGTCCTGCTCAGGAAACGCAGAGCATATGTATGACTTAGCTGCTCTCTTTTCTCTCTTCTGAAATTCTAGGTATAGATGTGGTGTTACTAGTTCCCACTTTGTTTAATGTGTTATCAACATATTTTCCTGAGCCAAGGATAGATTTCAGAGTTCAGCTTAGCACACAAAAACAAGTTAGTTTCCAGCTTTGGTAACTGAGGGATTCCAAAGAATTTTCTTAGGATAATTCCATTTCCAGTAATGTGGAAGATGTACATTAAATCACACAACATTTAGGCCACTTGTTTTCTCTAAGGGAATGTTTATATGTGTGACATCGCTGAAAGTTTGTCTGAAATGAGTGGTCCTCTACACGCACATGCTTACTATCAAACATGTGCTTAGAGACCTTGCTGAGAAATGGGAGGGAGGTAATGCCAGAAGGGGCCTTGACAAAGATGTGAGAAAATGGGAAATACACAGATATGAGGGCAATTTTGCTTTGCATAGAATTTGACCTATTTAGGAATTACTTCTGCTTTTACACAATTTTATTTCCAGTGTGTACAAGGGAGATTTTGAGAAAACAGAAACAGTGTCTTCACAGCATTTTCACAGTAGTGCAAGGCAAGAGAACAAGAGAAAACAGACATGCCTTCAAAGATAAGAAATTCTGACTAGATAAATGGAAACAGCATGAGGGCCATCAAGAATGGAAAGACGCTGCCCAAAGAAGGTATGCAATCTTTGTCCTCAGAGGTTTTCAGAAGCTTACTGGATAAAGCCCTGAGCACTGAGCTGACTTTGGGAAAAGCCCTCCTGGAGTCTTTTGCCACCTGAGTTTCCCTATGGTGGTATTTAGTCCATCAGCTGTGGGTTAAAATGACAGCAAAAGCAGATTTACATTCAGCCATAAATTAATCTGGTTACAGAACCCAGAGATTGTGTACAACTTTAGCAGTGTTAGAAAGTAACCATCATACATAAATGTCAAAGCCAGTATTTTAATCAAAAAAGCAGGTTGAAGTAGGTAGTGTGTATTTTCAAGTGTCAATTTTCAAAGAAACATTAAAAAATGTGGACTCACATTTTATCCAGTGGTGAAGAAACACTTTTATTTATGGGAGAGCAGAAGCTCTGTCATGATTTGATGTCAGTGTAAAGCTGACTACTGAAAAACTACGGAAAGCACAAGGCCATCTCTGCAATTGGACTTTGGTCCCCGCAATGGAATCAAGTTCATCATTTTGAGCCTAAAGTTTTCCATTGCCAACCCTCCTTGATATGACATGCTTTTCATACATGTCCCAATTTGGAGCCTGTTAGCAGACATCAAGAAGTCTGTTCCAAGCTGTCTCCAATATTAAATAATTAATATTCCATTTTCTTCTGTTTTTTTCTTCTATTTTCACCTCATCATTAAATAGTTCTTTACAACATACTTTCCTATTGCTTATTGCCCAACTACTGCCATTAGTGAAGCAAAAAGAGGAGAGCAAACACCAGAGGTGTCCCATCTTCAGAAAAATGAGACTCTTTGATTTCAATTCTGTATGAGTGACAGTAAACCACTACTCTCAACTGATGGAGTCACTCCTTTTTCTACTTAAGAGATAAGTTGGAGAATTAATTCTTCAGTTTCATGCTATTGTCTCTGACTCTTGGTTAAGGTTGTGTGTCATTACTATGATGCTACGATGACATATATTATTTTGTGGTTGTCAGAGGTAAATGCTCATGGCTCCTCTCATTTACTTCAAAGCTAATGTGAGTGTCCTGAATGCTCTATAATCTTGAAACAACCAGTGTTGCCTTGTTGGAGCTGACTACTGCACCTAACAGCAAACAGAGAAGAGAAATAAAATATGTGTTTTGAAAGATGTGAAGGGATTCACGTAAGTTTAGAATGATAAATAAAGGCAACACTTCTTTAACAGAATAATCCATATGAGACTTTCCTACCGAGTACAAAAGGATCTACATCAGCTACCTCCAGGGAAAGTCTAAAAAATATTGTAAATGATGTAGGCAGTCATTAAATATGACCTTTGTTCTTGGCAGCAGCACAAGGAAAGCAAGAAATAATTAAGCAAGCGATTGTTGAAAGCACTACTGACCAATTTCAACACTGAGTTTGTTTTCTGCTGTGAGATATTTTTGCCTCTTGTTTCATTTTCCCATGTTGAAAGCAAGACACCAATTTCATTTTAGTGTCTACAAATCTAGTTATGATAATTAGCGTTATACATTTAGAATTGGCATGAGTTATTTTCATAACATACTACAGCATCCAGCACTACTGTTTATCTTTTTATGTTTCTGGGTTATGAATTTTTAAGTAATTCTCTGGAAACTGCCAAGTAAGGAACAGGGTATTGCAGAGTTCTGGAAAAATGGCACAACAGGTCATATATTCCTTCAAGGCATAATAAATGAATAAGAAACTTCTTTTAGTTCTTTGTCCCTTTCTCTCACTGAATAGAAGGAAAACAGTTTAACTGCTCAAGTGGTTACAGTGAGCATCAGCTGTGACTACAAATTTCCAAGAAATCTTCCCAAAATGCCTAGGTACTTAGCTACCAAACTCCTCTCAATTGTCACAAAATAGGGCAGTTCAGTATGCAGACGATAGGAATTAGTTTAAGGAGAAAATGTAAAAGGCTTAGTAGTTCTGGGGATCAGATAATCATAATCATAGAATTTTAGAGGCAACTTTGTAGGAGATTTGTTAAAATTCCAAACTTCCAAACCCTGTTCCAGTTTCCACCTGTGTTCCAGTACAGCAGTCACAACATAAGCTGCTCACAAGGCTGTGCAGTACAGAGACTACAGGCCTCCTCCCCTGTTGTCGCCCCAGGCCAAGGTTGGGCAGAACTTCCAACCATCACTTAGAATAGAAGAAAAGAAGAGGTAGTCAATAGATAACTTTTGAAGAATCTGCTGACAACAGAGAATGAACAGGACATCCAAAAGACGGAGTGCCATGAAACAAAGCTAGGAAGATGAACTGATAAGCTCACAACCTTTGACCCATATAAAGAGAGAATCAAAAGGAATGAACCCTGGGAAAGACTGAGGGGAGGGGGGAAAAGAGGATGAGTTCACCTGATATGAAATAATGGTTAAAATGGTATATGTATCCATAGAACATCTGAGTTCAGGGCTCTCCCTGTGATGTAGTAGCCCAGCATATATGATGATGATGATTTGTATAAAGCAAGAACCTAAGGTACTTGTCAGACTCTCTGGCAGTCTTTAACACAGTACTTGGAGAATTACTGCCATCAAACTAAGCAACAGGTATCATTTCCATTCAAAATATGTCACAAGTTGAATAGAAATCTGCAGTGTCATGAAGTCTTGAAAAAGTCACCTGTTCTTGAGTACTGTGGGCGCAGACCAAGAAGGGCATGGACCTGCTGGAGATAGATAGAATGAGAGCAGCAAATCCTACTATGTTGTCAGATGCTGTGTTTTGTTTGCACAGCTTATAAGGAATGGAGTAATCTTGTCAAGCAAGT
Organism: Phasianus colchicus; assembly: GCF_987193195.1. NCBI lineage: Eukaryota > Metazoa > Chordata > Aves > Galliformes > Phasianidae > Phasianus > Phasianus colchicus. The sequence goes on along the minus strand of NC_143441.1, from coordinate 19,678,786 downwards.
AGAAGTCTAGGGGGTTTGAGATGCCTCTTGAAATATGTAAATGGTTAGAGGAGAGGAATGAACTTCTTATTGGATTCCTCCTGTAGAGAGGATGAGAATTAAAGGGCTTCAAAAGCAACAAGGAAGATTCAGGTTAAACATTAGGTGAAAAGAAGTTTAACAGTAAGGACTAATGAGGACAGAACTAGGTGGCCTGGAGGAGCTGTGTGCTTAGCACCACAGTGAAGCCTTAACATCTGCCAGCTGTGGGATAGGTCTGGCTCTGCCATGAAGAGAAAGGATAGACAAGATGAGGTCCCACCTAGCCCTGTTTGCTGTGGTTCTGTGATTCATCATGCTGGAAAGCCTTTCTGCAATTAGTGCAGCCAGCAACATTAATTCCAATATCAAAGCCATTCTATTAATGGGATATGGGAGCGCATGTGGACAGAAATTCTGAGGAGTGGAGCATCTCATCCATCATTTTATTCTTTTTTTTTTTTTCTGATATATATTATTGTACAGAAATTTGTTAATTATCTAGAGCCCTGTTAGTAGAAAGCATCTGTTTTATTTTAATGTTTTGAAGGATCGAGGCTGGATGCTCAGCAGTATCTTAATCTCTGTGGCTTAAAGGATCGCTGAGAGGTTAGTTTATGCCAATAAAATTAGGGCCTTTTTTTTTTATGATAACATTAAGAGAACCATTTTTATAAACCTTTAAATAATGAATGATTTTTCCTCCATTATTTCACAATGTGTAGCCATAAATAACCTGTTGTTACGCTAGTCACATCATAAAATTAAGCCAATTAGAACCCAGTTAAACAACTGATGTAGTTTAATAGTCCATGTAACTAATGTGAGTGGTAAGCAAATAACTTTAATAGTAATAAATAGATCTAATACTAACATTGCATCATAATGAGACTAACTTTTAAAAATATGGATAAGGATTAGCTTAAAAAAAAAAGCAGTTTAGCATTGGCAGTGAATAAAACTTTCAAGCCAGTCAAAGAATATGAGAGCAAGATTTTATACTCCCAGATGTCTGTGTCATTTTAGAAAAAGGAACCAGTGTCTTACATTCAAGGGATGCTGTACCAGTATCAAAGCAGGAATATAAACCAGTAGCAGCTGGAAGGGAATATTTAGGTGGATGTGCACATACTGATACGTACTTTCTTTGGTCCTTCAGCTGTAGGAAGACAATAACTTGAAATGACATCTAGTCCTGGGAACTAGGCTCTAATGTTGCTGATATTCCCCTGGAGCCCTAACATCTTCACCAGAACTCTCATCTTTGTATATTCTCCTTGAAGAGAAGTCCTCTCCCTCTCTCACAGGAGTTCAGTTTCATATACCTTCATTTTCCTGAATATATGCCTGTTTAAGAAAACTTCTATGTGCACTTCATCTAATTGAAAATAAAGATCTCTCATCCTCCTTCCTACAGAGCACTTTAAATGCCACAGCTTTTATTTATAGAGATATGCATTTATTTATAGAGACAAAATCTGCTGACATAGTTTATGAGCCTCTGCCCTTCTCCTGGAAGAAACTGTCTCTGAGGATGCAACAAAGCACCTGAGCTGTGTCACTCTAAGGTAGAGAACAGACACAGATGGAGATCAAATGACAATGCAGAAGGAGCACTTCCCAGTGTTCCCCAAAGCTGCACAGCCCTGTACCTATAGCCCCACGCCCAAGGATGGGGCACCGTTTCTGGGTTGTTCTTCCCAAGAGATCTGGCCCATCACTTTTGTGCATTGGCATGATCTGTGTTTGGTCTACCTCTCCCTGTTCCTGCCTGACCAGGGAGCTGCAGTTAGTCTTTCTGCATTTTTTGACTTTATGCCATGCCAACACTCTTTTCTGCAAATGTTTGGTATGTGCACATCATTCTTCCTTTGGCATGTTGAAAGCTGCTAGCCTTGTGGAAGACGTCAGTTGAGAATACAAGATCATCTGATAGAATGCACTTTTAAATCCATTAATCCTCTGCCATTAGTAGGATTGTTACTTCATCTCATGTTTATCATCTCATTCCTGAAAGACAATCTGGAAGCACTTAATGTTTTTACAGCTCATCTCTAAGATTTTTTTTTTACCTTACTCACCAGCTATTCAATTCTACTGCTTATTGTAGTGCAAGAAAAGGGCCCTCATCACAGTTTCCCAAAGAATAAGTATAAGAATAAAAGTTAGATGTCAAAGGGCGTTCACCTCTAGCTGCTTAAGGGAGTAAGCAGGGTTTATTCTGTAACTAAATGGGGTTTTCTGATTCTCAAGTTAATGGTAAGACCATCAGATCCTGTTGCTCATCAGAAGCTATAATAAGAAACAAAATCAATCTAGGTGAGGCCATTTCTATTATTCTATATTGGTGTAATGTAATGTCTTGTATGTTGAAATATCTCTCATTTCATTTCTAGAGGACTATAATGTCTTTGCCTCAATGTAAAACATATTCCATTCTCTGGATACCTGAGTAATTATGTTCTTGTAGATTAATGCAGGATCATACATTAAAAAAAAAAAAAAAATCAAAGATAACAAATAAGGAAGGATAATTCAAGCTAAATTTTTTTGTTTCTTGCTACTCTGGCATCATTCCTGCTACTCTTTTCTGTTCATCTTAAGTGAAATCACATCTTAGGCCAATTCTTTCATTAAAGTAGTGCTCTAATTTAGGTTTACCATGTGCCATAGAAGACATTTTATATGTGTGATTCTGCACACAATTTCCCTACAGGTTTCCCTACAGTCATTACTGTGTTGGGAGTCAATAAGAAGGAAGAACATTTAGGCTTTTTCTAATTCATTCTGTACATATTCATAAGGAATTGAGCTCCAAATAAGCTCTAAATAATAAAATGCATGGCCTTACAACGTACTGCAAAGTTTTTTTTGCAATCCTAATTCACTCTGACTGATTTTGCAAACAGATGCTCTAAATACTGCTCTTAATTAAATACCAAGACCCAGATTTGAATGTTGGTCCATGCCAACAGAAGATAGCACAAACCTTGGCACCAGACCAAGACCTTTCTTTAAAGAAAGATGCACACACAAAATGAGGAGAACAGAAAAGAACTGCTAATAAATGACAGAAGAAGAGGTGGAAACTTGGTTTTGCGAGCTGTGTTTCTACCTGGCTTCCTTCCCTAACTCACTGGTCAGGTTACTTCTTTGGATTAATTGGATACCTTGGACTTAAAGTCATTGGTAGCCTGGGGCTCAGCAGCTAACAGAGCTGGAAAGCTTTCAAGGCTGTATGTTCTCCCAGTCAGTTTCAGACTCTTAACCTCTCCAAGGTCTATTATCTGCATTCCAACAAACAAATTATAGTGAACTGATTAATAGCCAGTGTTTTTATTTAAAAGTCATAGTGATAACACTTTCTTTGTGTCAGTGTGAAGTAGCATTTGATTTATTTTTATCTTTGGTATCTTTTATGCATAATTTTGTAGGACAAACTGATTCAAACTTTTGTTTGCTTGATCCAAATCAAGGCCCTTCAGTCTACCATCTGCAATTGTGTAGACATAATTTTTGGTGCTCCTTTTCCACTCAAAAGTTTTAGAGGAAAGTTCCAGGAGCCAGCCTGAAGATCTGGTGCTGCCTCTCTTGTGATTGCTTCACCTCTGTATCACCTCTGAATCTGTTTCCCCAGTGTCATCTTTTCCACTGAGTCATCCTCATTTCACAATTTTCTTTCTGTTATCAGATTTGCTCCTCATTCAGTGCTTCACAAGTGAAAGACGAATATCTGTGGAGTGACTCTCCTAATTTTTACCATCATTCCAGTGAGTTTCATTGCCTATGCTTTCCCTACCCCACGTATGTCTCATCTTCAAGCAGCGCAGTATGGAGACTGACCACAAATTTTTGTTTGCACATGGATGCCTCATTCATATTTGGCCTGCAGTCAGTATTAGGATGAGCATGGTTAGCACTGACACACAGAATCAAACTAAGCAGGACCAGCACCATACAGTTTCAAGATATTCTAAAGAAAAAGAGCTTGTATTCTAATCTCAATCTTATTTTATTAGTTCCTTAGTTTCAGGCACTGGAAAAAAATCTTCAGTGGGTTTATTTCACCAATCTGCTTACTGCTATCCTCAAGTGTGGTTTAAGGTTCATGGTGTTCATGGATAAAGATATCTGGTTTTTATGGAAAACTGAATGCTTTGCACAGTCATGAACAATGATATTCAGCAACTAGAGATGCTCAGTCAGGTATTTTCTTACTGAAAATGTGCACCGATTAAGACCCCTTGAACAAGATTGGCCACAGCAGGCTCACAGGCCATTCCTGCCTTCTCCACACCAGATCTGTTGTGTAGAAATACCACGAGAAAACCACAGGCACAGCATGGAGTTGATAACCCCTTTTCTCCCATATCTCAGGCATTTTGAGCATTGTCCCAGTCCATCTGTTCTACACTATGCTACTTCTCTACAATGAAAGAGAACCGGAGGTCTTTGACTGAGAGACAAAGCAGAGTACAATGATTCCCTTACAATATCCTCACAATAACCTTATCTGAGTGCAGGTTATTGCTTGGCATACTAGTGGAGTTTCACCTTGGTTGTGTATTCAGCAATGTTCAGATCTAGCTCACTTTCCACAAAAAACTCCTGAGCATCAGACCATAACCATAGTTAAGGAATGGAGAAGATCCCTGATTAGAAGACTTTTGACAGCAAACACACAAACAAATGTGTAGATCTCATAGATAATGTGGTTTGGTTTTGTGTGGGTGTGTGTGTCTACCTACAAAAACAGAAAACTGGGTGAGGAAAATGGATCATACAAAAAATAATAATAATAATAATAAAAACTAACTATATCCTTCTGTCAAAACTTCCTTTCAACAGAAAAAATAAATAAATTGTGTTGATATGTATTTTATTGCTTCCACAGCCAGCTGAAAAAAAACGGTATTCTTGTCGAGCATGACAATACCATCCCAGTCAACAAACTTTTATGCATGTCCTACTTCATGGTATCTTATCAGCAATAAATTGCATTCCTAATGGGTGAATAAAGAGATTTCAACATGCTAGATCCAGGACTAGTATTTACAAGTCTACTCAGTGGACAAGCAAAATGAAGAGGATTATTACAAACTACTTTGAAGAGCCAGCTATGTAATAATTAATTTTAAAATTGTGAGGGGTTTTGTATGCACTTCAACAAAAATAAAGTTGTTGCAAAAATAAAGTTAGAGAGTGCAATGTATCCCTTTTTTTTTTTAAGTATAAAAAAAATTAGATAAACATTTTTTTTCCTTTTTATGCAGAAGAAAATATTCATTGCATCAAAAGCCACAAGAGCCACAAGAACAAGCAACATGATTGACAGAAGGTTTTAAAAGAATTGTGACATTTTTGGCTAAAGCAATCACAGGATCACAGTGCAGTAGAAATGACTTTGGAAGAAAGTTGAAACCATGCTGAACCCTCTTATTTAACTGCAAAAACATATTACTCATGTGGCAACAATTCTGACATTGCATTCAACTGCTATATAGAATTGTCCGCAATTCATTTTGGATAAGAAAAGTAAAATGTGATTCATCTAGTGTGCTCTGTTCCCCAAATATATAGTGTGCTATCCAATTGGTTTTTACAATGCAATATATAGAAGATCGAATCCCAGTGAGATAATTTCACAAATTTATCACTTAGGGCTACAGATATAGTATACTGTGCCAATTATCAGTTTTCAGGAATAAGGTCTCTCTGCTTCAGGGTACCACGGTCATGACAATGCATCAACTATATGATGACATTACACACTTTTATAGACACAATTAAAAGGACTGAATGAGTTTGCTGAGTATGTTCTCTGTATGGGGTAATGCTTAACTGTAATAATTAAATATTGAATGATGCATGTGAGTTGTGTCACGTGACCTGATTAGTCAGAAGTAGTGTTTCCACTCTTTGGAATGAGATTGTTATCAGTTGCAATAAAACAAGCAAGACTCTACTTGATGGGAACTGTGTGCTGCTAATATGGTTGAGTCTTTGAACTTGTATATAAAACATTTGAGAGGCTAATTCTGAGGAGCTGAAATGGAGGTAGAGCAAACAGTTTCAGAACCTGATTGCAATGACAGGAATGGAGGTATGATTAATGAAATGGTTTTAGAAGAGTCACTAGCAAAAATACTGAAACAAAAACTGTTTCTCAAGGAAAAAATGTGTGCTGATTTTGCCTATATCCTAAAGCAGGGCAATTTCAGTCTGATTTCTCGGTTCTCCATCTGAATTGATTTCTCTAAGGCATATTCGTCTATCTGGAATTTGCTGGACTCAAATTTGTTTGATCATGTGACTATGTTTGTCACAGAGACTCCTGTGCCATGTTCTGCTTATGCTTCTTGCCTTGCAGAGTGGTCTAGACAGTTTAAAGATCTGGGCAATCACCAACTCATGAAATTTAACAAGTGTCAGATTCTGCACCTGGGAAAGGGCAACCCTGGCTGTGCGTACAGACTGGGGGGATGAGATGCTGGAGAGCAGCCCTGCTGAAAGAGATCTGGAGGTCAAGAGTAAGTCGAACATGAGTCAACAGTGTGTCCAGACAGCCAGGAAGGCCAACTGTATCCTAGAGTGTACCAAGCCCATGCAGCCAGTGGGTGAGGGAAGTGAACATCCTACTCTACACTGCACTACTGCTGCCTCACTTTGAGTACTGAGTGCACTTCTGGGTGTCGCAGTACATAAAAGACATGAAACTATTAGAGAGTGCCCAAAGGGCTACAAAGTTGGGAAAGGTTCTAGAAGGGAAGATGTATGAGGAGCAGCTGAGGTGCCTCAGTTTTCTCAGCCCAGAGCAGAGGAGCTGAGGGGAGGCCTGATGGCGGCTGCAGCTCTCATAGGGAGCGGAGGGACAGCGCTGAGCTCTGCTGTCTGTGACAGTGACAGGGCCCGAGGGAACGGCATGGGGCTGTGTCAGGGGAGGGCAGGTTGGGTGTCAGGAAAGGGCTCTTCATCAGAAGGTGGTAGGCATGGAACAGGCTGCCCAGGGCAGTGGTCATGGCACCGAGCTGATGGAGTTCAAGAAGCATCTGGACAACGCTCTCAGACATATGGTCTGATTTTTGGGTAGTCCTTTGTAGAGCCAGAAGTTGGACTTGATGATCCTTATGGGTCCCTTCCAACTTGGGATAATCTATGATTCTATGATTCATCTGTGCGTAGCAGTTACCAGAAGCTCAAGCCTACCTCCTGTCCCAGCCCTGCCTGCACGTGGAGGCCCCACACTGCTCCTCACACTCAGGCTGTGTTTGCCCATTCTCTAATTCCAGGGAAACAGTTATTCCTTGGAGGAGGCATGTCCTTTAATTGTCATTCCTTCCTACTGTGGAGGGGGCCTGCCAATAGCAAATGTGGTAAAACACTGATTCTGCCTAGAAGACATCTCACATCTGCTCCTTTGCTTACACTTTTCTCCTCGTCTGAGGATCTTCCAACAAGTTACTTAAGAGGCATAGTGAATCCTGTTTCTTTATATTAAACCCCTTTCCTGTTATTTCAATACAGCTTCTCTGTTTAGTGCAAAAATTTTCATGACACAGAGGTCTCTGTCTCTGAGGTTTGGCTTCCCTGTCCCCCTTCCTTCTGTCTCAATCTTCCTGATTTGGGGAGGTTCAAGTACCTTCTCATCCCAAAGGCCTTACCTAACCGTAGCTATTTGTAGGTCAACAAGTCCTTTCACATGCATTACTGGTGCCTATGTGAGTATTTTGTGGAAGCTTTGCTATATAGTTGCTTTGTCATATTCTTATTGAGGTTTGTGCTATTGCTTACAGAAAGAAGACACAGAGCCAAGTGGGTCTTTGCCTGATTATGATAGTATTTTTATTTTGTATGTCTTATAGGCCTGTACTTAGAAGTGTTAAATACTTCCAGGAAATTCTTGGATGTACTGGGAAAGCAAAAGGCAGCTTCAAAGATGTCTCCCAGTTAAAAGCTTGAATGGCAGCACTGTTGGTTATGCTGTCAACAGTGACAAAGCAGAAAGGACCAGAGAAGATTTTGAAAGAAAATCCTCCTTTTGTTTAGTCATCTTAAACTAAAAAGTAGTTCAGGATCATTCTCTAGCAACAATTTCTGTTTTTCTGCATTCTGTTACTGAGATCATATAATTTTAAGAGATGCTTCTAGTTAAAAATTTGAGCTAAGCCAGAAATTAACCCCAGAAATTACAAGGGGATTTACAGACTTTGCACCTGCCCCTCCCTTCTTATATCCCTCAGACAAATTCAGACAGAAATACTAGAAACATGCTTATCCAGCAAGCAGAGATACAGAGATGAATATGTTCTGAGCACAAAAAAGCACTTTGTTCACCATTAACAGGATGAAACACGGCGCTGTTGAGAGGAGCCTTTGTTGCAAGGATCAGACGTGGCAGATTCTGCAAGCCTGGCAGCCCTGGCGGCATAGCTCTGCTGGTTTAATTGTCAGTGCTGCTCACAGGGTGGAGGGATCCTTTGTAGTAGTGAGAGAGCCACAGATTGATCTCCTAGCTGGTCCCAAACCGGCCCAGCTCAAATGCTTTTTCAGGTGGGTGCTAGCTGACATCCCTTGCTACTGCTCTGGTGGGGAAAGCAAATCTGTTTTCTAATGAGCAATGACTCGCAAAGCCTATTTATATTTATATGTCCAATGACAGGACATTTGGCACTGCCTTTCGATGTACCTTTTGTGTACAAAATATCCAATATACATATGTGGTCTGGCTTTGCTTTCACATGGATATGTGCAAGAGCAAACACAGCCAGCTCATGTGACTCATCAGATGTTCCTAGCACTCATACAAAGAAATTCACTGGAGGAAGATAGCGTTGGGTCACGTGCTCAGGTCACATTTTCATATCTCAGTTTGCCCAAGTTGAGGAGGAAAACTATAAATCATTGTTGGTGGAGCCTGGATCAGCTCGGTGCCATGGCTTTGCTGTCAGCTGGGGTTGCTTGAATTCAAGGAATTTTAAAGAATTTGGGTAAGTTTGCTTTTCTGTGCAGGGAATGTATATGCACTTGGTGTTTTACCTGAGGACAGCAGAAATTATCTGTATATCACTGAGAGACAACTTGTTATGAGCAAACTTGCTTGATTGCTTCTGTGCACTTGAGGCTGTTGTTTTAAATTACTTTTATTTCAGAAGCACCTCAAAGACCCTACCACAAACAGAGCATGATTTTCCTAGCAATATAACATGCAAAACAGCACCTTCCCCAAACAGGTGATGGTCTCAGTATGTCTTGGAGACTAAGAGAAGATACAAGGGAGCAAAAGCACAATGCAACAGAACAGTTGCTCACGGCATCCATTAATTGATAGGCAAGCAAGGGCAGAATGCCAGATTTCCTGATACAGCGGCACGTTCTCAGTTTTCCAGTCTCCCCAGTTATTACATCTGCCTTTATCTTTTCACTGTGAGGGCAGTTAACAAAAATCTACTATTATCTGATCAATCTCATATTTCTTGATGCAGCCACTGCCCTTACTAACACTCTGCAGGCTTTGGAGCTGCACTCCCAGAGGCACCCCTGAGCATGGGTGGCAAGTGAGGAATTTGTCCTACAGATGGGGTATAGGGAAGGCAGACATCAGGTGTGTACAAGCTGCCTTGTTGAAACACATATCAGATTGACCCTGCTCGCTGCCAGGACATCGCCTCACCAAGGCCAGTCCAGAACTACTGGGAAAGAGAAGGAGCAAGTCAGAGCCAGGTCTGAACTAGTAAAACTCTCCAATCTCTCCAGATTGCTGGCTTGAGTGAATGCAATTAAAAAGACGATGACTAGATCTAAAGAAGAATTTGGGATAATTTTGCAGTGAAAATTTCCTTCTTCGCTGAATCCAAGTGGGGGAAAGAGGAAATGTGTGCTATAGGCAACAATTCACATTAACAACTCTACTGCCTTTTTCCACAAAATTTTGACCACAAAAAGCAAGAAGTGCCAGATACTTCAAAAATACCCCTTGTACTTTTTAAGGAAGTGCTCAAAATACAGAGGTGATGGACAGCATTACAGAATATCCAGGATTACATTATGGAATTAATTACTTTTAAATGTGGAATCACCATGTGAACTGGCAATCACATCCCATTCAACATGCTGTTATTTATCCATCACCAGAACCACACATGGTACTCTACAGACAAAGCAAAAATTAAACCCCCCCAAGCATGAGTTTGATCATCATAATAAGACAGAATCAGATTGGAAGATATTTTTTCAATTATTTTTGTTGCATTGTGGTGTCACATTTGCTGTTAAATGTCAATTTATGAAAAATGAAAGATTTTGCAGGAAAAGATGAACTAATATGAATTTCTCATTCAACTGTGTTGAGAGAAAATGTCCATACAAAGAAATGCTTTAGCCATGTTCTAAAAGAAAACATTTGTATGCTACACTAGCTTTCTGCTTTTATGTGTGAGTCAACCTGTATTAAAATTACACTACTGGTTTTTATTGCTGAGTGATCACAAGTGAGTGTCTTGATAATTTATCTTACATTAAACTGTAAGGATTTATATTTTCCCCATGCTTTTGTGT